>NC_083359.1:107203579-107515007 GCF_030254825.1 Meriones unguiculatus
AAAGGGAGCAAATAGGAACACAAGCAAGAAGGCTGGTTTGGGCGCAGAAACTTTTATAAAGGTATTAAATGAACTAGTTGATGCCAAACTTTTCGGAAACTACTGTTTGTTTATTTGTTTGTTTGTCTTTTAATATACTCAGATGCCTTAAATATGGCATTTTTAAAGACACACTGAAGTAACGGATTGTTGTTGTTGGTTGGTTTTTTACCAACTTACAGTTCTGTCTACTTCTGCTTCTAGTCCTGCTGCAAACTATTTTAGAAAACCGCTTGAGGGTCTACTGAAGCTCCTATTTCATTCTCTTTAGCACCCCTTTCCTTAAGCGTTGTGTTTTGTTTATCACGACTGTGTATGCACACATGCATGCCATGGCACAGATGCAGAGAGTAGAGCACAACCTTTTGAGGGTCAGCTCTCTCTTCATCCCACAGCGGTTTCCAGGCACCTGCTTCAGGCTGTTAGCCTTGCCGAACAGGGAAATCTACCTGTAGAGTCATTTCACATGCCTTCCAACTTATATGTAACATGATCATCCAGCTTTAAAATGCATGTGACTCTATGTGAAAAGACTAACATTCCATAACCTTTTTTTTTTAACATGGATGGAAGAAAGCCAAGTTTAACCCGCTGACCACAAGGCTCCTGAATAGCTGAAAGACACTTTTTATCTATTATATTAGCAGATAACATCCCAAACCTAATTATGTATGACTTGCATCTACTTTTCCTTGTGACCTCCCTTTTCTCTTTACTCTAATTATCCCTTCCTTGTTCCTAGTCTTCTGTGAAGTTAATGGAAATTCTGAACTTCATGATGCAGATTGGGATGGGAAGCAAACATCTGTCTGCATCTGCCATGTTGGCAAAGCATCCCAGAAACCTGCTACTAAAATGTCTATTTTCTTCCAAAAGTCAGCAGGATCCAGGTGTTCTGAAACTTAAACTTTTGTGACAGCAGAAGAAGGGAGTTATAAAAATATTGAAAATGATTTTTGAGTTGACAGGACCACTGGTTGAATTATCTGTGTAGATCCAACCAGACTGGCTCCATTTCTTAAGCAGCTTTGAATTAAATTTGAACCCATCAGTGATTCATTCAATCCACGTTTCTCACAGTAGCATACTGTAATCTATTTGATAAAAACAGTACATCAGAATACAGCATCATGGCCTTTTGTGTGATTGTGCTAACATAGAATCCAAATAATGGTTTCTTAGGTAATAAATACGCACTCATTCACTAATCAGACATATCTATAATCCTATTAAATAAGGTATTATTGCCTAAAACCTTATTTTTCATTAAACATGCCACATCTGGCATTTGTCGACAAGCACCATAATTAATGATGTGAAAGTTATCTGCATGATGGCATTTGAACAGTGGGAACAATCAGTGAGCATGGTCAGAACGTTCCAGCTTCTAATAATACCCCCGTGTTTACTGCTCCAGCTTCAGCGCCTGGGCAGCAGGAGTAACATGGAAAGGAAACACTATTTCTGTTCAGCTGAATGAACACAAATCTGTGGGTTAAATGAAGGCAGTTGGAATTGTAGGTGGAAAATCACTGAACTTTTCAAAGAAAATTAATAGTGTTGCCTTCTAAGCAAGTTTGATCATTTAGTCGAGACCATTATAGCATCCCTCATTAGTGTAGAAAGTTCTCCTGGCTGGCCTGGAGTCCTACGGGACGCTCCCGGGCAGCTTTTTCCTACATCGCCACACACCTCTACATTACCATCTTCAAAGCTTTCGAATGACTTATTTAGTAATAACACACTGTATTAGTTGACATTAAAACCAACTGTCAGATACACTCATGTGGGATCATTTGAAAGTTTCTGAATAATGGTAGTAACTAAGTTATTGTCTATTCAGTGGTTCCCTAAATAAATGTAGCTGACAGACATCCAACATGCTGCTGGTAGAAGGGTATTTGGTTGCATTAGCTCTTTGGTTTTTTTATTATTGTTATTGATGTCTTTGTTTCCATTTTTTTTTTCAATGCAGTTTATTCAGGAACATTGAACAATCCTCGGACCCCGGGGAAAGCCAGCCCACAGCTTAAATAGCCTCTGGGTAGCCAACCCAGGCGTGCCACGGGGGCAATGCAGATAGGTCCACACACACGGAAGCAAGCCAGATCCTCGGCCTTAGCCATTTCCATTTTGAGAGAGAGAATTAGCTAGTTGGTTAGCTGGTTAGTTCGTTTATAGTGTTTGTATGTTTATACACGTATTTTATGTGTATACTTACGTGACTGTGTATATGGAGGTGCAATGTGTACTTTCTTGGTCTGTTAGTCAAAGCCAGAGCTTGCCAGTATGTCAATCAGAAGCCAGCTTACTCCGGTGAACCCCTGGCTCAGCCTTAGGATGCTGGCATTACAGGTAAATTTCCATACCCTGGCTTTGATGTGAGTATTGGAGAGCTGACTTCAGTCCTCATGCTTGTTCAGCAAGAGCTTAACCACTGAGCCATCTCCCTAGCCCTCACGGTAGCACTTTGGACTTCTTTATACTCAGTATTTTGCAGAGACCTCTCTAGCTGGCTTGCTAAAGGCCTCTTCTATAATATCATCAGTATGAAGATCACAGTTTTCAGAGGAACACAACATCTTTTATTTAGTGTTTTGTACTTAAGAAGTGCTCAGTGAGTTTTGCATATACATAGATATTGATAGTCTTGTCATCTAAGAAGTCTGATACATGCATTATGCAAAACAAAGGAATGGCAGACACAATAGAGAGATGGAGTGTAAAACTGAACCTCCTCATCCTTGCTGGTAAAATGCACATTCTGCTCTAGGGACAGGGGAAGGGGTTGAGAACATAGCTTAGTGGCAGGTTGTTTGACCCATGCTTTAGGTCCCAGGTTTGAGCCCCAGCAGAACAAAACAAGAATAAACCTAGCTTTGGGACTGGAGAGGTAGCTCAGCACTTGGCAGAGTGTGATGCATTTGCAGAGGACCTGTGTTTATCCCCCAGAACCCATGTTGGTGGCTCACAACCAACCGTGACGCCTGCTCCAGTGGATCTGACTCCTTTGGACCTCCACAGGCAACTACCTTCATATGCACATACATAGACACATACACAGACATGTACAAATTTACACAGGATTAAAAATACATCTTATGAAGAGGAATTAACAGTTTTATCACTGATCCATGCATACCAATGGTCATTGCTACATTATTCATAGTGACTAAGATAGGGACTAGGTCCCCATTGAAAAACAAATGGTTAAGGGAAGTTAATATTTTTTTCTTTGCATAGTGGAGTATTATTTATCTGTCAGGAAGAATACATCTTTTCATAATTTGAAGGAAGATAGATGGAAGTGAAATCATTGTATTAAGTGGAATAAAGCTGACGAGATACACAAATATCACATTTATTTCTCCCGTATGTTGGATACAGGTATTTTGGAAATAGGAGTGTAGAGTATTTGAGAAGAAAAATGGGGTCAGAGTGAGGGAGTGTGGAGATAAGAGGGGAACATGATGAAAGGAGAAGTATGAAGGGTAGAGTGTCACAAGAAAACCCGTTATCGCCACCATTAACATATGCTAAGAAAAATCTCAGCTGGCTGGACACACTCACCCTCTTCGGGGACTCAGAGCAGAAAACAGAATTCAGCAGGCAGGTGTCGCCTCTGCAGTAAAGTCCTTGTTCCCAGTTTGCTATTTTTATAAACTGTTTCTTCTGCAGTGTGATGGACGTAGGGTGGTCCTTAAATAAACCTTTCCACAGGAAATGCAGGGTGATTATAATTGTTCCACATAACATTCCTGTGCAATTACATCTTCCTACTCTGGTTTGTAGTTCATGCCAATTCCTTATCAAGCACTGCTGTTCTTACACATTCTCATCCTTCAAGACCACTTTTTTTTTTTTTAAATAGAATAATCTGGTACGTACTTGACAGAGGTGTGCAGCCATGGAGTGAATCTTCTCCTTAGGCACTGTCCTCAGCATGTCTGGTCATTGTGGAGCCTCAGTAAACTCCTTCCATTCAGGGGGTCATGACAGCACCCTTTCCAATGGAGTCTCTGCCCTGGTGGAGGTTTCTGAGTAGGGTGGTTTCCACATCATCCTGGTTCTGTGGAGGATGCTGTGCTCCTTTATTAGCAGAGCGTAGGGAACACCCCTGTGATGGTCATTTCAATGAAGAAACCATAGTAATGTGTGCACAGAACAATGGAACCACCTCCACTCAGATCCTCACTTATATGGTTAAGCCACAGCCACATCTCTCAGATGCCAGACAAAGTGGCATTTAGGGGAGGATAACTTTCCTCTGGCCATTAGCAGAAGTTCCTTCTGAGGAACTGGCTTGTTGACGGGCAGTAGACCAGTTTCATCCGTGGCATCCCCATGACACTGACTTCAGGTGAAGTTGCTTGTCCTACAACTGTCAGATTCTTGTGAATACTCCACCACATTCTGAGTTTTCCCCTCCTGAATCCTGGCACTTTGCGGAGTTTAAAGGCCGCCCTATCACAACCACAGAAACCATGGACCGTCTACTGGCTCTCACGCTGCTTTCTTTCCATTCATAAAGCCAAGAAAATCTGTGGATTAAAATTAGACTCCAAATATCTATTACTCTTCAGGCACCTAGATAAGCAGAAACCATATCAGGAGCCTCTCCCAGCCCCCACATAATCCCACAAGCCAGCAGTCAGCAACCATGCTGATATTTCTGTTTCATAGGCCCACAATGTGCTTGCTATCTCTGTGCAGAATGGCGGATGCAGGCACATAGCTAACCGTGGCTGCTACCTAGCTCCTTCTTGTTTCTTAGCCTCTGCTTTCTACCTTCTTCCCCCGACTGCCCTGTCCTTCATGCATGGAGATTCTTCTCATCTCTACCTCCTCTTGTACAACCTCTCTGTGGTTGACAAATCTCTCTGAGATTTAGCACAAAGCAAGTATAGCTGTATGTCATTTTAAAGGGTCAGGAAAGGGCCCACTCAAGGTATTAGGCAGGAGAACAACCAGGTGTTTGCTGGTACTTTTCAGAGGGTTGGGCCTGTGTGTCAGTGTTTGGAAAGCAAATGGTTGTAGTGAAAGCAAATAAATGTTTCAGTGGTGGCAAGGACTTCCTGCAGGTTCTTCCATCGAGAGCCCCTATGAAGAACAAAACAGGGACAGAAACAGACTTCTTTGCTCTAGTTGACACTTTACTCACAATATACCGGCAATAAAAGCAACCAGTAGTTGCCTGATTTCCCATATAAAGGAACCAAACACACTTATGGGAAGGAAGTGATTCAGTCTATCACCCGGTTAAGGAGCATGAGGCTAAGGCAATTGCAAACGATTGCTTGACAACTGTGAATTCTGACTGCCTGGTTTCCTTTCTGTTTCAGATACTCGGCACTTCTTTGACACTAGTCTGTCGCCACACACATCGTATTCATATTCTCTAGAGACCTCCAGTGTGCATGGCTCGACACGGAGCAGGTCCGTCACGTATAAGACGAAGCCAGAGGTCTCTGAAGGACACTTGAACTTGACTCATGTGGTTCCTGTTGGCTCTGACTCTGTGACCCTTACCTGGACCGGACTCCCCAACAACTCTGGACCTATAGAGGAGTATATTTTATCTTGTGTACCTGTGGACAGCACCGAGCCTTGTGACTCCTATGAAGGTCTGGAAACCTCAGCTACCATCCGGAATCTGGTTCCATTCACGCAGTACCGTTTCTCTGTCCAGGGATGTACTAGCGTGGGCTGCTCACAGAGCCTGCCTATTGTAGTAACCACAGCCCAGGCACCCCCCCAGAGGCTGAGGCCACCCGCAGTATGGAAAATCAGCTCCACGGAACTCCACATAGCATGGTCTCCACCAGTGGAGCCAAATGGTAAGAATTCAAAGCTTAGACTTCACTTTCTTTCAGAAGACCAAGACAGTAGAAATGGAGAACTATGTCGTGAGAGTGGCAGCTCTGTCTCCTTACATGAACATAAGACATTTGCTTGAGAGATGATTTCTGATAATATAAAACGCTATTCCTTCTGGAGGGTGGAAGAGGGTATTTCATCTAATTTAAGAACAAATTCCATTTAATTAAATTGCTTTCTTAAAAAGCTAATATTATCTTTGCTCCTAATGACATCTGCCACAACATGGATGATGTTTATAATTGGATGCTCGCTTATGAAAATGCATTATATTTGACTGAGTCACAAGTTAGGGCACCCCTAAGCTACAAATGTTCTCTTTCAAGTAGGAAAAAAAATATAAAATAACACAAAAAAATTGTATGTAGGCTAGTTGATTCCATTAAGTTAATTTTTGTGTTCTTAAAATTGGACCTTGGGGTTCATAGGCCAGACACACAGACCTAGGATTTTAGTAATTTATATTATGCACATATTATGGCTTTGCATCAAACTGTTATCATTCTTGGTAAAGACTGGACACAACTTAGTTATACATATTTATGCAAAGATGCTTGTGTCAAATAGGTAATTAAATCACAAAATTTCAGAATATGCAAACTGAAAATAGAATATTCAGGTAGCCTAAAAAATTTGAGCATCTGTAGTAGAAATTATGAATGACCATCCTGAAAACATTGTATTCACATATGATAAATTATGCCTGTTTTGTATTTATACTTCTTTTGATTTGTTTCCCACAAAAATGTGGTTTTCATTATATTTTTTTTAGCCACTTGAGTTGTTTTTGTATATACCTGACTTATAGATCACTAAACTTATGTTTCTAGATTACTAAAAGGAATCAACAGGTAATAGTGAGAACATTGAAATGAGAGAAACCCTGATCGCAGGTCCCTGGAGAGCCCCTTTGACTTGGTCTCTTTAATTCACTGTCTCTTTTCTAGGTATAATTGTAAGATATGAATTATACATGAAGAGATGGTTGTCTACTGAAGAAAGTCTAGTGTTTGAGAGAAGTGAATGGGTCAGTCCTCATCCAGCTTCAAAGTCAGCCAGCAAGAGTGAGAACACACTTCCGCCTCCCCAAGTCAGCACCTCTGTTTCTGGCTTGGAGCCACACACTGAGTATGCATTTAGGGTCTTAGCTGTGAATATAGCTGGCAGCGCGTCATCTGCCTGGGTCTCAGAAAGAACAGGAGAATCAGGTAAAGACCAGTGCTTTGGATTCTTATTTGAAAACCCCTCAATGAGTTTATCTGGTTCCTCAGTTCAATTCCATTGATCCACCTATCAGTTTCTACCTATCAGTTTCTACCTATCAGTTTCTATGCAGTACCATCCAGATTTTATTACTGTGGTTCTATAGTACAATTTGAGATTAGGGATGGAGATTACCCCCCCCCGAAAGGTCTTTTATTGTAGAGGAGGGAGGGAGGGCCTGGGAAGAGTTGAAGGAGGGGGCTTCAATCAGGATATATAATGAATAAATTGTAAAACAAAACAAAACAAAACAAAACAAAAAAAAAACCTTAAAAAGCAGTCATGGAAAACACATGGAAAAATGCATGTGGTTATATACTAATAAAACTTTATTTGAAAAAAAAAAAAAGAAAACCCTTCCCCCTCAATGAAAGTGCTGCCTGAAAATTAAGATCAAAGGTGATATTTTTAGAGAGAAAAAAAAAACAGATGATTTGGCTATTCATACATTTGTTGGAGAAAAGGAGTTAATTGTCACTCTAGTCTTTGGGGGAATCCTTTTCCCAATTAGCAGTTGACTGGTGTGTCAGGTGGGTAGACAATTAACTTAATCCAGCTTTGTATTCATGATGGTTTACCAGTGGTAAGAGAGGTTTTTCAATTTATAATTAAATTATAGTTTTATAATTACTTGTTCTTTTTCTCTTTTCAAAACAAACATTGATATATTTATGTAGTATTATGTAACAGAGTTTACATAATGATATAAATTAATACATCCAAAAGTCTAACCCCCAAGTGTGCTTCAAAACAATCAGAATTACAGTGTGTGAGGAGAACCAAAAGTTTGTTTTTCCATTGTATATTTATCAAGGCAACTGATTTATTTTTAATTTTCCATCTTTATTCCTCACATGAAATGTACTTCAAATTTCATGAGCATCAAAGAAAAAGGTATACGTACGTACATACAGACAGACATATATGTGTGTATATGTATATGTATGTATGTATATATATATATATATATATATATATATATATATATGTATACATATACATAACCTGCCCTAAATGTAACAAGTTGAAACTCTGAAGGTTGAGAGTTGCTTTGGGTGGGTGGCCGGGGCCTCATTGAATGAATAAAATATGTATTGTCTGAGAATCTCTGAAAGACTATCTGACATCTTAGACAAGCTACAGGGCCAAGAGAACAGAAGTGCTGAGTTATATATTTCTGAAAGCAAAAATCCAACATCTGAATTAGATCTAGCAGGTGAAATAGCATCCAATGAGCCTCATAATCTTAGGGATCACTAGGAAAGGGAAGTGCAACGAGGCCCTTTGACAGCACATCTTTGTTAGCACATTTAAATTCTATACAAAGATGTCAAGGATGGGGGGAGCAAAGGGTGTGGTGTCTGTGTGCCCTGAACGTTTCAGGAAGGACTGACCAAAAGCTATGAGTGTCTTTGGGATTATTTAGTCCATTTTGGAAGTACCTTCTATGTAAATAACGTCCCCCCAGCCTCAGTGGTTTGGCTTAGTGAAACATGGCTTTCCATGAGACACCTAGTATGTCACCATGCATCTTCAGCTTTGCGGACTAAAGACAAGTTCTTTTTCTATACAATTCAAATTTCTCATCAAATTACTCACTACATATTTCCATGAATACAGAGATATTTCTATCAGAGTTTGCCCTTGTGTGTGTGTGACAAAGAGAGAGACAGAGACACAGAGAGAGAAACAGAGACAGATAGATATAGAAAGACAGAGAAACAGATAGCGAGACAGAGAGATGGATGCAGAGAGGAAGAAGAAGTGGAAGAGGAGGAGGAAGATGAGAGAGAGAGAAAGCACATGCTTGTGTACCTATAGAGTCTAGAGGAAGCCTTTGGGCATCCTGCTCTATCACTCCCTACCTTACTCCCTTAGAAGACGACCTCTCACTGAACCTGGAACTGAGCTGGTGACTAGCAGTCCCCAGCAAGCAGCCCATGTCTGCCCCACGTGGCATGAGGGCTTCAGATGCTTTTGAGGTCATATCCGCTTTTCTGTGTTTAGTAAGATCTGAACTCAGGTTCTCATGCTGCGTATCAAATGCTCTTACTCACACAGCCATTTCTTCATAACCTTTCTTCATAATCATTTCTTCATGACCTTTCTAAATTTTATTTCATAAATGAAAACTACATTATCTGATAATATTAAAATAGGTAACACCCTTGTGGATGACAGTTTAAGTGTGAATATTTCATATATACCTGTTTTTTTTTTAAGTTTTGAAAATAAAAATATTTTACCAAGAATAGGTTTTTTCAGAAACTAGAATGGTCAAACCTGAAATTGTGTATGGAAGAACTTCATGCTTTTGATGTTCTTTTTGTCTTTGGTAGCACCTGTGTTCATGTCTCCTCCTTCAGTCACTCCACTCTCATCGCACTCGCTCCGTGTCTCCTGGGAGAAGCCAGCAGAACACTTTTCAAGAGGAGAAATTATAGGGTACAACATCAGCATGGTTTCTGAACATTCCCCCCAACAAGATGTTCCAGTGATGTGTTCAAAGGTATTTTTACTTTCAACTCATTTCCTTTCTGAATTAAATTCTGTGTTCATTTGATGTTGTCTGAATTTATAGAAATCTGTAGCAGAATCCCTCTCCAATGTGCTCATCAGATGGGTCATCAACATAATATCAGATGCTCAAGGTCCTCTGGGTATATATGCTTATCACTTATTTTTCTAATGTGCCCAACTAAAGTAGTTGTAATTCTATTTCATGAGACCTGCTGTTTCCACTTAGTCTTAAATATTTTTCAAGAAGTCTTTTCAGCAGCTATGCACCATGTAAGATAACCTGAAAATATTATTTGAACACATAATAGTGCATTTAGCCAGTCCACAATCTGTCAGTATTTATACTGTATTCATTTGGATGTCAAAATGACATTGACAAGACCATCTCATATGCACACTTTGTGTATGTCTTCATTTCTTTGGGAAAAGTCATGAAGCACCAAATTTATTACAACATTACAGAAATCATACAGGGGTGGGAGCTGCAAATGTGGCCCTGTTGGTAAAGTGTTTGCCTAGCATGTATTAAGCCTTAGGCTTGGTTTCCAGTACTGCGGAAAATGAGGCATCGTAGCCCAGGTCTGTAGTCCAAGTATTTGAAAAGCAAAGGCGGTAAGCCAGGACGTGCAAGGCCACCCTCTACCACCTCGTGAGGTTAAGGCCAGCTTAGGCTACATGAGGCCCTGTGTAGATGTAATTATATGAAAGCTATGAACACAATGAGTTTGCTAAGGCTTTGGATGTGTGGTCATATCGTATCTCTAGTAGTGTCTATTCCAGTGATGAGAATACAGTGTCAACAGTTAACAAATGCCAAGATCTAGGTCAATGGCTATGAAAGGTTCCAGAAAATGAGAGGGTTTTGTTCTCTCCAGTTTAAAGACAATTGTTACATTGATAATAAAACTTGCCTGCTTAATCTCAAAAAAAAAAAAATAAAATAAAATAAAATAAAGACAAGGTGCTTTACTCTCTTAGCCTGCTTTATAGGCATGCCAGTGTACAAGGACAGAGGCCATGGGTGTCAACTACACATAGCATCTCATGGTCAGGCTGTTCACTTCTACTTCTGAGGGACAGGGTCTTTGATGGACACTCATGTAAGCTAAAAAGATCTCAGTGCTTTTGTCCAGTCTGGGTCCTTTGTTTCCCAGACTTCCAAAATTCTGACCTCATCTTGTTTCATGTCCATGACCAGAGTGGCCAAGTTCTGTCACACAGTTTATACTTGGTTTACCTTGAGATACTTCTCCTCCCCATACAGCAAGTGAGCAAGCACAACGGCTGAGGTCTGTCCTCTGAGGATGTTTGTCTCCGCTGCTGTTTCTGAGAACCTCCATGGCTGGTCAGCAGCCACCACCCAGCTTACCCTTGCAGCTATGTTCTAAGACAACCCACCTGTGTAGAGCTCTGGTGTTCTCCTCATCTATGCTGTACAGAGAACTCCCATGGTCTGCATAAGACTCCCTGGGCTGCACTCAAATCTTAAATTCCCATTTTCACCATAAGATGCATTTCATTGAGTCCATCTGACCTTAAGACTTGACATATATGGAAAAAAAAAAGGCAGCCAGCGAGAAGTAACTCCAACTATACAGGCATGAGACATTCTGCAGGATGTTGTCTTGTGATGAAAGCCCGGTAGCTGGCTGAGAGTGTTTAGTGAATAGTTCTAGGTATCTAGAATTTCCACCACTTTACGTGCCTTTGCCCTATATGATGTCTACCTGGTGGTTCTCTTTTCATAAACATTTCACACTGTTTTCCCAGTGTTCCAGAGTCTTGGGATCTGTTAGGTTTAATGTCCTAAACAGTTCGTCAGCCAGCATCACAGCATGAGTATGGGGCTGAGCCACTTCCTGCTCCAAGACCAGTCAAGTAGCAGAATTTCATGTTGGCAGGCTGGTCAGAATAGTACCCTAATGACTATTCCCCTTCATATCAGAGTTTTACTCACCAGACACTGAGCTTCTCACTGAAGGGTGAAGATAAAACCATTTTAAGGACACAAGATATAGTCACTTTTCTTCTACTCTGGACTGGATGGATGTCCTAGAAGTCACAGAAAACATGGCCTCCTAAAACCCAGCTGACGCTTCAAATCCCTTAATCTTTCTGCAGTTAATCTCCTACTCTCTGGAACACACATCTGACTAAGACTTCCATACACTCAGTTCCTGCTTATCTGATCCACTTAACATGATTTTATTGACACGGAGAACAATAGTTTCAAGAAGGATTGTATAGTTTGTCTTAAATTGATGATGACCCTAAGATTGTGTTCCTTCAGTGCACAGATGACATTGGCAATAGTCATCTGATTATGTAGCCCTAAAACTTAATCCTGTCCCAAAAGTTGTCTTAATAGCTGCTTAATCCACTACTAACGTAAATTCAAGAACTGTACCAATATAGCAAACTTGTAGGCTGTCGAGAGTCCACCTTCCTTTGTCCTCACTGTCAGCCAGCTCTGGTGGTCCAGCTCCACCATGTCACTTTAATACTTTGACATCTCCCTCCTATGAATCTAATTCCTGATACCACTGTTGTAATTATGTTTTCCCAGAGGATACCAGCCATGGTAGAAGACTTGAGAATAGGGATTACATTACGGGGAGTGTACGCAGAAACAACCCAATATAATAAGGGGATCTTTTGGAGTTCCTGTCCTCTCCAGATCTTACTATTTCCCACTTCTTACATAAGTTTCCATGCACTCTGCCCAACAGTTGGCCATAAGTCTCAGTGTCTGCTTTGATAGTCTGCAGTGAAGAGAGTGGGACTGGGAGGGGTGGAGGGAGGGGCTTATGGGGGGATACAAAGTGAATAAAGTGTAATAAATAAAAAAAAATAACAACAATAATAAGGGGACCTATTACTGGGGAGAATAAAAATCTGAGATATAACACCACAGTGAAAAGGTCTCAGCTTATACCCGAGACAGTTCTAGAACCAGAATAACCTCTATAGTTGCCACAAACAGGGTAGCAATCCCAGGTTCTTTAAATTCTACACTATTTGTTTCCTAACACTACCATAAAGATCACCATAAACTTCGTGGGTTGCGATGGCATACATTGATTCTCTTAAGTTCCAGAGGTCAAAAAATTAAAATCCAGCTGCTTGCAGAGCCGTGCTCCTCCCATGTAGCCTAGAGGACTTCTCCAGCTTCCTCCAGATACTTGGTGACATCCCTTGCTTTGTGCCTCCATATTTCCCATTTCTATGCCATCAGTTTGCTTTACCTCTACTCCCTCCATCTGTGGGTATTAAAGCTAACCCTAAACACAAGATACATTACCTCATTACCTCCACAAATACTTCATTTTAAAAGGTAAAATTCTCAGAATCTGGGTAAATATGTTAATATATTTGCCCTTTTATGAACTGTTTTAGTGGACAGAATAAACACATACAACACAGAAATATATTTTCTGGCTCGATAGACAAAGAGTCAGAAATAAACTGAGCAGTCTTTATTAACCTTTCTCATCCATTTATGTATGTGACTTTCCCTACTATCTCTCGATAAAAATATCTAGAGGGTTCCCCAATAATAGGAACAGGAACCTGTTTCTGACATGAATTCATGGGCTGGCTCTTTGATCATCTCCACCTGAGGGGGTAGCAGCCTTATGACTCCACAGAGGAAGGCAATGCAGCCAGTCCTGGTAAGACCTGATAGATGGAAGGGAAGGAGGCCCTCCCCTATCAGTGGACTGAGGGAAGGGCATAGGAGAAGAAGAGGGAGGGAGAGTGGGTTTGGGAGGGGTTGGGGGAGGGGGCTACAGCTGAGATACAAAGTGAATAAACTGTAATTAATAAAAATTAAAAATTAAAAAAACATCTAGTATAATAACATGATTTTAAGTTTAGACAGCTTACTGTAAAAATCAACTATAGTATTGTCATTTAGGGAAATTTATAAATAGTACTGGTTTGGGGTTTTGATCCTTATATTCCATGTTTATCACTGGTGTTTAGACTCAGTGAATTTTACCTATTCTTTTGTTCTTAGGTTCATATAATTTTGGAGTCAATCCCTAGGTAAATAGTCCTAGTATATTGTGTTGTTCTCTTGTAGGGAAAATACGTAAAAACTATTTGAAATGTTACTATACCCTGAGGATCTTAAGCTGCATGCATTTGTGAAGTATCATTTCCCGTGAGAGTCAAGCCTAAGGACTATGTCAGTGGTGACATAACATCTTGATAAAATCGAGGATCATGGGGGACACAAGCCATGGGGATGTCACTGAAGTGCTTCAGCAGTCTTTTATTGTAACCTTTCATAGTTACAAAGATTCCAGCTTCAGGAAAACTGTCTAGTACAGCAAATACAGCCACCCCATACTCATTGTTATAATCGCCAAGTCTTGTATCATACACGGCTCTGCGTCCTTTGGTTCTGTGGCCTTGGCGATGCCACTGATTTACATTGGCAGTGCCACAAACATTTGGCTACTTGCCTTGGGGCGCTAAATAGCCATGGTATCCCTAGGTAGTATAAACATTCAGCTCTTACAATTGTAAAGAGACAAAATCACATATGCAGTCTGGTCCACGGTTGACCAAACCATCAGAACATAACTCATGAGTCCACAGCAGTAGCCATAAGAAAAATAATTCCATATTCATGATCCTGCCTCTTTGACATTTCCCTCTTAAATATACTTTGCACCCATAGTCTAAGGAAGTGTTTATGGTTGCTTATGATTGGTTCTAATCATGATAGGATGAATTCTGGGTTGCCCCTTTAACTGTGTGTTAATGGTGATCCTCCCAATCTCCTTTGCTTAAGCCTTCTGCTTTTATTTGAAAATGTATGATGATGACATTTCAAAAAAAAAAATGCAACTATCAGTCTAGTCGTATGTGTATATTTGGATAAGAAAGGTAAGTGAGATTTGACCTATGTTGATATTCACTCAACATTGTTCTTTTTTCCTTTACTACTGTGGAGTTTTAAAGCAAATGACAGGATGATTTATCCCCATGTCATTGTCCTATGTTCTGCCACCAAGTAGCCTGTGGCATCCCCGCCCTGCGTTATTGTTGGCTTTGTGTGGACTTTGTCATGGTAACGACGTCAGTGTTGCCATCTTTATCTCTACCATTGGTGACAATAACCATACATCCATGCTGCTTTATGAGGCCATAACTCCGTTTTCTCATTTATCCACTCAGGAACTGCATTATTACCTCATAAAACAGTGTGATTGTACAATTATCAATTAAACCTCAGCTTGTTGAGATTTTTTTTTGGGGGGGGGAATCTCTTTCCCTAAAGGACCTGGCAATGATTCCCTCCATTTGAATTTGTGGATTTTTAATACCAAAATTATATGCTGTACATTGATTATTATCTGATTACTGTTACTGTTGTTTTTGCCTTGAAGCTCTTGCATTCTGCTAAGCCCCAAGACCTGTCTTGTGTCGTGAGGGGACTCAAACCTTACAAGATGTACACCTTCGCCGTCTCCCTCTGCAATTCAGTGGGATGCGTGACCAGTGCTATGGGAGTAGGACGGACTCTCGCAGCGGGTAAGTATGCTCCAATGAATTTGAAGAAATGTTTTCGTATTGAAAGTAAATACAGGAATTATGCATTTTGGACTTCATATGTGTCTTTTCTGTTCTGTGTTGCTCCCTCGGCAGTCCTGAATGCAGTTTATCTTGAGAGTTTTGAAACACAGCAAGGCATGGAGCCAAGGGTTATGAACACAGCAGAAGAGTCCCAAATTAGATATGGAATGAGACGGGCTCCTGTGCTCAGTCTCCAACTTGAACCACAAATATGTCCTGGTAGTGGTGAGATGCAGTAGGAGGGCTACCATGAGGTCATAGGACATTTCTTCCTTCAACCTTAGCTTCTCAGGGTTCTTCTGCTCCTCTACCATGAGGATATCCAGTGATTTCTAGGTTACGCTGACATTATAGTTTTCATCTCTTTGATAGGCACTTGCTTACATATTATTTATATTTAATAAGAATCTCCAAGTTTGTACAATGTAATAGGAAACTTGTCACATCTTAGAATGTGGTTTGTATCATTTTTGTTTGCTTTACTGAAAACCAACTAGATTTATACAAAGTTGAATATATATATATATATATATATATATATATATATCACTACCATGTACATATTTCACTAACAGCATTTAGAATGTTTTCAATTGTCAGTGTTTCTGTCAGCTATTCTACAAGGCTTAGAATCTCTTTATGGATGTGTACATGTAGAGAGGTTATGGGATTCCCAGATGAATTAAAGGAATTTTATAAACATATTTAATTATCACCCTACTATCTGCAGGCCTAATTTTATTGTTCCCATTCCCAGTTCTGGGGAAAATAGTTCAGTTCAAATCATGTCACACAATTACTTTTGGTTGTTACAATTTTCAAGTGATGTGAGGGAAATCCAGATTCTAGGACAGTGTGGCTTATTGTCTCTGTGACTGAATTCTCTGTGAATCGATGTGTTTAATCATATGTATTTCAGATGTGTAAGTACATTCAAGGAGTTCCTGGTATATTAAATCATGTGGAGTCCCTACTTTTCCTATAAGCCTATTTATTTTCAGGAATGCTATGATTCAACGGTAATAACTGAATAAGAGATGTAGGTCAGTCTGTTTTCAGCAACAGTTTAGGCCGATGATTGACATCTGGTGGAGTGTGGCATGAGGAGTCTAGTACTGAAGCTGCGCAGAGCCGAGACCCCAGCCTCTCAAGTGGCAAAGCTCTGCACAGTCATGCAGGGCCGTTGGATACCCAGTGTTACTGCCGTCATAGGAACCTCTTGTGTTTGTCCAAACTACACACAATACCTTTAGTATAAGGAAACTCTCATGTCTCAGACAAACCAACATCTTTAGACCCATCTTTGAAAAGGTGACTTTTACTTTTTATTTTACTTATTTATGTATTTATTGTGTTTACACATGTATGGGCATTTGCATGCACACACACTGCATGGGTGGAAGTCAGAGAAAAACTTTCATATCAATTTTCTCTTTCCACCATATGGGTACTAGAGATTAAACTCAGGCCTTCAATTTTGGTGGAATGTACCCATAACTGCTGCGCCATCTCCCCAGCCCTGAAAACGTGAGTTATTAAGTGGACTGAAATTATCTACCTCCGGCTTCTATTCAGCAGTCTTCTCTTGGAGCTGTTGTCCGTATAACTCGTCTTCCTTCGTATGACATCATTGTTGATCACATCTCTAAGGACATCACATCTGCAGCAGTATTGTCTCTCCCTGCCATAGTGCACCATCTGTACTCACGGGAGGAAGAGTCTAGTGCTGAGCGGTGCGCTTTCTGAATGTGTCAGCCCGTGTTCCTATAGACACAGCAGATGAAAAGCCTCTGGAGTGAGACGTGCCTGCCTTGGGGACTAGGGAGATCCTGTAGACTAGAGTGCAAAAAGGAAACGCCTCTCTTGACGTCATTGATAGCATCCCAATGATCTTGTCTTGTGGCTTGAAGCACTGAGTTTCCACTACACAGGAAGCTCAACCTAGTGTTTTCCATAGCTCCTTCTCAGTCACTAGTGACTATGTTCTGGGCCTCAGAATGACTGTGAAAACAGGGAACTGAAGCCTCTGAAAGGCCAAAAAATATTTGAAAAAGTATTCGGCCTCCTCATCCCTATTCTTCTTTGTTTTGCTTTATTTATTTATTTACTTACGCATTTATTTATTTATTTATTTATTTGTTTGTTTGTTTATTCATGCACTCATTTATTTTGAGATCCAAGCTTTATTGAGACTTACTACATAGATAAGATTGACCTCAGACTGTGGCATCCTTCCTGCCTCTACAGAAAATGAAAACTTGTACCAGTATGTCCTGTTGTCCCCATCCCTAGCCATCAAAAAAATGTAAAATAAAACTGTTCAGTGACCCCGTCTCTCTACTTTTTCCCCTTGGGTTTTTTGAGACAGGGTCTTTCTAAATAGCCCTGGCTGTCCTGGAACTCACTGTGTAGTCCAGACTGACCTCCAGGTCACAAATTCGCCTACCTATGGCTCCTGAGTTCCAGGATTAAATATATATACCACTGAGCTCAGCTCTCTCTGCCTTTTTATCATAGAGAAATAGAACCTTGAAATATCTCATAATCTCTAAAAGCTACACAGATTTCAGATGTGAATGAATATTAAGCCTTTTATACTCTGTTTTTCTTTATTTTATTGTTTTTTTTTCCTAGATAGGATCTTGTTCTTTAGTTTGGGATGAACTCAGATTTATGATTCTCCTGCCTCCCAAGTAAAAGCAAGAATGTGTCCATATTAATTCTGTGGGATGATGAGCAATTGTTTTCTTTTTGGTGATTATTTCTAATTTGTAAATATATTTAAATGAAAAAAAGAATCAAAATTCAGACTTTGAATTTGGGTTTTGCCATTTACTAGCTAAGTTTGCTATTTTTGCACAACTATGATCAAAACACCTGATATAGTGATGTAAAGACACAAAGGTATATTCGGTGTCAGTGTTAGTGGTTTCAGTCCATGCTTGTTTGGCCCCGTGTGCTAGGACAGAACATGTTGGCCGTGGGAATGTTCAAAGGGAGAGGCTATTCACATCATGGTAGACAGGAGGCAATGTGTGAGGAAGGACCAAGGGAAACTTCTGGTCAGCCATCAAAGGCACACTCCCTCATCTGTAAGCTTCCAGAACCTTCCAGAGCAGCACTTAGCAGCAGGAAGCTGAGATTTCAGCACATGTGCCTATGGTAGACTTTTTTTTTTTGTGTTTAAATTGTAGCACTTGTGAGCTGTGGGCTGTCAGCTGTGAGACCCTATGTGATTTATGTTCTCTCTATTACTTAGTTTTTCAGTTCATGCATAAGAATAACATATTTTGTATGGTACTTCTAAAGTTCAAAAGATAATGTGTATAGAAGGAACAAAGAAATATTAACCACAGAAGAATGACCATAAAATTATATTCTTCTGGCAATTGCCAGCTCATGAAACGTCTTTGTTGGCCAATGTCAGCACCTACCTTGTCCTGTACCATGTGCTGTAAGGGTCTTGGGTGGCACCAGAGCAGGACTTTTTCTTACAGCTTCAGTCTCAACATCATCGTAGCATTCACATTACAATGGAAATCCTCAAAATGAGGCTTATTGTGTAAACAAACTTAAGAAACTCTTAAAGTCTAAAGGATTTTTTTTTCCTCCTCTAAGAAGTACATCATTCAGGACTATGATGTACATTTAACATATAATGAACCCAGGAGCTGAAGAGATGGCTCAGTGATTAAGAGAACACTTGCTGCTCTTCCAGAGGACCCAGGTTCAATTTCCAGCACACACATAACAGCTCACAACCATCTGTACCTCCAGTTCCAGGAGATCCAATGCCCTCTTTGGCATCTGTGGGCAATAACACACAAGTGGCACACAAACTTATATTTAGGCAAAACATCCATACATATAAAACAAGAAAATGAAGTAAAAAAATTTTAAAGGCAAAATTAAAAAAAAAAGTATCCAGATTACAGGTTTCAAATATGTTGTTTGTCGTATAAAGTCACTGATGTGCTCCCGAGCACGCCATTAATACAATATCCTGTAGACCCTCCAATGAGAAAGCAACCATTGAGTCCTCACCAGTCTGTGGTGATTGAAAGACAGCGCACACAGTGTTTAGATTAAGGAGTTAACATCTACTATACTGGCCTGAGGACATGGTGCTGGGACTCTGAGCTGCAAGAAGCCATAGGAACAGAGCAGAGGGTGAAGTATGGCTTTAGGTCCAGAGGTTAGGGCATCACTTCCCTGGATGCTGCTCTGCATGGATTGGTTGACTGATAAAGATGTTCATATCTATCCACTGAGCATAGAAAATGCACTAGTCCCTGTGTTAGAGGTTGGCACTGCTTTAGATATTCCTATGATGGAATCTCTGGTTAAAGGAGACCTCTCGGGCATAGATTCTCAGAGACTATCCCAGAGGGGACTAAGTGACTTTGTCCAACAAGTAGAAGTGAAGACTGACAAACGAAATGGATAGTATTATAGTGAAACCATCTACGGGTTCACAAGAGGGGAAAATCTGAAGATGACAGTAAATATTTGAGTAGACCAGGGAGTTTCTGTTAAATGAAATGGGAAAGAAGAACATACAGAGAAAACAAACCCATGTGTTCATGTTTGATTGGTTGGTGAAAACATATCCATGGCAGCTACTGGAAACAGAGCATACAAATCTGGAGGTTAAAATGCTGCTGATTTTATAATACTCTGTAGAGAGAGGGGGAGCTATGGTGCAAATGAATCAGTAAGGCAGAGAAGATGTGAGCTGAAGAAAAGTGTCTGAGTAGTGCGTGCAGGAGGGGGAAAGAGTAACAGAGAAGTAAGGGAACAGGGATAAGAGCAGAGAGGGATTCCCAGCTGAAAAGTTCTAAAAGTGGCATGATACCATTAATGGCACATGCTCTCCAGAGGGTAAGAGCTGCATAAAGAGAGGGGAGTCCCTGCAATGGTCCGAGGTGAAGCTGGGTGTAAAGGGCTGAACAGTAGAAGATGGGTAAGGAAATTCAAGTGGGTCTTTGAAGTATTTAATAAACATTTCAACTTACCCAGTTTCATTAGCTTCTGTTCATGCAGGGAGTCTGTTCTATTCTGATGGGAAAATTGTTTCAGTGGCTTTTAGAAAACAGAGAGAGAGAGCTTATTATTAGCCATCAGGATGTCAGGACAGGTGACTTCTCATCTGCCAAGAAAAGGAATTGATGCAATGATAGTGGGAAGATGTTTTTCTTCTGTTTTAGTATAAAGCACACCATTTGTAGGCATATTCAGATCACCAAGAAGAAAAATTAGCTTTTATTGGTCTGCAAGCAAAGCTCAGTAGCTGCAGCCTTTGTAAACTCCATGCCTCTTATTTTCAGTGAGTACTTATTTTTCTTTCCGTATTTTTGCTGTAAGATTGAAAATATAAGACTTGTGGGTAGGCTGGACATCATAAAAATAAGCAATGTTGAAGCCAAAGCTTTTGTGTAGTCAAGTCTGTATTGGAAAGAAATACAAGTTGACTGTCCACTTTATGAACTTGCTGTGGGTTTTCAGGTCATTAACTCCTCTGTCTAAGTGGAGGGATGCAGGCCTGTCATCCAATAGTCTTGTAGTAGAAAGTCATCTTTTGACCTTGTTTTTTTAAACAAACCTACTTTATTTAGAGTTATTAAATGCTTCTACCTCCCTTCCAACCCCTCTACACCGGGTAGGAGGGAAAGGAGGTTAATGGGGACAGGGGTAGGGTCGTAGGTTTCTTTTGAGTTCAATACCAGTATCAGTAGTCCAGAGATCGAGAAGTTCAGTAACCAGCAAATCAGCAAATAGTGAATGCAGCAGCAGGATGAACCAGCAGCTAGCAGTCCTCCTCCAAGCAGCCATGCCTTCTTCCTCTGCGCTGCCATATTTATACCCCTCAGAGTCTTCAGGATTCAACTAATTCCACCTGGCAAGACCACATTCCACACAAGACACTAAACAGTGGACAAGCAAAATGCAAATAGATCCATATTTATCACCCTGCACTAAACTCAAATTCAAGTGAATCAAAGACCTCAAAAGAAAACCAGAAACACTAAATCTATTAGAAGAGAAAGTGGGAACTAGCCTTGAACTCATGGGTACAGAAGACAACTCCTGAACAGAATACCAACAGCACAGTCTCTAAGATCAACAATTAGTAAATGGGACCTTGTGAAACTAAAAAGCTTCTGTAAGGCAAAGGACACTGTCAATAAAACAAAATGGCAGCCTACAGACTGGGAAAAGATTTTCACCAACCCTACATCTGACAAAGAGTTAATATTCAAAATATATAAAGAATTCAAGAAACTGAACACTAACAACCACATAATCCAATTAAAAATGGGTTACAGAGCTAAATAGAATTCTCAATAGAAGAATTTCAAATGATGAAGATGCACTTAAAGAAATGCTCAACATTCTTAGTCATCAGGAAAATACAAATCAAACTGACTCTCAGATTTCAGCTTACACCTGTCAGAATGGCTAAGATCAAAATCTCAAGTGACAGCACATACTGCTGAGGATGTGGAGAAAAGGGAACACTCCTGCATTGCTGATGGGAGTGCAATTTTGTACAACGACTTTGGGAATCAATCTGGTGCTTTCTCAGAAAATTGGGAATAGTAATACCTCAAGACCCAGCTATACCACTCCTGAGCATTTACCCAAAAGATGCTCTACCATGCCATAAGGATTTGCTCAACTAGATTTATTTCATTGTAGCTTTATTCATAATAGTCAGAAACTGGAAACAACCTAGATGTCCCTCAACTAAAGAATGGATAAAGGAAATATGATACCTTTACACAATGGAATACTACTCAGCTATTAAAAACAAGGACTTCATGAAATTTTCAGGCAAATGGATGGAACTACAAAGGATAATCCTGAGTGAGGTAATCCAGACCCAGAAAGACACACATGCTATGTACTCACTTATAATAGAATATTAGATTTATAGTACAGGATAACCATACTACAAGTCAGAGACCCAAAGAAGGTAAGTAACAAGGAGAGAGGCCCTTGAATCTCAGTCAGATGGGGAAATAGAATAGAGAGTGGAAGTGGATGTAGAGAGGGAACTGGATAGGAGAATGTGTGGGAAGGGAAACCAGGGGAAGGAGCTCAGATGTGGGCAGAGTGGGGAGGGGAAGTAAGAAGACTTGGAGAGAAAACAAAACCCAACGGTGGGGGCATCACTGAGACAAGTTGGAGAGGTGTGACAGGTAGGCTACAGGGGCATTTGGGGATTTCTCTGGCTGAGCCTCCTAGCAGTGGGGGACATTGAGACTAAGGAGACCAACTTCTGGCCAGGCAGGACTTACAGTGGTGGTGGGGGTACTGCAAAACCTTCCTCTCAATATCTACCCTGCCTAAAAGATGTGCAGAGATCAAGATAGAGAATAAGGGAATGTCCAAGCAATGCCTGGCCCAACCTGAGACCCACCCATGGGACACAGCCAACCCCAATGCCATTAAAGATGCTCTATTATGTTGACAGACAGGAGCCCAACTTAACTGTCCTCTGAGAGGCCCTACCCAACAGCTGATTGAATCAGATGCTGAGACTCACAGCTAAGCAATAGGCAGAGTTCTGGGAATCCTGTGAGAAGAGTGGGGGGCGGGGGGAGAGGGAGCTAGAAGGGCCTCAATGGGACAAGAGCTCCACAAGAAAACAGAGTCAACTAACCAAGACCCACGGAGACTCACAGAGATATAAATTTGACCAAGGCCACCTACACATATGTAATCAACGGGCAGTTTGATCTTCATGTGGGTTTCCTAGTAAGTTGAACAGATGCAGTCTATAACATGGACTCTGTTGCCTGCCTCCAATCACTTCCCTCTAGCAGGCTGCCTTGCCTGGCCTTGGTGGGTAAGGAGGAGCTCAATCCTCATGCAACTTCACATGCTTGGGTGGCTTGGTGGGGGGCACTCCTTTTTTTTTTTTTTTTAAGGACAAGGGGAGGAGGGATGGGGAAGAGAGTAGGAGGGAGAGATCAGGAGGAGAGGAGGGAGGTGTCTATAATTGGGCTGTAAAGTAAATTTATAAAATAAAAATAAATTATAAAAAAGTAAAAAAAAAAAAGATTTCCCTTTTCATTGAGGAAATTTGTGAATTTCTACCCTTTCCCAGGCTGTCAGGCTGAAATCTTCCTTTGGGAGATCCGTTTCTAAAGGAATGCCACACTATTGCTTTTACCTGTCATTTACCTCCAGACTCCAAGCTGAGATGCACTATCTATATTAAGCAAGTAACTAGGGGTGTGGTAAGGTTTCTCCAAGAACCTAAAGTGGAGTGTGGCTCTCCCTTCTGGTTGACAACCCACCTTGTTTGCATGCAGAGACATGTCTTTTCAATGTGAATAGGACCCAGAGTGATTAAACAAGCACTCTTAATATGTTAATTTATAATTTTAATTACAACAGTCTTGCCTATATAGTCATTAGTGAATACTAATATAAATATTTTTCTACCTTTTTATTCCTAGTGTGTAAGGCAATCACCAGTTCCTTCTCCGAGGTTGCCAGTTTCCGTCTCTTAATGCCATCTTTGTTCCTAGTTATGAATGCATTTTGTTCCTTCCTGTCTTGAATAATCCCTCATTAAGCTAGTCACTTTCTGCTCCACGCTAAAAAGGAAAAATTATCATGCAAATGTGGCAGGCCGTATTAAAAAGCACATCACCCGACACTTTTGTCGCTGTCCTTCAGTTGGTTTCCTTTCTTTGAATTTAATTCCATTTGTTGTTAAAAACTACTGACTTGATGTATGGACTCATGAAGCAGAGGCTGCTGCCAAGAAAGTGTGGGGGCAAATCAAAGGCTCTTGGAGAATCTGCAGGGCTGAAATGAATTCGCTTCACCTTTGACAAGAACACTTGAACAGCCCTGGAGTCCTCTGATGATTCAACTTGGCTAATTATCCAATTATTTGTTCAAAAGTGAAGACAGCATTCTACAGCGAGAGCAGCGTAAAGCAGCCTGAGAAACTTGGGAGTGTCTGATGACTGGAGCCCACACAAGAAAACAGTATCCGTGCAGGCTTGGCTTCCCATGTGTCATCCAGGCTGCCCCTTTACCTCTCTGAAGGGAGATCCTGGCACAGGGAGAACTTTCTGTCTGTTTGTTTTCTCTCTCGGTGAAGATTATTTTTACACTTGAAAACACCATGTCAAATTGCCAGGGCTCTTAAGCAATATTTAAGTTGTATTTCTCTTGATTAAAAGCTTTTGGTTCAAAGCAATACTTTTTAATTGCCTAATGATATAAGTCAGTTCTTAGGGAAAAAAAAAAAAAAAAAAAAAAACCCTGCACATTTAGGAGTTCATTTGCGATATAACTGAAAAATTCATTGCATGGCAGTAAAACAATTTACTGTTAATTACAAGGAGAATTTGCTGTAGTGTGCTCACAGATTGCCATGAATCATGCAGCACTCCTAGAGATTTATAACAGATGTGTAAGTGGGACGAATTAGCAGGGTTTAATAACAGAGGCACAAATCATGCAGACTTCAAGGAGCTTTAATTGATATACTAGAATGTGACGGGCATGAATCACTCAGCCATTCAACAGCATTGGAACATATGGTCAGCTCAATATGCTGCATCTTAAATCGGTTGGTGAGTCGTTGCTTGTCCCATATGGTGGGAGCAATATATTTTTCGTGATTAAAAAAAATACATCCATTTTTTTTAAGGAAATATGGTTGTGAAGCATGTTTGTTATTGAGCGGGCATCTGAAAGCCAAGCCAACCCGAGTGTTATCTTATTATATATATATTTTTTGCTAGAATTATTTTTAAGCGTGGCAGTTTCCCAAAACAAATGAGGGACACTGCATGTAAGACTAGGTCGCCGGAGGTGTTACGGGAAAGAGGTCTGTGCTGTTGGCACACTTGACCCCCAGAAAGCCCATGGAATGCACAGCTGGAGAAGCTGAGGTGTCTGCAAAGCCCTGCACACTGGGAGAAACAAGACGAAGGTGATGGCTCTTTGGGGAAAGGTTAGGACTGCCCAACTTGGCATCTACAATGATAAGTTTGATAGGGAATCTTTACTTAGCAGGATAAAAAACTGCAGTTTGGATAATCCTGTGGCCCCTAATGGAGCAGTTATATGGACCACTCTTATGATTCTTAATCATGCATTACATTCTTTAGGAACATTAAAAATAATCCCTATAAATAATGAAGCTATTGCCATGGCATCCGGGTGGAGACAGGTATTCTGGCTGACAACTAACCAGGGGCGTACAAACATACTTTCAATGTAACTGGGTCCTGGCAGCTTTCAAAAAGGCTTTTGCAGCATTAGTAAATGTGTCAGACTTGAAAAAGGAATATTGCAGTCTTAGTCTGTGCTGCCAGGATTTAATGTCAACAATTAAAATTTATTTTGATCCTTACCTAGTGTTTATTACTGTTTGTATACACAACAGACCTCACTAATACAGAGATGCACTAGTAGACAGAATTGCCATCTGTTCCGAGAGAAATGCTGGCATCTGTCTTCGATGCTAAAACTAAAATGATATTATTTCTAACAAAACAAAATTAACTGCTTTTTACTCACCAACTTCACTTTTAAGGAGCAGATGTATCGGAAAGAAAAGGCTGGCTTGTGAAATGCACAATGACCTCAGATACCAGGCCTTTGGATATGTGGCTTTTATCAGGTTACTGTTGGGCTTTTGGGCATGCAGAAGTCACCTTTATAAAAACAGGATGTTACCTTTGCAGTGTTCTCACTCTGTACCTTCAGCAGACCGTTAAAATAACAACTGAAATATGTAAAACTTGACTGAATTAGAGTCTCGGATCCTTCCAAAATATTTTGACAGATGCACCCTCAAAAATAAAGAAATGAAACAATGCTACATAGAAAAAAAAATGAATAGGCAAAAAGGCTAGTGAGCAAAGTCTCCATTGGTCCCACAGTGACCCCTTTAGGAAACTACAAACTCTCTCCTCTGCTAGGATATTAAATTTTCTCTCCCTCACTGGCATATATAAAAGATTTATATGCAGCACCCCTCCTATTTTATTTTTGGAAGGCCTAAGTATCTTATTAAGAAAAGGTCTCTTGCTGTTTGAAGCTAAAGAATTCAGAGGACCAAGGACAATGGTAACACCCATTCTGATGTAAGATCACTGGAACACTTTCTGAGATGGACCACTTGGATTCTATATATCACAAAATAATAAATTGTGTCACACCCATGTTTAATGCGTGTACACAGTGCATTAACTGTAACTATAGTACATTTATTTGTGCTGGAGGAGACTTGAAAATGATTAAAAAATCAATACCGTGCTGTCAGACAGGCAAGTGTTACGATACGTTTAAGAAACTAATTGCACAGGACCCATAAAAGCTTCAAGTTTGTGTAGCAAGGATGCCATAATTACAGTCAGAGCAACTACCTCTTACGTTAATGGTGGGCTTTGGGGAATGGTGGAGTTGGCTGTCATGTTCACTACTCGGAGTGTAGTTCAGAAATAATGGGTCCTCTTCTCTCTAGACCTGGACAGTGTTAGTTATGAACAATTGATCTACAGCCAGTTGAAAGTGATGACAGTGTTTAGGAACCAAGTTCATTTGAGGTCTCTGAAAGTCACGCTTTGAGGCCTTTCTGTGACATGGCACACATAGAAAGATCATGTTGTATGTGACATTCAGGGTAAAGAAATGATGGCTGAGTGCTGAGGGTGAAATGCTATAGGGCTATGGTCAGCTTCCTTTATGTCTAAGGCCCTTTATGCCAGGCACCCCTGTCTATTTTCTAATTGAGAATCACCACTTGGTCCATCTAAACTCAATCATGTCTCTTGGTGAAGACATAACTAAAGAAAAGAGGAATCAAATGATGGATTAGAACATTTCCACTGTATACCCAGTCACATGGTGCTGACTAGGAAACAAGCAGAAAATAATGTGTTTTGTTCTCTAGAGTCAGAAAATAGTTGGTCAGTAAGATAGCACGGAGTTATGGCTAGGCTCCTGTGGAGAAGACTTTGCTCCTCTGTACACTGGATGCTGAATGGAGTCACTGCAACCTGGGAATTCTTCTTAGGTCCTGGTCTCACGGCTGACATGCGTGTTCAGGCCTACCGATGTTCAGAAAGTAACATTTCCTGACATGGTTTTAGAGCTTTGAGAAAAAGTAAAAAATATTTTTTTTTTTTTTTACAAAGTGCTTAAGGATGCCCTATGTGAGTCTATAACCTATACAGCCTGGAAACCTATACAACCATGGAAACTCTGCTCAAGTCTGGACTCACAGCAGAAAACAGATGAGATGCAGTCCTCATGAATGACTCATCCGTACAGACTTCAGACACAAGGTTTTTTAAACCGTTGCAGAGATTTGACTCAAAAGACCTATGAGTCCGTCTTGCTTAAGACTCCACACTCCATAAATTTTGCAAGTGTAAATTTATTCATTATAATATGCTGTTAATCAGATAATAAGGTAACAAATACTGCATAAAAGATGTAGATTAGCTGAGCATTTTGGAGCATTTTTTATAAAGTTATTGAGGAACTGTGCGTATGAGCACTTACCAACAGTAAGTGCAGAACCTGAATTCAGAGCATCAGCACCCATAGGAAGACCCAATAGGGCTCATGTGTGTGTTTGTAACCCCAGTGCTGGAGCGGGGTAGAAATGAGATAATGTATAGGGCTTTGGGGGCAGCCATTCAGATTAAACAAAATGGTGAGATCCAGGATAATGAGTCTATCTCAAGAGGATAAGGTAGATTGTTAATGTGCTGTGTTAAAAATTCTTTTCCATTTGTAGATGGGAAAACACAGACAATATAAAGTTTGAATGGTTTTGCTACCTATTTGTAGCAAAGGAAATTAATGTGAAACATCTCTAGAAGTCTAAAGTTTCCTTTGTTCAAAGATATCTCTTCATTTGCTGAACCTTGATTACTAATTATTTCAAAACCATGTTTGTGAGTGTGTAAACCCTTTGTTTTGGCAATCTGACAAATAGCCATCCTTAATCTCTGTCTCTGTCTCTTTCTCCCTCTGTCTATCTGCCTGTCTGTGTGTGTGTGTGTGTGTGTGTGTGTGTGTGTGTGTGTACTGACAGCTCCACTCAATTCCCTCTCCTGGCTGTGGAGGATCTGTGAAAAGCAGGGCTCAGTGGGATACCCATCCTGAAACAATGGCTGACTCTACTGTGTGCAGCTACAGCACACCAGCTGGAAGTTTAGAGGTTTTTTTAAGCACTAGGATAAGCCAGCAACTCTAGCTCAACTCATCCTCTGGAGAAGACTTACCAATAACATTCCAATTCCTAGAAACATGGGTCTCTGGGAAATCGAGACCATTACGCATTACAGCGTGAACAGTTGTTGATTTCACTGGACTCTCCACATGACAGTGTCCTTGTCTGTCAACTGTTTGCTAGACCGAAGGCAAAGCTGAGCGCTCAGCTTGGAAGGTATTGAAAAATTAACCTCTGAGCCTTGTGACTCCTTTTGTTTTATTTTATTTTTATTATTATTATTTTTTAGTTGTTAATTTACGTCTCTAATTACGAAGGGCTGCCGTGGATTGTGCTGGCGAGGTGGAAAGGGTTCTGAATGACAGTGTGGTCCATGACTCCTCCACCGTTTCTCCCACTTAGCTGGTAGAATTGTAAGGAAGTTGAGCACATGGGGCCCTGAGACGGAGGCTGCTGGGTCGAGGCTGCGGCCCGTCCAGGGCTGAAAGGTTAATGGTCATCTAAGCTTCAAGTGTTCAGTTTAAATAGAATGGATACAGAAAAACAAAACAAAACCTCATTTGAAAGAGTTCTTTTGGAGATCAGCGTAAGTAAGCTAGATGGCATTTTTGAAACTAAAAGTTTCAGGTTCATGCACTCTAAACACCAGAGAATCCTATGTGGAGTATAGAAACTGTGACAGAGGCCTTAATGACGATTTCTTCATTTGCTTGTTAGCAACATAGAAAGGGCAGAGCCGGAGAATGGCTTACTTACAAAAGCACTTGCCTCAGAGACACAAGGACCTGCAGATTTTGCTCCCTAGAAGCCACATGAAAATTCAGGGTGCTATGATGTGTGCTTGTAATCCCAGCACCAGCAGGTGGACACAAGCGTATTCCTGGGGCTGGCTGACCAGCCAGGCTAGCCAAATTGACCTCTCCTCAGCTCCAGGCCTGTAAGACATCCTGCTTCAAAGGACTGCCTGAGTTCAGGGGTGACATGATAATGCCTGAGATTCTCCTTTGGTCTACACACACACACACTCACGCATGCAACCACACATACATGTACACACACATGCACGCACAGAAATGAGTAACACATGGACACGCACACATAGGCACGTATACAAAAGTCAAATTATAAAGAAAATCTGGTTAAATGTTCTTTTTCTTGCATTGAAGAGCTCAAGACTAAAATCATGTGGGGCCTTCTTGCCCACCCCAGCCTGTAACCAAGCATAGGCAGGCAGAGAAAACTACGCAGGGGAGTTTCAACTCCAAACACAAGCTGGGTGCGAAGAGTTTCAGGCTGCTTTGTATCATTATTTTGTTTCAGATTATTAGAATGACAAGTGAAAACCTCCTATTTATCTATGTTTTGGCAGAGAATGCCAAGAGAAGCCATGCATATAAAACTCATACATGTATAAAAATATCACAGATTTCTGCAGCACCAGATGAATACAATTGTTAATTTGCTATTTAAGTCAGTGAACTTTTTGCTCAGCTTTTTCTGGAAGTTAAAATAGACTTGTAGCTGGTAACTAGTTTTTGGTTTTGTTTTGTTTTTTTTTTCCTATGCTCCTAAGGTGAAAATCCTGCCATGCTTTAAGGATTTCAGCTTTTGGTCCCACAGCACTTTGTTTCTTGAAACAGCATTTTTTTTTTTTAATTTCTGTACAAAGCTGTGTTAATACAAGTATAAATTAAAGGCCCACAAACACAGTTTGCATTCTTGGTCAAGAGCCTTGATTATAGTTTTAGTCTTTCCTTTCTTCATTTCTACCTCTCAAATTCAGCCTCCATGCTTAAAGTAGGGATGGATGTTCACATGCAAACAACTGTTTAAAGCAAAAAGAAATAATTGAACCTGGGCATGAGGGTCCATTATTTTAATTCTAGCACTCAGAAGGCAGAGGCAGGTGGATTGTTGTGAGTTGCAGGCCATCTTGGTCTAGATAGCAAGTTCCAGGCCGGAAAGAGCTACACAGACAAACCTCACCCCAAACAAACAAACAAGTTGTCATTGAGCATTGGTCTTCATTGTCGATAACTCAGTTGTTAGTCTGATTTTTTTTTTTCTGCAGTTTACATGGAAAGTTTTATTCACTGATTGTGAGGAGAATCCCTTAGCAGTTCCAAGGAGTTGCCACTAGCCAGGATCCATGAGTGTTCCCTCTCTCACTGTCTTCAGCAGTGGGCACCGAGCAGTTACTGAGAGCAGGTCTCAGGCCAGGGCTGGTAGCATGGTCACCCCGGCCCAGCTCTGCCTCCGGCTGCTGTTAGTTCCAGCTAGAACTCATTGCACTCAGACTAGCACTGGTCAGATGTTTGGCCTTCAGGGTAGTGTTTGCCTGTCTGTCCGCTTTAATTTCTATCAGCTCTAAGCCTAAAATGAAAATCGGAGAGTTGCACATGAAACTGACTGTCTTACCAAAGAAGAGAGAGAGTAATTAAGGACACAAAGATAGTCCTTACTGTATCCCAGGCAGAAAGTACACACTGATATCATTACACAATCATGGAAACATAAACCACACATGGGGTGTGTAGCTGAGAGACAGAGTGTTTGCCTAGCGTGTACGAGGCCCTACAGTTTAAATGTCATGTATGGTAAAAAATAAAAAATAATATGAAAAATAAACATTCAGCAATGTAAAGTCATCAATTCCATATTAACAATTAGTAATATATATTAATATATATTAACAATTAGTAATATATATATATATAATTGTGCAATTGGTTAGCACGCGGTACTTATACAACAGCAATCAGTTTTTGGGACATACTTGATTATAGTTTTAGGTGACATACATGGCCGCCCATACCCTGCTCCTGGAAATCTACCCCTCCCTCTCATTCCTCCTTCCCCACGTCTGTTATTTCTGCTCCCTGCTCAGGACCAAGTCAATGCAGGTCAAGACAAGAGGCTCTGCCTTGGTTAGCAGTTCTGGTCATAGGCTGGCCATAGTTCAAAGGAGTTCAGTAGTTTCCAAGTAAGTCAGCTTCCGTTCATCCAGAGATATCCAGAGAGAGAATGCCAGCCAAGGAGCCATTGAGGTCAACAGGCATATAAACAAAGGCTTGGGATACCTAGAGTGGTTATATCTCTTATTTGAAAGAAAACATAGAAATTATTTCTAAGAAAAAAATTCTTTCTCAGTTTGTATATGTTTTGTGTTAGGAATTTGTTAGCCATTTAATAATTCTTTTTCGGGCATCGTTGAGGTCAACTCTGCATTCTATATGCCGTGCACAGAACTATGTTAACACCTGTGACCACAATTTGCTTGACTCTTAAATGTAGTGTGTTCAAGGATATTCCTACCTGTGTCATTCAGGGTCCTTCTGTGGCCTTTTGTATCACTCAGCGCCTGCTCAACTACGGTCTCCCACGGTGGCAGGAGTCAACAGCACCACCGTCCGTGTCAGCTGGCTGCCCCCTGCAGAAGTCAATGGCCCACCTCCTCTGTACTGTCTGGAGAGGAGGGTGTCCCAGCTCGCAGCTCCCATGGCTGCCATGACAAAGGGAACCTGCTTTGTGGGAGATGGGTACTGCAGGTTCCCCAGAACGGCTCACCCAGATTTTATAGGTAAGTGGATCTGACACTTTTATTTGAGAAGTGCTACGCCCCTAGGTGTTGTCTATTATTTTGATATCTCTTTACAATGAATTTTTTATGGTGGCTATTTATAGAAATATGAGCTCAGCCTTTTTATAACAGTAGCCTGATTGTGTCAACACATCCATCTCTTTAGGATTGTTTGGGGAACGGATAGGAGGCAAGTGAGGAAAGGAAAGAGTGAGAGCCAGCCTCATTGGATCAAAGTGTGTCCTCAGGCGGCCTCCATCACAATGCATTAGAGTGTGTTGTGCCCTGTTCGTGAAAGGGCTTGAGAAATGTGTCATGCCTACTGACTAGACATGATCACCAAAGCTGTGGAAAGACTCAGAGGAAACATATTTACCATCACCGGGTGGAAGGTTGCGTCACGCCCCTGGTGGTGGTTTTGCTTTGCTGCTACCTTTGTAGCTGAGTCCACAGAAGCTGTTAGTATCACCCATTCAGTGGGAAGCATTAGAAAAAACAAGTCTCAGGGAAATCACCTTCTCCAGGCAGACACTGGTGAATCCAAGAAAGTTCCTGCTGTGGGCACGAAGTTTTAAAGTGTTGAAGACTTGATGTAAACAACAGTGAGGGTGGAGGTTGAAAATCAGTGAGCTAACCTCAGGGTGCAAAGGAAGTTCTTAGTCACTGTTCTAGGAAGCCATGAAGCCAACTCTTCCCTGGTTGAAGACAACTCAAACATGACAAGACAACTCTTACAAAGGAAAACATTGAACCTAGGGCTTGCTTACAGCGTCAGTGGCTTGGTCCATTTTCATCATGGCTGACAGCAAGGCAGCACACAGGCAGACATGGTGCTGGGGAAGTAGCTAAGAGCTACATCCTGATCCTCAGACAGCAGGCAGAGAGGGAGAGAGATAGACACTAGGCCTGCTTTCAGCTTTTGCTATCTCAAAGCACTCTCCTGGAAACATACCTCCTCCAACAAGGTCACGCCTCTGGATCCTTGCCTGACAGCTCATCTGGGGACTAAGCCTGTCAGTATAAGAGCACATGGGGGCCCGATGTCAATCAAACCACCAGAGTAAGTCTGAAAAACATTTAAAATAACAGCAGATTGCACCTTCCACTCGCATGGCCACAGCTCCCATGCCTTGGGCTCCTGGCCTCACTACATCTAGGACAGTCTAGAAGCTCCGTGGTTTCTATGGATTGCACTTCCTGTCAGCACTATTCAGATATACTCCAGAAACTCTGAGAACTTATGTCCAGACTTTACATTTCTGTGTAAACAGGAGGGTCTGGAGAGATGGTTCTGTGGGGAACACATTTGCCATGTACATGCAAGGAGCTGAGTTCAGATCCCGAGGACCCAGGTGAAAGGTAGAGGTAGTGAAAGCATGACTGTAAGGCACGATGGTAGCTGGAGACAGGAGACCACCCACCCAGAAGCTTCAGGACAGCTAGCCTGCCCTTTTTTTTTTTTTCAATGCAGTTTATTCAGGAACCTTTTACAATCATCTGACCCTGGGGAAAGCCAGCCCACAGCTTAAATAGCCTCTGGGTAGCCAACCCAGGCGTGCCACGTGGGCAATGCAGATAGGTCCACATACATGGAAGCAAGCCAGATCCTCGGCCTTAGCCAAATGTGGAGTTGTTCGTGACAGAGAGCACTCACCATCGGGAAGATGGAAGGCGGAAACCAGCTCCATCTTTAAGGCATAGCATTCCGCAGCTCTCTACAGTTCCCCCTTTTTGTTTTAGATGCATCAGGCAAGAGTAGAGGTCTGATCTCTGATATTAGAAATAAATTGGGACTTTGTACTGATGTTCATTTAGGTGTCATCCACCCAAAGAGCATCAGACCCGTCCGTTACCTTTTTCTCAGATAGCCTGCCCTTTTAAGTGTGAACAACATGGAGGCCCTTTGTCAAACAAGCTGGATAACCGATAAAGCTCCGTACTGAATGTTGACCTATGACCTACACACGCTTATCACGTTAGTGCTCCCCCTCACACACATGATAATAAATACCCAGAGCATAAGGTTTATATTATTACACAAACTCAGATTATCCAAATTTCAGACAAACCTGGATATCTGTTGGATCTGTAAAAAAATTGGTAAAATACCATATTTTTAAAATACTTTATATGTAAATTCCATTACATTCCAATGAAATGAAATTTGAGCTGGAAAATCAAATGCCAGTGTTTTGATTTTACCTAAAGGAGTAAACAGTTGGCTTACGGTGAGACTGGCTGCCGATGAGTGCTTGTCGTAAATCATGATTACCTGTTAGCTGAGATATATTGAGATTAATGTGTGCTTAACTATTTTCCCCACGCGTCAAAATCATCATAATTAAAAATTGAATCCAAGTTCCCTGACATGCTGAACTTGTGCTGATTTTTTTTTTTTATGAAGGAGAAACAACAAAAGAAAGTCAAAATAGGTTGTAAAGAGGGAATCTCAGCTGATAGACTCGTTTTCTCGAACAGAAATAGAAGCTGTGTCCCTGGCTGAACATTTGGCTTGGGCTGCATTGCTTTCAGGGAACGGTGTTCTGTCTCCATTCGGCTGGGTCTGGCTGCCGTGAGGATGTCAGATTGGATTTGCAGGCCAGCCAACAGACAGATTTTTGATGGGATCGCCTACTGTTGCTGTGCTGAGAGATAGAGTGGCCCGTCCGGTCCTAATAAATTTAGTCATCCTCGCTCTCTCCCTCACTGGCCTCATCCTCTGAGGTGCAAGGGCCAGGGGCAGATGCAGTGTCTGGGAACATTTCCAAATTCCTCCTTAAAAAAGTTAAGCCGTAAACATGGGCCTCACCCGGCAAGATCCTTCTGTCTGCCACAGAGGCTCCAGCTGCACAGAGAATATGGTTGGGGTGAGCACCTCATTCTGTAGGAGAACTGCTCCCCAGGGCACTGGCGATTTTCCTGAGGAACAGAAGAGGCACAGCTGATTTTCATGGAGTACCAGTAGCGTGGCATTATCTAAGACTCTCTCTCTCTCTCTCTCTCTCTCTCTCTCTCTCTCTCTCTCTGTATATATAAAATGTTGTGTGCACATGTGCATCTGAGGGTAGGTATGTGCAATGCATGTGCATGCTGGTGAGAGGTGAGAATAGAGTCAGATTCCCTGGAGTTATAGGCAGTTGTGATCCCCACCCCCATCTGGGAGCTGGGAATTGAACTCCAGTCCCCAGTAAGCACAGCAAGTACCTTTAACTACATGTCGTGTCTACAGCCCTCCTTTTAATTCTTAAATAAACCTGCATAATTGGCTTGATCCTTTGGTTTAAATAATTTTATTTGGTTTGGTTAAATGTTTTCATTATTTTATTGAAATGTGCTATCTATCTAGAGTTATACATTTATCCAATTAGTGAGTTAAGATGGGTTTTCAAAACTGAGCTTGTGTGTGGAGAGGAGTGCGTGCAGAAGAACTCTCATGCTTGCTTGTGTGTGTGTGTGTGTGTGTGTTGTACATGGTATATAGGTCAGAGGACAACCAGAGGTGTCATTCACTGGGTACCCTCTACTCTGTCTTTGAGGTGGGATCTCTCATTTGACCTTTTACTTACCAAATAGACTAGACAGGCTGGCCAAGGAGCCCACAGACGCACTGCCCCAATACTGAAATTGCAAGGGCATGACCCCCTGCCTAGCTTTTTTGTTTTGTTTTGTTTTATTTTTGTTTTTGTTTTTTTAACTTATGAGTTCTGTGTTTTGAACTGAAGCCCTTATGCTTGCAAGGCAGGCACTGTCCTGATGCAAGCTGTCTTCCCAGCCCCTCAAAACCAACTTCCCAGCTTTTTTAAACAGTCGCCTCTCCTAAAGAGAGAGCTAAGTGTAACCAGTATTACTCGGGTCTTTGTTTAGTCCTGCCCAGGCCTCACAAAAACACTTCACTCTCAGAAGGTGTGATGTGCAGGTGACTTGCCCAGAGACCGGGCCAGTTCAAAATACCAAGGGCTGGGGCTTGGCTGCACTGTGAAAGGGAGTTTCTGAAGGCGGTTTCTCCAAAGTTAGGAAGTATGAACTACATGAAAGTAGTGGTTCTGAGGAGGAGACATGGTCATGCCCCCCGAAAGGGTTCTGAGCCAATGGTGGTACGCTCTCTGGAGTCATGTTTTTGTTACTCTGTTGGTAACAAGCTAAGTCCCACCAGATTCGATTCCTTGTTTACTTATTCATCACTTCTCCAAGGACATGGGAAGGTAGATTTTCCTACCAGGAAATTAGTTCCATGGAGCCATAAGGAGCTAGCCTGCTGGGTGGGGCAGGCAGTTCAGCCTACATTTGTCTATATATTTTTTGCAGTTGCCTTGTTCTGTGTCCAATCTAACAAACAAATCCTTGAGATCCCTAATAAGGCCTATCTGCTACAAATTCTTAATTTCAAGACAAACCAAGGTGTTCCTTATTTTTAGCTATTCTTATCAAATCTGAAACACTCACTAAAATATTTCCCAAAACATGAAGAAGAATGAAGTTTAAACGCAAGGGCAAATATCTGGTAATGTGTAAGTTATAGGTTTATTATAGACTTATCTGGTGGGAAATGCCCGTCTTCTCCTCCTGCCCCGTTAATGATGGGTTGTGTAATTGTGTTCACAATATAGTCCAGGCCCACGAGCAGTGTGTTCAAGTCTCAATATAAACTCTTGTTGCTGCAGGAAAGAAAATATGAATCTCCTGTACAAACACTCTTTCAAATTTATACCTGACAGCATGAAAACAAAGCACACAGATATATGTTCCAAACGCTGCTTAATATTGAAAATTATTAAGATCAGGATTATGAATTCTACCTTCAAGCAAAATAATGAGTCCATTAAGCTTTGTTCTTTAAGACGTGCTTGCATTGTTTTGTTTTCTGATACGCAGGCTTTTCAAGGCTCTAATCCTTAGTTTGAATATATTATAGTATCAGTCATTTATATCTCAGTATAAATTCATGACCATGTATTAGCTCCTTTGTGTCTCTAGGAATAAAAGTGAGGACTTTGGGAGCAGAGTGAAGGCACTTATTGTAGATCTATGCTGCATTATTTATTAACTAATTGCAGTTGGACAAACTTATTCTTTTCTGTGGCTCCATTTCCTTTTCTTTACCTTTGGCATAATTATACTGTATTAATTGCTTGCAGGCAGGAGAGGATGAATGGAATGGGATAGCCCTGCTGATACATTGTGCCTGCACACATGCTGCTCTTCTCTCTTTAAACACCAACTGCAGGCTGCCACACAATAAATAATATTCAAATATGTTCCAAAGTAGGAGCTTTTCTCATAAGAGTTTATATAGTATGGACTGAAAATCAGGGAATGCTGTATTCATCCACTCATTCTTATGGACATAAGATGGATTTGTGATGTGTTATGTCTGGGATAAGTTACATGTAGTTTTCTACACTAAAAGATGATGTTTGATTTTGCTACTAATGGTAGCTTTGTGTGTTTATGAATATGAAAGCTAAAAGGATCTAATGAATCCTATGGATCTTAGGCATTTAATGGATCGTATTAAAGTGAAGTGGACTGACATTTGGCAGACTACTGGCCATAGGGTCGAACATTCACATCAACTAAGCTGAGGTTCATGTCCATGTGAGCACTTTGAGCTCCTCGCGCTCCAATTCTGTGACTGTGAGATATTTATGTAGTTAGCTCAAATTCAAATGCAGGTCATTACCAAAGCATCAGGTGGTTTGAAACTCAGGCAAATATTTTTTCTAATTTATTTTTAATTGACTCGCTTTACATCCTGACCATAGCCCCCTCTCTCATCCTGCTCTCACCCTTCCTCCCTACTACCCCATCCTTCTCCCTTAGTCCTCAGAAAGGGGAGCCCTCCTCCACTACCAACTGACCCCATCAGGTCTTATCAGGAGTGGCTGTATTCTCTTCCTCCATGGCCTGGTGAGGCCACCCTGCCAGGGGGAAATGATTGAAGAGCAGACAACAGAGTCCATATCAGGGACAGCTCCCACTCCCCTTACTTGGAAACCCATATGGAGACTGAGCTGCCATGGGCTACATCTGAGGAGGGGGTCTAGGTCCTCTCCATTCATGATCCTTGGTTGGTACATCAGTCTCTGCACCCCACCACACCGGGCCCTGATTTGTTGGCTTCTTGTGGAATTCCTGTCCCTTCTAGGTCCTTCCATCCCTCACTCTTCTATAAGACTCCCTGCACTTTTCCCTAAGTTTAGTTGTGAGCTTCGGCATCTGCTTCCCCTGGTGGGTGGAGTCTTTCAGAGGATATTTAGAGTAGACTCCCATCCTGTTCCCTCTCTTCAGCTGTTTCCAGCGTCTATTCTATTTGCCCTTCTGAATGAGAATTAAGTGTTCTCCCTAGGGTGCTCCTTGTTACTTAGCTTTTTTAGGTCTGTGGACTGTAGTATGGTTATCCTGTATTATATGCTAATAATATCTGCTTATAAGTGAGTACATATGATTGTCTTTCTGGGTCTGGGTTGCCTCATTCAGGATGATCTTTTCCAGATTCAACCATTTGCCTGCAAATTTCAAGATTTCCTTGTTTTTAATAGCTGAATCATATCCTATTGTGGAGATGTGCCACAGTTTCTTTATCCATTTTCCAGTTGAGGAGCATTTGGGTTGTTTTCCATTTCTGGCTATTACAAATAAAGCCACTATGAACATAGTTGAGAAGGTGTCCTTGTGGTATGGTGGAGCATCTTTCGGATATATACCCAGGAGTGGTATAGCTGGGTCTTGAGGTAGAGCTGTTCCCAATTTTCTGAGAAAGCATCAGATTGATTTCCAAAGTTTGCACTCCCATCCGCAAAACTGGAGGAGTTTTCCTTTTGTCCACATCTTTGCCAACATGTGCTGACACTTGACTTTTTTTTTTTATCTTAACCATTCTGATAGGTATAAGATGGCATCTCAAAGTAGTTTTGATTTGCATTTCCCTGATGACTAAGGACTTTGAGCATTTCTTTAAGTGCTTCTTGGCCATTCAGTATTCCTCTGTTGAGAATTCTGTCTAGGTCTGTATCCCATGTTTAATTGGCTTCTTTAGTTTGTTGGTGTTTAATTTCTTGAGTTCTTATATATTTTTAAATATTGGTCCTCTGTCAGACATAGGGCTGGTAAGAATCTTTTCTTAGTCTTTAGGCTGTTATTTTGTTCTATTGACAGTGTCTTTTGCTTTACAGAAGCTTTTTAGTTTCGTGAGGTCCCATTTATTAATTGTTGATCTTAGAGCCTGTGCTGTTAGTGTTCTGTTTAGGAAGTTGTCTCCTGTGTCAATGAGTTCCAGGCTCTTCTCCACTTTTTATTCTAGTAGATTTAGTTTATCTGCTTTTATGGTGAGGTCTTTGATCCACTTATGCTTTAGTTTTGTGCAGGTTAATAAATATAGATTGTTTGCATTTTTCTACATGTAGACATCTAGTTAGACCAGCACCATTTATTGAAGATACTGTCTTTTTCCATTGTATGGTTTTGGCTTCTTTGTCAAAAATCAAGTCTCCACAAGTATGTATGTTTATTTCTGGATCTTCAACTCTATTCTATTGATTCTGCACTCTGTTTCTATGCCAGTACCATGCAGGTTTCATTACTGTTGCTCTGTAGTACAGTTGAGATCAGGGGTAGAGATACCTCCTGAAGATCTTTTATTATACAGGATTTCTTCAGATATTCTGTTTTCCTTTCTTAATTTTATTTTTCTATATGAAGTTGGGAATTGTTCTTTCAAGGTCTGCAAAGAATTGTGTTGGTATATTGATGGGAATTGCATTGAATCTGTAGATTGCTTTTGGTAAGATGGTCAGTCTTTCTATGTTAATCCTTTCAGTACATGATCATGGATGATCTTTCCATGTTCTGAAATATTCTTCAATTTCTTTCTGCAGAGACTTGAACTTCCTGTCATTCAACTCTTTCACTTGCTTGGTTAGAGTTATACCGAAATATTTTATGTTGTTTTTGTGGGTATTATGAAGGGTATTTTTTCCCTAATTTCTTTCTCAGCCCATTTGTCTTTTTTACACAAGAGGACTATTGAATTTTCGAGTTAATATTGTATCCAGCCACTTTGCTAAAGGTGTTTATCAGCTTTAGGGGTTATCTGGTAGAATTTTTGGATCACTCATGTATACTATCATATCATCCGTAAATAGTGATGCTTTGACTTCTTTCTTTTTAGTTTGTATCCCCTTGATCTGCTTTCGTTGTCTTATTGTTCTAGCTATGACTTCAAGTACTATGTTGAAGAGAGAGGGCAGCCTTGTTTTGTCCCTGAATTTAGTGGAATTGTTTGGAGTTTCTCTCTATTTAATTTGTTGTTGGCTATCGGCTTGCTGTATATTGTTTTTATTATGTTTAGGTATGGGCCTTGTATCTCTTATCTCTTCAAGACTTTTATCATGAAAGAGGGTTGGATTTTGTGGAAGGCTTTTTCACTATCTAGGAAGATTATTATGGGATTCTTTTTTTCTTTCAGTTTGTTTATATGGTAGATTACATTGATGGATTTTTGTATATTGAACCATCCCTGCATCCCCGGGATGAAGCCTACTGGATCTTGATGAATGATGTTTTTGATGTGGTTTTGGATTTAATTTGCGAGTATTTTATTGAGTATTTGTACATCAGTGTTAATAAGGGAGATTGATTTGAAATTCTTTCTTTGTTGAGTTTCTGTGAAGTTTAGGTACCAGGATGACTGTGGCTTCATAGAATGAGTTTGGCACTATTCTTTCTGTTTCTATTTTGTGGAATATTTTGAGGAGTATTGGTATTAGCTCTTCTTTGAAAGTCTGGTAGAATTCTGAGCTAAAACCATCTGGTTCTGTTTGTTTTTTTGTTTTGTTTTTTTTTTTGTGTGTGTGTGTATGTTTTTGGTTGGGATACTTTTGATGACTGTTTTTATTTTCTTAGAGGTTTTAGGACTGTTTAAACTGCTTACCTAATCTTGATTTAGCTTTAGTAAGTAAAATCTATCAAGAAAATTGTCCATTTCCTTTAGGTTTTCTAATTTTGTGGAATACAGGCTTTTCAAGTAAGATATAATGATTCTTTGGATTTCCTCGGTATCTGTACTTATGTACCCCTTTTCTTTCTTTCTTCTTTATTTAATTTCTTTTTTATTATTTATTACAATTTATTCACTTTATATACCAGCTGTAACCCTCTTCCTTGCCTGCCCCCCCCCCAATCCTGCAATCCCTCCCTCTTCTCCTCCCATGTCTCTCCCATAGTCCACAAATAGAGGAGGTCCTCCTTCCCTTCCATCTGACCCTAGCCTATCAGATCTCATCAGTACTGGCTGCATTGTCTTCCTCTGTGGCCTGATACAGCTGCACTCCTCCCAGGGGGAGGTGATCAAAGAGCCAAACACTGAGTTCATGCCAGAGACAGCCCCTGCTCCCCTTCCTAGGGAACCCACTTGGAGACTGAGCTGCCAACTAAGGCTCAGCAAGGGTCTAAGTTATCTCCATGTATTGTCCTTGGTTTGAGTGTCAGTCTTTGCAAAGACCCCTGGGCCCAGAATTGTTGGTTCTGTTGCTCTCCTTGTGGAGCCCCTGTCCCCTCGAGGGCTTTCATCTCCCCCTTCTTTCATAATATTCTCTGCACTCTGCCCAAAGTTTGGCTATGAGTCTCAGCAATTGCTTCGATACTTTTCTGGGTAGTGTCTGCCAAAGGTCCTCTGTGATAGGTTCCTGTCCTGTTCCCAGTTTTCTCCCTCTTCCGATGTCTATCCCATTTGCCTGAGTGTGGATTGATCGTCTTACCCAGGGTCCTTGCTTAGCTTCTTTAGGTAAATAAATTTTAGTATGTTTAAAAGCCTATATTATATGTCTAATATATCCACTCATAAGTGAGTGGATACCATGTGTGTCTTTCTGCTTCTGGAATAGCTACTCAGGATGATCTTTTCTAGTTCCCACCATTTGCCTGCAAATTTCATGTTTTCCTTGTTTTTAACTGCTGAGTATTCCATTGTGTAAATGCACCACAATTTCTGTATCCAATCCTTTTTATCTCTGATTTTGTTGATTTCTATGCTTTCCCTCTGCCTTCTGGTTAGTTTAGCTAAGGTTTGACTATCTTGTTGATTTTCTCAAAGAACCAGCTCTTAATTTCATTGATTTTTTTAAATTTTTCTCTTTGTTTCTAATTTGTTGATTTCAGCCTTGAGTTTGATTTTTTTTCTAGCCATCTACTCCTCTTGGATGTGTTTGCTTCTTTGTTTTAAAGCTTTTAGATGTGCTTTTAAATTGCTAGTATGAGAACTCTCCAATTTCTTTATGAAGGCGCTTAGTGATATGAGCCTTTCTCTTAACACTGATTTCACTGTATCCCGTAAGTTTGGGTGTATTGTACCTTCCTTTTCATTGAATTCTAGAAAGTTTTTAATTTCTTTCTTTCTTTTTCTTTCTGACCCAGTGATCATTGAGTAGGGAGTTGTTTGGTTTCTATGTGTTAGTTGGTTATCTGTTGTTTCTGTTGATGTAGAGTTTCAGCTTTAATCCATAGTGGTCTGATAAGATGCAAAGGGTTGTTTTAATTTTCTTGTATCTGTTGAAGCTTGCTTTGTGACCAAGTATATGGTCAGTTTGGGAGAAGGTTCTATGAGGTGTTGAGAAGAATGTATATGTTGTGTTTGGGTGAAATGTTCTGTAGGTATCTCTTAATTTCTTTTGATTTATGACGTTTGTTAATTTCATTATTTCTCCATTTAGTTTTTTTTTTTAATGATGATCTGTCCATTGATGAGAGTGGGGTGTTGACGTCTCCCACTATTATCATGTGATTTAAACTTCAGTAATATTTCCTATACAGATGTGGGTGCCCTTGCATTTGGGGCATAGATGTTCAGAATTGAGACATCATCTTGGTGGACTTTTCTTTTGATGAGTATGAAGTGTCATTCCTTGTCTCTTTTTATAAGCTTTTTGATTGAAAGTCTATTTTATTAGATACTAGAATGGCTACTCCATCTTGCCACTTGGTTCTGTTTGCTTGGAAAACCTTTTTCCAGCCCTTTATTCTGAGGTTATGTCTATCTTTATAGCCAAAGTGTGTTTATTGTATGCAGCAGATTGATAGATCCTATCTTTCATCCATACTGTTAACCTGTGTCTTTTTATTGAGGAGTTAATGCTATTGATGTTGAGAGATATTAATGACCAGTTTTTGTTACTTCCTGTTATTTTGATATTGGTGGTGGTAGTGTGTGTGTGTGTGTGTGTGTGCATGTGTGTGCGTGTGTGTGTGTGTGTGTGTGTATGTGTGCTTCCTTTCTCTTCATTTTTCTGATGGGAGGTTATTTTTATGTTTTCCTGGGTAAAGTTAGCCTGCTTGGGTTGGAGTTTTCCTTTCAGTATCTTCTGTAGGGCTGAATTTGTAGTTAGGTACTATTTAAATTTGTTTTTTCTCATGGAATATCTTGTTTTCTCCTTGTCTGGTGATGACACATTTGCTGGGTATAGTAGTCAGGGCTGATATCTGTGGTCTCAGTGTCTGTAAGATATCTGGCCAGGCCCTTCTGGCTTTTAGAGTTTCTGTGGGAAGTCGGGTATAATTCTGATAGGCATGCCTCTATATGTCACTTGACCTTTTTCCCTTGCAGTTTTTAATATTCTTTCTTTGTTCTGTACATTTAAATGGCTGGAAGATTTTCTTTTCTGGTCCAACCTATTTAGTGTTCTCTAAGCTTCCGGTATGTTTACAGGCATCTCATTCTTTAGATTGGGAAACTTTTCTTCTATGATTTTGTTGAAAATATTTTCTGGGCCTTGGAGCTGGTAGTCTTCTTTTTCTTCCATTCCAATTAAGGCAAATATTTTTTTATGTTTATTTACATCAAGTTTTATTCTGTGTGCTTCCCTGTGTACTTGAGTATTAATATATGTGCACCATATGTGTGCAGAAGCCTGTGGAGGTCGGAAGAGGGTGCCAGGGCCCTTAGAGCAGGAGTTACAGGTGAATGGGAGCTACAGTATAGATATTGAGAACCAAACCTAGGCCGCGGCAAGAATAACATGCATCAGCAATCACTGATCTATCCAAGTCTCAGGAATTTTAAGTCAACAATTGGTTTTGATTTTCTCATATAATATGATGTTTATAACTTAGGATTCATATAAATTTTACTCTTCTGTACTGATCTGAAAACTGTGATATGGAGAAAATGAATCAATATAAAACAAATATTTTGTTCTTGAAGTGAATCAAGGGAGTATATAAAAATAGCTAATTGAAAATTATTTTATGATGTGATCATTGAACAATCATACAGACACTTTGAAGTAATGCCTCCTGCTTGCTTGCAGCCAACAGTACTTTTTCTCTCCAGACCAGCCTCCTCCTCCATTCTGTAACTCAAGTGGGTTAGCATCACATGCTGGGCATAGGAAGAAAATCATATTCATGTTCACCATTTTCCCCCAGGAATGCAGAGTGAAACTATTTGATTTACACACACAAAATTTTTTTGTTCTTTCCATGTCAAGGTAAAAATCTGAAATCAGCTCATACTGGGATTCCAATAGTGACTTTCGCTCTCCTTGTCAGTCTTGTTTCCCTGTTAGTAAATCACGTTCGTGATCATTTGGGGGAAGGTTTGACTGCCACAGTATCTGGATGCCAATCACTCCAGCCTTTTAAACTCTCCTGCTGCTGACCATGCCCAGGAAGCAGGGGCTGCCTTTGGGAGCGCTTTGCAGCAGCCACTGGGGAGGTGTGTGCAGACATGCATCTATGTGCAATTGCACTTTATTTGTCTTCGGGAGAAATGTGATCACTGATGCCGAGTATCCTGCAGATGACACTGTATCCTTCCTTATGGTGCTCAAGGACATGAAGTGATTGCCATTCATATTTGTCTCATGTACTCACCTTCTCCAAAAGCCTAAGCAAAGATGCTTCAGGATACAGAATACAAGTAATTAGCAAGCACAAAAAGAGAAACACACCCAATCCAAATCAATAGTCCTTATTTTTTCTTTTTACATTTTTTTTTTTATAAATTACAGTTTATTCACTTTGTATCCCAGATGAAGCCCCCTCCTTCATCCCCTCCCAACCCCACCCTCCCTCCTTCATCTCCTCCCAAATCAATAGTCCTTAAAGGCATGTATTTTTTAATTTTTATTTTTATTCACAATTTATTCATAATATATCCCAATTAAAACCCCCTCCCTCAACTTCCCCCAGTCCCATTTTCCCTTCCTCTTCCCACATCCCCTTCCCCTATGATAGATAGCGATATTAACTACTGTTTCGGTCCCTTGTTTATGGAAAAAGAGAAAGAATGTGGACATACTTAAACATGCTTTTAAAAACTTGACGTGTACAATTAATACATGGTTTAAAATAGTCTTTAAAAGATTCTTTGCCTACAGGAGCTGCAATATCAAGGTTGTGAGACTGCTGTTAAAATTTGGGCCTTGCAGTTTTTACTGTTTAACTTAAGGCATTTCACATTCTGTAGAACATCTTAAAAGGCATGAATTTTATGTCTTTTTCTGTATGGTTTTTATGCTTTATTATTATTTTTGGTGATTGGGGCATTTAAGTACTTGATTAAAACAAACCTGCTTATAAGCAGTTAGAGAAAAGGCACATGTTGGTACCCTCTTCAGACAGACTAATTAGGAAAAGCACATTAATTCTGACCTTCAACACCCTTGATGTCCTAGTATTTGTTTTCCTGATAGTAGAAGCAAGTAATTTGGCCAGAATGTGCTTTAAGAAAAAAGAAAGAGTAAAAACCACCTAAGTTTTCACAAGATAGGTTTCAGTTACAAATTTTGCTCAATCTTTGATATTTGATATGGGCTTTCATTATGGAAAATAAATCTGTAGATCTACTTTGTAGCCTAGCTGTTAAATAAACATGAATAGTGACAAAGAACAGGAAAAATAAGACCATGGAGCAGGAAAGCCAAGCAGCAAAGGCCTTCAGACTACTAGCAGATGCTGATGGTGACAGCATCAGAGAAGATGGTTATGTCTGGTTGAGTTCACCTGTGTATCCTGAGAGGAACAGGGTCCATGGCTCCCCTCAGAAGAGCAGATGTCAGACTATGATGTGGAAACCAGGCCTCTCAGCAGCAGACTTCTAAATAAGGCTAAATAAGTGCTTAGGGAATGTTTGAAGCATTTATTGCGTCAATGGTGTGATGAGGGAAAGCCATCTCCAATTCACCAAGCTTACCATAAAGGCTGATTTATGAAGACCTATGTTTAAGCCTTCACAGCTCAAAGCCATTCATGTGGTGAATGCTTTTATCATATTGTCATTTCTTTGATACAATAACTTTAAAAGTTGGGGTTTTATCTCAGTGGTAGATAGAGTACATAGCAAGAGCAAAGCCCTGGTATTGGTTTTCAGAAATACACACACACACACACACAGAGTGTGTGTGTGTGTGTGTGTGTGTGTGTATATATATATATATATTTCCCATTTCATTCGGTATGAATGAGTATAGAGAGGAACTTGCAACAGAAAAGAATTTTAAAGGAAGCTGTTTTACTTTCATGTTTTCCAAATAATTAATTGGAAATATTTAAAGTGTGATACTCACTTTTATATTAGGCATCCATAATAGGATAAAGTTTTTTTTATTGTTATTTTGAACAGTTCCAAATCATAACACCATTGAGATGCTCTAAATTTCTGAGATGATTTCAGTGTCCTGAGAAGATGTTTTGGGAGATAATGTGCCAACAGTCCTGCTTTGTGGGAAGCTTCAGATGCTCTCATGCAGACAATGTGTGCAGCATGTCTGTTAAAGAGGCTGCAGATGGGCCCCGGAGCTTTGTTTCATAGACTCAGGAGGAGAAGTTACCCTCATAGTCTCATCTCATGAGAAGTCACCACTTAGGTCTGTGATGTGGAGTGTAGCTTCCAGGAAAGCATTGTTGACTTGGGAGGTGGAGAAGGAACCCCTTCTCAGACATACAACATCCAAGCTGCCCTTTCAGTGTGACCCTACTCATTTGTTTCTGCAAGTAATGGTGACTTTGTGGAGGTCATAAGGCATCCCCTGGAAGGCCTGTGTGACTTATGTAAGGACCCCCACTTCAGCCCCTGGGGGCTTTGTGAAGTGTTCTCACCTTTGAGCACTTGACCCTGCTCTGGCCACTCTTCTTCTCCATGTCTTAAAACTCTTGTCTTTAGCTGTGGCCCAGAACTGACCTGTCTGTGCCTCTCTGTGACGTTTCTTTCTTATGTAGGCCAGTCTCTAAGTTATCACCTTTCTTTTTCCATTGTTTGTCATCTTTATTATGTTCTCAGCTCTGCACAGCTCTCATCTCTTGCCTCTCACCCTAGTCTTTCCACCCACATACTTCTTGATTTCCCATTTAGATCTCTGGTAGTCTTTGGGTCCAGTGGCTTTACCTAAATGTATTCTGTTCTCTAGGATTCTCAGTCTAGGGACATACTGCTGGTCTTCTGTCACCAATCTCTTGGTTCTTGAAAGCCCATATACATCTTCTTGTCTATCTAACTATCACTCATCATTTAGATGCTAGCTTTAGTGTTCCTCTAAAGATTTCCCCAGCAGCTCACCTTTCTCCCGTGCCAGGTCCAGGTTACAAACATTTTTGACATACTTCCACAGAAATTAAGTCTTTCTCCACCTTAGCCCTTACTACACTCTTGAAATGGGCTGTTTGCTGCTCTCTTTGTCATACACTGAAATTATCACTGTCTTCTGATAATTTCAACACTATTTCTTTGGTATAAGGTACACACCAAATGTCCAAAAAAGCTCATTGATTAAAGAATTAAATTAGTGATAGCAAAGAAATTATAAGAAGGATTGCTTAGCTGTAAAAATTACTTAATAATAAAATTTATTATGCATTAGAATATGTTATGCATTTTAAAAGCCCTCTTATTGAATGAATGCACTGAGAATGAAGAGTGATCATTCAGTTTGATTGGCCTCTCTTGGCTTTACATGTAGACATGGGTGTATTAAAACTGGGAAGCTCTGAGACAAAATAAGATTATTAATGAGACTTAATCAGTGGCGAAGTTGCTGCTATAGACATATGTTGGATCAGTGGTGGTTGTCTGCTCCACCATTGTTAATCAGTCTATTGCTAGGAGGCAGATTGTCACACATCTCTTAGGTTAGAAACTCAGGCTTATTAAATTTTGAGGTTAATGAATATTTGACACTTTTACCCACACAAATCATTAAGGCTTATTGCAATAGGTTTAAGATGACAGTCGTAATAAACACATGCAGAACAATAAAAAGCACTTTTAATCTTGAAAGTGGTTTATAAACAACAATGATCAATGCTATGGATGGGTCCATGGTGTCATGCTGATTGACTCTGCTTCAAGGACATTGAGGGTATCGACTCGCACAGTCTGGTGCAGAAGGTAGCGGTGACAGTAGCAATAGTGCAGGCTCCTGTGTCAGACTCCCCAAGGGTAGAATCTGTTTGCCATCATGATGTGAACAGACCATATAAGTCTACTCACCTGTTCTGAATCTATTTTTTCATGTGGGTCATGGATTATCAACAGGAGTTAGGGCAGGGGTCTGCCCACGGGGCTGACAGAACACACCTGGGTGATTGTTAGCGTTGTCTTATGCTGGTGGCCTTAAAGGATGGGCCCTTCATCTCATGAATACATTTATGTGGCCAAAACACATGACTCTTGAGGATACAATTTTCATGACCTTTCTCTTCTGCATACCCATGACTGTCCATTTCATTTTATGTAACCTACAAACTTCTAGAGTTAGTTACTAAATTTTCCTTCTTCACGGAGGCTTACCTTCCTGGGCCTCAGTGTTCCACTTACTGGCTCAGTTCCAATATCTGGAAGCATTGTAACCATGTCCCCAACTTATTTCCTGTTGTTCCAATCACCTTTCTTACAATGTCAGACTCTACTGATATGTCCATCTTCCAACCGGCTAGTCACTCATTGATCTACCATGATGAGAAATTGTCTTCTCCGTCATTGTGAATGCTTTCTTGGAGATTATTGATTACTTTCCAAACAGTGGATGCATGAAGTATCTCCACCATATAAACTAAATGTCTTTAGGGCAACCATGGCCCCTTCGGGAACAGGATAGGGTCACTGTGTCTCTTAGAAAACAAGATAGGGTCAACATGTCCTCTCATGGAACACGACAGGGTCACTGTATCCTCTTAGAAAGAGGATAGAATAATCATGACCTCTTAGGGAACATGTTACAGTTACCATGTCCTGTGGAGGAACAGACTAGGTCACCATGTCCTCTTGGGGAACAGGATAGGGTCACCATATTTCCTTGGAGAACAGGATAAGGTCACCATGTATTCTTGGGGAACAGGAATAAACTCAATAGTTCCAACAAGTGTGTCCTTCTATTTTCTGCAACCTGTATTTTAAGCCTCTGCTTTCCTCTTTATTTCATTAAGTCCATATATAGCTCTCCTCCAATTTCATCCTATTAACCAGACACTAAGATCAGTGTTAGAAACAGGATATTGAGCAAAGCAAGTATAGTCCCCAATGTAAAGAGTTTAAAATACTGCAGTAAAATCATTCATTGGACACAGAAATTATGGCAAATGATTTATAAATATTGCAATGAAACATACCACAAGTCTCCTGACAAGAGAAATTTCAGTTGATAATGAAGACATCATCAAGGCTGGACTAGAGGCACGGGCTGATAACCCCAGCAACATGGAAAGCTGAGGCAGCACAATCATCGTTGCGGGCCACTGTGTGCACCAATGCAAGCTTAGCTTAGGGATGGACTGGACAGTTTAGTTATATCCTGAATCACAAAAGTTCCAGGGATTCAAATAAGCATAGAGTTTATGTTCATCATCAGCAAGGTCTTATACTCAGTTTCCAGCATGCACACACACTTCCAAACACACACACTCACACAGACACACAGTGTGTAAGAAAAGAAAGAAAAAGAAAAGACAAAAAATGTGGGGTTTTAAAATAAAAGCAAGTTGTTTAAAGAAGATTCACCTTGAACATAACTTACATATTGATATTAGTGTCAGAAAAATTAAATCTATAAATACCATGTAGACTTGTTTGTTTGCTTGCTTGCTTTTGATACAGGGTTTTTCTGTGTAGCTTTGGCTGTCCTGGACTCACTTTGTAGGCCAGGCTGGCCTTGCAATCACAGAGATCTGCCTGCCTCTACCTCCCAAGTGCTGGGATTATAGGCAGGCACCACCACGCCTGGCTGCAAATAGACTTTAAGATGTTGAGAGGTAGTAGGAATAGTTAAGTTATGGGACTTACAGACCTGAGGCTCACAGAATCCTGCCTTGCACTCTGGAAGATCTTAGATTTACAGGGCAGTACCTCCAGGCTTGTGACTCAAAAGGAAATGAATCACTAATTAGGAGGATGCTGGCAATCTGGAGAGAGTGACTGGTGAGCAATCTAGAAAAGAAGAGAAGATATTCAAAGAGACAAAGGGATGCTCATCACATAAAATTATACCGCCCAAGGCTGGTTTTAAACAAAAACAAAAAAAAAAAACTTTTTTTCTTAAGTGAAAAATAAATATATAGGTTAACAATAACAATAATGATACTACTACTAATAATACTATTAATAATAACAACAGCAAAGACAATAATAAAAGCAGCAGCAGCAGCAGCAGCAGAAGGCTGATGTTGGTTAAAACTGAAATGAGCATTGTGGAAAAACTGAAAGCAAATAATTGAATGAACCTTAGATCTATTCCCAGATCTACCCAACAAAATATACATCTGCCACATGATCCAGATGTTTCTCTCAAACATGTTGGCTTAAAAAAATGAGAAACTTTACCTCCACAGAAAGGATGTGCATAGTATTTCCTGACACTTCTCTGCATGGTAGCCTCAAACTGGAAATCATTCAAATGGCCAGCAGTGGGTTAGTGCATACAGGCCCTAAGATACACAGTACAGCACTGAGGAGTGCCAAGGGATCAGATGATGAGAGCAGCATGGCCACCCGTAAAGTCCTGTGCAGAGAGAAGAAAGCCAGAAAGGACTCACTGCTAACTGCACTCATATAACCTCTCAGGACAGGGTTCTTTGTTTAGAAGACATAAAGGAGCAGCCGAGGCTGAAATAAATGTTCTGGAGTGGTGAAGGTAATGGCAGTAGGGTATAACAGCCTCCTAGAACAGCTGGATTTTATCCTTTGTGTTGATACATTGAATTTCATTTATGCTGTGCCCTAATAAAATTGGTTAACAAAGTTACCTAGTTTATGCTCAACCTAACAAATTTCAGCTAAACAAATCAGTATCTAGTAAGTTACAGAAAACCGATTTTCATTAAGCTAGGATGACCTGCTGTACAGCTTCTGCTTTTAATGATTGATTGTTTTTATTTGTGTGCTTATGTATCTGTTTGTGTGAGTGAGTTTATGTGCAAGAACAAAGGCCAGAGGAAGGCATTGGGTGTCTTCTGTTATTTTCTGCTTATTTCGTTGAAGCAGCATGTGTCGCCAAATGAGGGACCCTTGTTTCCTTGACTATGTTAGAAGCTGGAAGGGCCCCATGAACCTTCAGAGCAGGGGTTAGAGGAGAGTGCAGAATGCCTGGCTCACCACATGGGCACTAGAATCCAGTTGTCATTCTTAAAACTTGACAGTCTGTACTCCTAAACACTAGTCATCCTTCCCTCTATACCTGGTACAATATCGCTAGACGAATAATCCATTTTCTCTACAGAATAGTTCTCCTTGGATATCATTCACAGACAAGACAAATTTTTATAAGAAAAAGTGACCACAGTTTGTGTACCCCCAGGTACCTCCCCTAAGAATGAAGCAGGACATGCACATGTGAACATGCAGCTGACCAGTTCTTGCCTTGATGACAGTGGCATCTCTCTAATGTATTTTCCATAGCTCGTGTAATGGGTGTTAATGTGCTATGTTATTCATTTTAAGTGTGAGAAAAATAGTTTGCTGAAAACTATTTTCTTCTGCATACTTACAAACTCAGCCATCACAAAAAATTAGAGAAATATAATTAAGGATTGCAAAATCAATTTGACACTCCCTTAAAATGTGTGACACAGAGGTGGCCATCAGCAGCCTCCATCACTGTCTGTGCTGTCCTTGTTTACTTCATAAATTCGTGCAAATTAGGACTCTAATTTCCAGAGCTGTGAATGCCTCATTAAAACCTGCAGTGCCTCTCTTATTTTGCGTTCTTTTTTTTTTCTTGTATCTAACATGCAACATTATCTCTGTTATGTGGCTATCTGTATGGCTATGCATTTAGGATATGGATATAACCTACTTATGAAAACTCTGTATCTGTCTTTGGAAAGGACATCTCGAGTTGTTTTGTCGTGAGTTATCTCTCCATTTTAACTGTTGGCTTTTGTGTCTCTGGAGCTGGCTATTCTGTTGCATGAATGTGTTGCTGGGTGTAATAGGCTTTCACTATGCTTAATGGGCCCTGTGAGCATAGAATTCATGAACGATTGACTTCTTCAGAAAGTTTTTATTTATTTCCTTATTTGTTTGTATATGTATATGTTTCTCTGTGGACATGAGTACAAGTACCCAAAGAGGCCAGAAATGGTATTGGATTTCCTGCAGTTGGAGTGGCACGGTGCATGACATGAATTCTCATCTTCTGAAAGAGCAGTGTGTGTTCTTAATTGCCATCTTCCCGACCGAAGGGTTGACTTCTTTGAACCATTAAAATGTGTTGCTGTTTATTTTGCTCCAACCAAATCCAACAACCAACAGAAGCAATGTTTGGGAGCAGGAAGGCAGTTAAGCACCAACTGTACATGCCTGGTGGCCTGAGTTAGATCCCCAGAACCTATACGAAGAGCCACAGATAGTATCATGCATGCATGATCCCAGCACTCATATGGAGAAATGGCAGAGAGACCAGTTAGGCTGAAATACTCAGCAATGAAAGGGACTCTAGCTCTGTACGGCAGGAGGTGAAAATACCAAATGTTTTTCTCTGCCATTCCTCGTGATCACTGCAAGTGGTTGGTGCTTCTGGTCTTCTGTTCTAGAACACCGTCATCTATGTATGTGATATATATGTTTTCTTTCCTTAGATAGATTGGCCAGACAATACAATCAGAGATTCTCATCTTAAACAGAAGCCACTGGTGTTGGGATGGGAGCAAAAGCCATGGGCTAACCTAAATTACTCAGAACCAGGGAAAGACCCTAGCAGGCCAGAAACAGCAAAGAAAGAATCTCCAGAAATGCAGGCAAGTCTTGAAAAGACACATAGCTTAGCTCATCGTCACTGATACAGAATGCAGCTTTTTTGAACTACTTCCCTAGGGTCTACACCTAAAAGAAGAGTGAGTAAGTTATTTTTACTTCTTCCTGTCCTTGGCAGCAGTCCTTCATCCCAGTTAACGTCTGAGAAAGTTAGTAGTGTGATGCTATTTAGCAAAAGAAAGCAAAAATGCTGTCTTCTCATTAGAGAAGAAAGGTGAGGGCTACCCCGTGTTTTATTAGCAGAATTGTCAAGAAGAGGATAACCAAGGTGATTATTAGGCTCCACTTGGCAAGCTCAACTCTCAATCGGAGTACCATTATCCATTTGGGAAGTTACACCATTAAAACCTAGACAGATGGGGCAGAAGCTTCAAAAGAGAGTAACAAAAAATGATGAAGGGCCTTGAAAATGGGGCCTGTACAAAAAGGCTGAGAGGCCCAGAGCCACTCAATCTTGAGGAAAGAACACAGAGCAATGCTTAATGCCTGATTCCAACCATAAAGAGATGCTGTGTGGAAGAGAGGGCTGACTGTTCTCATTATTCAGCAAAGATGCTGCAAGACGCAGGGAGTTTAAAGCATGCCTGGGCAAACACGGGCTAGGTGCTTGATAAAGTTAGGTCAAATTTATGTAGTTAAAAATTGAATGATTGTAGGCATAAGCATTGCCCTGGGGCCTAAATCAAACCTGAACTGGCATAGGAACTTCAGATACCTTAGGTGTGAACCTGGGGATTTCAATGAAAGAAGTGTACATTTTCCTACAATGCTAAGGTGTTCCTGATGCTCTTGAGTGGGTGCATTTTAGGTTCTCTGAACATTCACCTTGGAGGACTAACTAGTTTATCTCCAAGACACATGTAGGGCTTCAGAGAGGTGGGTGCTGTGGCTTTCCCTCTCTTTTCCTTTTTCTCCTATTTATTGATTTGTTTGTTTTGTCCTGAGTAAGACAAAGCTAGTAATAAGTGTCCCAGGACAAGACAAGACAAGACAGCTCAGAAAATTGCCCCTCACTGTCACCCGCCAGCTTCCCTCTGTACCTAACCACTGTTTCGGTTGTGATCTGATTTTCATTATGTCGGTCTGTGGTCTAGTTGCATGGGGCTGTTGCCTTGTTTGTTAGCTCCCCAGGCTTTAACGTACCGAACAAGTCCCAGGTGTGCCCTTTGAATATTAATTGCCCGAGATAAACATCTAGTGATTTATATTCTAGCAGCCAATAGGTGATGTTTATTTACATAAAGGAGCAACAAATAGTATTGAAAGCATATCTGTTGCATTGATACCATTAGTTGTCCACGGCTGTATGCAATTGTGAAGGAAATGTAACGAATCCAGAATTGGGTTTGTATAGGAAACTCCCAGAGTTTCTGTAGTGGGTGTGATGTGGTAAGACCCCTTTCTGATGGGTTCAGCAGAGGAGTCATTCATACATCTCCTATTGCTCTTCAGCAGTTAAAAATCATCATATCTTCTGGATTCCTCTGTGGTTACAATGAGGAAACAGATACAAGAGTCCATTGTCTTACTCTGAGGATCTAAACCATGCCTACTAACTGCCCACTCAGTTTGAGTGGGGGAAAGTGTGGGTCATTTCTGCTATTGTTATTGTCATGACATTCACTTGGATCCAACGCAGAGTCAGTGCAGAAAAGAAGTTTATTGTAATCAAGCCACTACTGATGGAACAGGCTCAGGGACTGAACTACAACCCTGAGCCAGAACGCTATCAAGCTTTTAAGCACATATATCGAAAAAGCCACAACCATCTGTACCAACTTACAGTTATATTTTCCAGCAATAAGGATTCAGGGATAGGGAACTTCCATCTGAACGTTTCTTTGAGGTGTGTTTATCCAGTTCTCGCTGGTTTGCTCAACTGTGGTGGGGTGACTTGCCCAGCATTCATGTTTCGACTTGCCAGGAAGGAGGTTGCTCATCCAGGTAGGTCTTGAGAACTCAACTCTGCTTGACCCCTATTCAAAATGGAAGGTTTTTTGTTTTTTGTTTTTGTTTTTTGAAAATGGCTTCAGCGTGGTTCCTTCTTAAAGTATGTTTCTTTATTGAAGAATTATTTTCTGGATTAAGCCTATGCTCAAAGATGGCTGTGCTGCCCACCTCTGTCCTCTTCCTCACTTTTACTTCTTGGCTATGAGGTGAGCAGTTTGACCTAACTGAGTCATGATTGTACATCAAGCCACCTTGCAAAAGGACCAGCCAGTTTTACACCTCTAAAACCATGATGATAGCTAAACTATAACTCTTGACCTTGTAGATTGATGGTCTTCCGTATTTTGTCACAATGGTAGAAAGTTGACACATATCTTGTCTGAGGTATAAGTGGGACATCATAAGCTCTGCCAGATAATAATTTAGAGGTCCTCCTGGGTGTGATTGTTAAACTATTAAATATAGAACAAATAACTCATCATAGTAGAGCATAATTGATCCTAAAAATATAAACAACCTAGAAGGGAACTTACAGACTATCATTGCAATATATTGCATAGGAAGAACTGTTGTCCTAGAAGTTACCTGATGTACCTAAGGCCTAGATATCAGCAAGAGAAAACATTTGGCTGGTGTCTGGGAACCTTCATTGTCTGTGGACACTTACTGGCCTACCTTAGCCAGGCACAACTAGTATTTTAAGTGATATGGAGTCAGGTTGAGGCAGCGCTCTGAGGCTGCCTGGTGTGCGTGGGAATGGAGTTTAGGGGAAATGACAGCCTCCCTCAGCTTCTGGTACACTCAGCAGGGTGTCCACATCCCCCATGGAGCCCACCATCCCCGGCAGAATTCTTAAAGGAGGGCTGCAGCAGGGTGGCTCCTCAGGAGCCCTTAGAACAGCTTAATGGCCTCCTATGCCTAATGGCAAGAGAGTGTCTCGCTTGTCTGTCTGTCTTGTTGGTTTGCTTTTGTTTTGTTTTCCTGATATAATATTGCAGGTTCAAATGGTCATAATCATATTTAGAGCCGAGGACGTTGCATAAATATATCACATCTTAGTCTTTCAGCACATCGAAGAAAAGCATTGACTTGCTAAATCCCAAGGGCTGGTGGAAAACAAAAACTGTAATTTGAGTAAATGGGTTCTCTGCCCCCATTTAAGAAAAAAAGTTACTTACAAAATTTAAACTGTCAAGAAGTAAATCTTCAAGAGAAGCAATTCTATTTTCTCAGCATGGGAACCACATATGCCGTTGCTGATGGAACCTCTGTTAGGGAAGCAGATCCTACCCCAAGAGAAAGCTGGAGTAGGCTCTGCCTCTAGCAGCATGGCTACCAGCTCAGTGCCCCAGCTCTGCAGAGCCCCTGGCCTTGTTGTCCTCCTGAGGATGCTTGTGCTTCTCCCTGTGGCTGTTGCCCAGGTCTGTTCTTCCTGACTCCTCAGGACAGCCACTTTTCACAAGGGTAGCTAGTCTGTATGTCATCCCTTGAGGCTGCTGGTGTAGACAGTAGACCAGTCTGACAGATGTCACTTTGGTGCTATGTCAGAGGCTATAGCATGTTTCTGGGATTTTCCTGGCTGCACGAGGACTGCAGATTTACTTTCAGAATTCAAACAGGAAGGCAAGTTGTAATTGTGTGGGAGAAAGCACTTCAGACTGCCAGAGCATATGACGTCTGCACTCATGGCTCCAACCACAGATAGAAGTTTTATTCATCTTTGGGCAAGTGTTTATTGAGAACAATGAAGTGCCAGGTGCCTGTGTTAAAATGAGAAGATGCTCTGATAACGGGATTGTGAAACTTCCATCAATGGCTCATGGGTTTGCACACTTGGTATCTCTGATGATGTTATTTTAGATGGGTGTTGTTGTTTATTTAAGTTAGAAACCAGGTAAAAGAAGGGGGTGATTGGAGGAAGGGAATTTAATTGCTTGAGGATAATTGTTTGCTCACCTTCTGCCTGAGCTCTTTTCTTCCTATTCCTTTCTCTTGCTTTTACTCTAATTTTTATATCCCTGTTGTAGTTCCCTCCTTCCTCTCCTTCCAGTTCTACCCTCCCTCTCTGTTTCCCCATTCCCTCCCTCCTATTCTTCAGAGAAGGGGACCTCTCCTACCCATCTACTTCAGCATATCAAGTTGCATCAGGACTGAGTACATCTTCTTTCCCCAAGGCCCCAGGCTACCTCGGAAAGCAAGCAACAGAGTTCATGTCAGAGTCGGCCCCCATTCCTTTGCTAGGGAACCTATAAGAGGACCCAGCTGCCCATCAGCTACATCTGTGTAGGTGGCCTAAGGCCCAGTAGGGGACATGGTCCTTGGTTGGTGCTTCAGTCTCCACAGGGCCCCCTGCTTCCAGGTTAATTGGCTCTGTTGATCTTCTTGTGGAGCTCCTGTCCCCTTTGGGTCCTTCTATATTTTTCTCCACTCTTACAAAAGGCTCTCTGAGCTCTACCTAATGATTGGTTGTGGGTCACTGCATCTGTTTCCGTCAGCTGCTGGTGGGGCAACTCAGGACAGCTATGCAAGGCTCCTGTCTGCAAGCATAGCGAAGTAGCATTAATCGTGTTAGGGTTGGCTGTCTCCCATGGGGTGAGTCTCAGGTTGGGCCAGTAATTGGTTGAACATTCCCTCAATCTCTGCTCTGTTTTTGTCCCTGAACATCTTGTAAGCAGGGTAAATCTTGGGTTGAAGTTTTTGTGGGTGAGTTGGGGTTCCCCTCCCTCCACTAAAAGTCCTATCCAGTTAGAGGGCAGCCGCTTCAGCCTCTATGACCTCTGTTACTAGGAGTCTCAGCTAGGGTCACCCTCATATCCTCGCAGGACCCTACCCTGTTTGCTGCCTGTTTGTGATCACCTAGTATTATGTCTAACTCACCACAATGGACTACATTTCATTAAACTCTGAACCAAAAGGACTACGAAAGTTCTTCCCGCCTTAAGTTGATATTGTGATGTGAAAAATAACTAATACAGCTTCCTAAATTGCACGCCTCAGTCCACAACCTTAAAGAGTCTAAGAAGTATCTCTTCCACCCTAAGTCATTCATCTCAATTAGGAAATCTTTATCTAGGAGGTACTATGAATCAGACACTATGTATGACAGGAGAGAGCATAACTATAAAGAGCCTCTGTCTTTGTGGGGACCTTATTCCAAGGAGGCTCAGGAGGGAGGTGAAAACCCAGCTACGTATTCACCCACTAAAATAAAAACGTTCCTTAAAATTAGCACAAAATGATCTGTGTATACCACAAATATCATATTAAGAAAGTTGTGTTGTCTCTGACCATATGGAGTGAGGACCAGAGCTAATTCTACACTCTTACTTTGAACACATAGGAAACAGCCCTTGCTTAAAGGAGGCTTGTGTTGAATTTTTCATAAAATCAGTTAATTACCTTCTAATTAATTGTGTGTTGTGTTTATTTAAACCAATGCTTCCATGTGGAATTTGCTTCCCAGCAAAAGACAAATCATTCCCATAGATACTCAGAGAATAATTGAGAATTGAGGTGAAGGCAATTGGGGAGTCAAGACAAGCTGCTGAGGCTGAAAGGAGGGAGGAGGGACTAGCAGGGCCTGACTCTGCAGAGCCGTTTTAGGTAAAGCAGGAGATGGGAAGGGAAGATTGATGTTTATGCAAATTAGAACTTAGGAAAAGTACTGAGCAGCAGGATCATGTTATCAAGAGTGTCTGATGGGTTTTGAATTCACTGAACTGAATCTGTTTGGGGGCACATGTCAGGGAGCCAAAACAAACATCAGTACCAAGGCCTGTTCTAATTCAGGATCTTTGCTTATTCTCTGGGAGGCGGAATGTTGACTGTTACTAGCACAGATCCAGCATGCTGAGCAGTCATTCTGTAAGGTGACAGCAGCACCAGCTAGAGAGGCCTGGATGAGGACAAAAGATAAAAACACTCTTTCCTTCCTTCCTTCCTTCCCTCCTTCCCTCCCTCCTTCGTTCCCTCCTTCCTTCCTTCCTTCCTTCCTTCCTTCCTTCCTCCTTCCTTCCTTCCTTCTTTCTTTCTTTCATTCTTCCTTCCTTCCTTCCTTCTCTCTGTCTTTCTCTCAGCTTTCTCCTCCTCCTTCTTTTATAGAAAGAAAGAAAAATTTGAAACCTTAAGTAGTAAGCTGCATCTCAAGGGTGCATTATAACTTCATGATTTTTAACAGGCCTTTGCCCAAGTTTTGGGAGATGAGTTATCACAAAGTGGTGCACTGTTTGAACATAAATATGTTCCTCAAGATTAGCATACAATGATTCATCTTTACATATTATATTAATAAAGTCCTATTGTCTCTGAACACATTGGGTAAAGATCAGAGCTAACTTTACTGTCTAGTAATGTCCTATATCTTCCTCCTCCCAACCTCAAAAAGGAGCCATGGCAGGCAGAGCCATCCATTCTAATCAACATGAGACACAGTGTGGGGGATGGGATTTCCGCATATGATCCTGACCTTCACTGATCTTACTCAGCAGCTGAACATTAATAGACCCTGTGAGGCTAAGAAGGCCAAAGAGCAGTGGGGGAGCTCCTTGCAACCAGGTAATAAGTTGAAGAATGCAGCAATACCAGAGGCAGGTAGAGGAGAAGTAGGAACCAAAGCTTCATTCAGGAGATACAGTGCTTATGGGGACATTTTTATATATTTTCTTAGTTTATTTCTATTGATATGTCATCTTCCTGAAATCTTTCTGGTCTGTGGCAGTGTGACATGTGGCCATGGCTTTTACAGGGAAAGTTTCTACTGCTTTACATCAGAAGCATGAGAAGAGCAAACATACATGCATATATATATATGCATACATACATACATATATACATATATATATACATGCATGTATAAATATATAGACAGATAGATTCATATATACATAGATGTCTACATGTTACTTTATTCTACTGTTAGAATAAAGTAGAATTAAAATTAATTTCCATCACATAATCTGTTAGAAGTCATGAAAAAGGTCATAAAAGCCAAAATGCATGAAGGGGAGGATGTGTAGAAAGGGGAAGCCTCCTCCATTGCTGGTGGGAATAAAAACTTGTACAACCACTTTGTTACTCAACCTGGTGCTCTCTCAGAAAACTGGAAATAGTGCCACCTCAAGATCCAGCTATACCACTCCTGGTAATATATCTGAAAGATGTTCAACCATATAATAACAACATTTGCTCAACCATACAACAATGACATTTGCTCAACTATGTTCATAGCAACTTTATTTGTCATAGCCAGAATCTGGATACAAGCTTGATGTCTCTCAACTGAAGAATGGATACAGAAATTGTGGTACATCTACACAATGGAATGCTACTCAGCTACTAAAAACAAGAAAAGCATGAAATTTGTAGTAAAATAGATGGAACTCGAAAAGAGCATCCTGAGTAAGGTAATCCAGAGGCAGAAAGACCTGCATGGCATATACTCACTTATAAGTGGGTATTAACCATATAGGATAGGATAAACATACTAAAATCTATAGACCTAAAGAAGCTAAACAACAAGGAGGACCCTAGGGAAGAAGCTTAATTTTCATTTAGAAGGGAAATCAGGATAGAAACCGAAGCAGTAGAAGAGAGGGAACAGGATGGGAGCCTACCACAGATGTCTGCTGAAAATCTTCACCAAGCAGGGGATCAAAGCAAATGCAGAGACTCACAGCCAAACTTTAGACAGCAAACAGGTTGTCTTACAGAAGAAGGGGTATATAGAAGGACCCTAAGGGGACAGGAGCCCTACAAAGAGACCAACAAAGCCAAAAAAGCTGGGCTCAGGAGGGACTTCAGAGACTGATATATCAACCAAAGACCATGAATAGAGAGGACCTAGTCTGTCTGCTCAGGTGTAGCCCATAGACAGCTCAGTCTCCATGTGGGTTCCCAAGTAAGGGGAGAAGAGACAGTCTCTGACATAAACTAGGTTGCCTGATCCTTGATCACTTCTCTCTGGTAGGGCAACCTAGCCAGCCCACAGAAGAATAGGATCTAGGCAGTCCAGATTGGACCTGATAGACTAGGGTCAGACAGTAGGCAAGAGGACTTCCTCTGTCAGTGGACTAAGGGAGAGGGATGGGGGGAGGAAGAGAGTGGGAGGTGGGACCTGGAGGAGATGAGGGAGGGGGCTATAACCAGGATACAAAGTGAATATATTGTAAATAATAATAATTAATAATAACAATCACAATAAAGACAAAATAGAGGACCTTTTATGCTGGAAAATTTAAGAAAAAAATGAAAAAGAGAACACATTAGAGCAAGAACTTCCTATGGTCTCCAGGAAGTGCATGATAAAATTAACTCTATTTATGAAAAGCAGTGCTACCTTTGGAGTTATGGCTGTTCTAGTACTTTGGTTTTCAAGCTCTGTATGGATGGATAGGTAGGTAGGTAGATAGATAGATAGATAGATAGATAATTAGATGATAGATAAATAGATAGAGATATGATTTTTCAACATTTTACTACTTAAATAATATATTGTCAGACTTATTTGTTTAATGGCACTGGTGGAAATGTTTGACAGAACTTAATATTTATACTGGCAATTAAAATATCACTAGGATGTCAGGGCTATCATAATAAAGTGCCATGAGCTTGATGGCTTAAACAATAGAAATGTATCTCCTTTGTCTAGAAATTAACTAGCCATCTGAGATCATGGTTCCCATGCCATTGGTTCTGTATGATCAGAATTTTTGAGTTAAAAGTGACTCAGAGTCCAGAAGTTCCAGTACTTGATGTCATCAAGGTTGTCCTAGAACAGTAACTGTGAGTTCCTTGTCTCAGGGCAAAGAAAAATAATAAAATGAATACTGATGAGAATCTGCAACGTATATGCAAGAATTATTGCAGAAAAATGAAAACGTAGGGAAAAGTGGAAAAAGTAAAGAGAAGTGAGAGATATTGCCAAAGAGTTTCCAAGGGAGGAAAAGCCACCAAATGACCTCTGTGTAGGGATTTTACAGAACAATGGCAGAAACATGGCAGAGACTGAGATAACCTTTATTGAGTTGTCTAAGTCTCTTTGCTTTCATGAGCTAAAGCAATGGAGGAGGCCTGCACACTCTGTATGCATACTCTTGGTTCAACGAATGAGATTATATGAGCTGTAGGAGGAGTTAAAAATCACTTATGCTTTACTGGTGTTTGGCCTTGGCATTCATCTATCTCTTAGTCATTGGCTGCTGTGTTGTTACTTGACCTTCAAAGTATCCCAGTGTCCCAAGTGCTGTTAATCATGCTGAGCTCTCTTAGCTCTACCATGACCAACTTGTTGCTTTACCACTGTGGAGAATTAACTCTACCTCAGTCATCATGATGTAACTCCAGTCTTTCCTGATTGCTTTGTATTTAGCTCTTTGTCTTTGGGACTCTCTGGTAAAAGCTTCTTGTTAGCATCTATCTTTATGTACAGTTTAGTCTATAACAATTAGCTACATTTAGAAACAACAATAGATATTTTTAAAACACTGTTGTGTTCACAACAGACTTCTGGTCTACCCTCTCTCACCCAGAACCCTGTTCCTCTTCCAATCTGTCTAGGTTGGTTACCCTATACCAAACCACAATTACTCTTATTTATCTTTCTCTATATTCCTTAATCTCCCTGTCAACTCCAGGCTCTGTGTTCACTGCAACACATGTGAGAAACTTGCAATTTTTACCGGTGTCCTCTTTTCTTACTACTTGTGAAGTTCTAGCTCTTGTCCCACTTTCCCGTCTAGATTTGTGGGATTTGCTGACATTTTCAGGGTCTTTGGAATTCAGCTTCATCACTTCTCTCTCTGACTGTATATTCACAGATTGTCTGTCTGTCTCTCAGTCATATTGTATCTGAGACACAAACTTCATTTAAATTAACATCTGCAATAAACCTTTTCATATACGTCTTGTTTTGAAGTTCAAGAGCACATGACTTCTGTATGTGAATGGGGTATTACAATTCAATTTGTAATAATCATTCCACATTACCAACAGAAAGCAAAAAAGTTACTCAATGAAGAAAATGATAATTAAATCAAGAAATACTATTATGTCTTTAATGTATTTTTACATCTAATTTGCTAAACAAAACTTGTGCTATTGTCATCAGCATTGCAAGATATGGTAAGTAAAGCAACGGTACAGTAGGTCAAAAGCCCTAATGACTAGTATTTAACCAATGATGGCACATGTTTTTATCTAAAATATATCCCAGGAATGCAACATGAACAACTGGATAATTTATTTTAGCTTAAGTCTTTTATATCTGTAGAGAGGGCCTAGCCAACCTGTTCTAAGTTCTGTCAGAATGCCTGGACTCGGGCACTCATAGTGTGGAGACAGCAGTTCTATTTGTACTTACATAGTAACAACCAGGATATACCAGCCCATGCAGCTATTTGTCATTTTCCTATGTTGCTTCACAAAAATACTAATACAAAATAGGGTTTTGTGTTGCTAATCAAAGATACATAATTGTCTTCACAGCTATTACAATATGATAAGTGACCACATAAAACATATAGCATAATGTGTGCCACGTGCATTTTTACAAATATACTAAAGGGTAATTATTTGGACACGCTTTGATAGCTACCCATTTGATACACAAGAAAATCAGTGTTTGACTCCAAACAAGAAATCTTGAGCAAAATTTCTAGTAATTTGTTTCATTTTCCTTTTACTTGTGGTTGCTTACATTGATGCATAACATGCTAAGGTCCATGCGTGATTAGTCTTCCTCAAAGGTCAACAAACACCTCATCAGTGCTGTGCTAGTCACATGTAGCTGTTTTCACATGTATGCAAAGCCAACAAGGGGGAAACCATGAATTGATGGTGCTCATTTCCTCATCTAGTACATTGTCCTTACTGTGCATAACTTGGGAGCAGCAGCAAAGGTCATAACATCTCGCTTCAGCCCTAACATCGATGGTGTTTGGTTGGTTAGGGAGTAGGTGAATATTCTTCAGCATGAGTTTGAGGTAGCTGAGATGGAAAAATCACAGTATGAGTGAAAATTGATGGAGAATTAAGCGCAGCATCCTGTCATTGGACACATTTCTTAACCACTGGACATTTGCCTAGCTACGGTAGCTTCAAATAGACATGGGACTAAGTTGTTCACTTGTACTTTTATGTTTAATGTTCATTTCTAAAGTGTGTGGTAATTCCGGAGAAGCTAAGGTTAACTCTTAAAAGGCATATGAGTGGTCCATGTTGTTGTCTATTATTTATTTACCTATGTATTTATGTTTGAGATAAAGTCTCACTGCGCAGCCCCCATTCAGGCCAGAACTCATTATATAATCCAGGCTGGCCTTGGAGTCACAGCTATGCACCTCACGAGTGCTAATACTAAAGATCTATGCCACCATTCCCAGTCCTTATATATTTTCTGTGTTTTCTTAAGACTTGTTTTATGTTTTGTTATGTGTAAATGTGTGTGTGTGCACATGCATACCCTCATGGAAGTGCAGATGTCCACAAGTAGAGGAGAGGGCTTCACCTCCCCTAGAGCTGTAGTAACTAGCAGTTGCAAACTGCCCAGTGTCGCTGCTAGGAACCAACTCTGGTTCTCTGTGAGAGCAGTGCACTATCCATTAGTTGCGTCTCCAGTGCCAACATATTACTATTTGAGGCATGATGTCATATAGCTCACACTAGACTAAACTGACTATGGAGCCATCCTAGTGCTCGTTGCTCTGTTCCCCAAATACTGAGATTACCGGCATACACCACCATGCAAAGAAAGGCTCTCCACTTTCAAATTTAAAGGTGGAATTGAAGCATACATACATTAGGTTTCAAGGCATGCATGGGTAAGCCATCTTTGCTGCATCTCTCCTAGAGCGATGTCAACTCTGTCTCTGAGTCTGACAGTGATCTTGATGTCTAGATGGTGATCTAAGTTATTGAATCCAATTGTCGTTAAACTAGAGAATTCCATTGAAAATACTTTTTTATAGCAAACTGATTTAAAGTTGTATTCTTGCATGTTAGCGGGCTTTGGGCTTCTGCTTTATTCTCACCCGGCATAGCTTTTACCTGCCTGCCATTCTTGACAGCCCATTATACACTCCTTCAGCTACTGTGTGTAATTGGATAAAGTCAAGCAGTATTTTTGAATATGTTTGGCTGCTCTCACAAGCAATGGAATCCAATTCCTAGAAAACATGTCTTTTTGTTTTTTCTAGCTGTAATCATTGGCATTGAGTTGTGTTCTCTGTGTTAAAGAGAGAGCAGCATGGTGGGAATTTTTTATCTGGTTTGTGTCTCACCTTCAAAAGTAGCTTTTAAGTTGACAAACTTAACCAAGTTTTATTTTATTTTATTTTTTTTTTACATCATATGGATGTAAAATCACTGGGCCATCTCTAAGGATTGCCCCTAAATCCTCTATCGAATTGAGTAATGGGGTTGGCTCAACTGGACTTTCAATTTTCTGCTCATACCTGTAAAATGGCATCCTTGCTTGACTCGGCTACTGCAGACATCGCTATTTCTGTCCATGTTATTAATTAATTATCTTTTCTAAACTTGGACTCCTAGACCCCAGTTGCTCTAATTGTAATTATTTGAAACTGTTATCAAAGATTTTGTAGGTAAATTTACTCTTGCATCAGAGCTTTCTGTTGATTTGCTGTTGTTTTCCTGACAGTGGTCAGAAAAATGTGGGAGGAATTTTCAGAACCTCCATGTTCTTTTCTCTTTCCTTTGATTTGGAAATTAATCTTTGAGTTTCTTTACATTTCAGTCACGGTGCTCTATTTTGAGAGACACGCGTTGTTTATGCACGGTATTGAGAAGAGCTTTTGTTTTTGATTCTCTCTCTCAGTGAGAAAACAACTCTCCGTTAGTGTTTACTGGCAGGCTGGAAGCACAACACAGGGCACGCATCCTAGGAGCAACATGAAAGATCCAATTGCCTGATTCATTATAACACAAATATTGTAATCAATCATAATCTTCAGTGTTCTATAAATCCACGATTCTGTGAAAGGGATAAGAAGAAGAGAATTAAGCTATCAATGTGCTCACTACAAAGGAAGAAGGTATTTCCTGATTATCATCATTCAGAATTAGTCAGACACATACATGGTAATCATTCATATTTATGCAATAAAATGAAAATCAACATAAAACCCAAGAAGAATAGCCTTTTATTTTTTTTTCTCTAAAACGTGAAACAAAATAGACTTAAGTGCTAATTTCATCCCCTCTCCAGTTGATGACATAATGGTTTTGGGGGAGCATAAATATGGAAATAAATATAGCCTTCCATTTCCCTGTCTGTCATCTATGTTCTCTCCTCCCTCGGAAGGCAGAGCACAGCCATCCGTGACCACAGTGAGGGAACCATGTCCTGATACCTAGCTTCCCGAGCCTGCAGACATGTTTGGTGCAGCCTGCCATCTGGAGTTAGATCATGAACACATCTCTGATGACTTATACCTATGTGCTTTTTGCATAAAATCACTCTCCCGGTAGATAGATGGAATTTTGGGAGCGCCATTGGTTACGATTTCAGAGGGTAACAAAGCCTGTTCCGGCCATGAACAGGCCTTCCGAGTATGTGGTCCTTCCCTGCTCCCTGCTCCTTGTAAGCCAGAGTCCGGTTGAGGTGACTGTGTGAATTCTGTGACATTTTACATGAAAATAAGTATTCTAGACAGAGGATGTTTTGTAATCTTCAGGAAATGTGGGACCCGCACCCCCACCCCGCACACCCTGCACACTCACACATTTCCTCACTGCATTTGCTTTGCCCTTTCCCTCAGAGGGATTCACGCACCAACCTTTAGACAAACCTGAGGATGAAGATCTGGTTTTACCATCAAAAATGAAGCCTTATCCCATTGGGAGAGAAACTCTCTTGAGCTTTGACCATTCTTCAGCTTTGTAACGGGGATCTGCCGTTCTGCCCATTGTGACTGTGAGCACTTATGAGTAGGTTTTCATTATCTATGAGGTGAAGTGTGACCTGACCACATATGTCTCCACTGAAGGAGTTTCCAAGTGGAACACCACCAGGAGAAGGCTTGGGCTAACAGGGGTTTTGGCACTGTGAGATTTGGTAAGGCCATCAAGAGTTTGTTTGCCCCTATTTCTTCAACTGAAGGAAAAATAAATAAATAGTGCCTGTTCTCCTCTTAGCTGTAACCATGCAATCAATATGGTTACCTAAATGGCCAAGGGCCACAGTGAGAGAGGCACAGGCATCTCTACACGAAGGCCACTGAATGAAGGAAGAGTTTAGAAGCTAGCTTGGCCTTCGGTGGTTCTCCATAGCAGCTAAGACCTTGATCTCCTAAAGCAAACCAATTTCACAAAAGAGCCCGAGGGGAATTATTGGATATTTGGTACTATAACGACTACAAATATTTGTGGAATAGATACAAAAATATGCTTGACGTATTTATGATCTTCAAAGAGTTTACAACATAAACATAAGAGCTAGGTGAACGATTCTAAGCAAGCAGACTGTCATAAGTATGCAAGAGAGTGGAAAGGACAATTTTTTCCCTTCCTTGAAAAGGTAGTCTTCACAGGTCAAGAGCCTTGAAAGACAAGTGAGATAATGCCTTTCTCTCGAGGTCAGGGAAGATGAAAGTGACACCAATCTGAATAAGGCCAGCATCTGCCACCTCACGTGATTGGGACAAGAGGCAGCGTACACTGGGCTTATGGGCCTGGGCTGTGGAGCGTCTGGGTCCACACCCCTGGGCAGAATTATACAGGTTCAAACCTTTCCCACCACCTAGCTCTGTGGCATCTTGAAGCTCCCTTAGCTTTCACCGTGTGTGAAATGGAGTGAAATGGGGTGATAGGGGTTACTACCATGACTTGCTGATAGGGCCGTAAGGATTGAAGGCGCTAATACAGCACGGTTCCCAGAGGAGCCAGTGACACAGATAACTCGTTACTATTACAAGGCCTTGGGTAGATAGTAGAAACACCATATTAAAACAAACAAACAAACAAACAAAAACAGCAACAACAAAAACCACATATGACAGCACGTGCTTCTGATCAAGGTTCTGGGAAGGTAAAGACAGCCAGATTCCTTGGTCTCACCAGCTAACCAGCCTAATCCACAAAACCAGCCACTAGTAGTAGATCCTGTCTGAAAAATGACTCAAGGAAGACATATAGCTTCCATAGGCAAATGCAGCACCCATGAACCATTCACACATAGACATGTGAACACCTACTATTTAAAAAATAGTTTGAAAATAATTATGATTTTAGAAGCTCAATCTCAAAATAGCACATTGGATGTCGAAAGAGCCTGGACTGGAGGAAAGACGTGGGGCCAGCCCATCCTTTGTGCCCGTTTTGTGCTTGTTTGAAGCGATCAATAAGGTAGATGGGAAGTGATCTACGGTAATGCTGAGCATTTATAGATATTCAATTAGTTTTTAACCACTTAATATTTTCTTCCAATACCAGTGGAAAAATAGAACTAAAAAAAAATGTCAGTCTGAAGGTGTCTGTCTCCATCTAATGACATCTATCTCATCCCTCTCCTCCTGATCTGTTCATCTTCCGTGGTCACTAGATTATTTACACGCTTGGTCCAGCATTACCCTCGCTAAGCACCCATATCATTCCAGTATTCCCAGGGCACCAAGACGAGTCCTCCCAAGCTGTACCTTTTGAGATGACAACCACAAAAGGGTTGAAAAATACCCTGGCTTCTGAATCAGCATGTTCTTACAGTACAGTTAGAAGATCTGGTTGACAGTCGTTTTTCAATCACACTTCTGCCATGCTGGGCCTTACCACTGATGCAAGAAAATGAAGCAGCAGTCACCCTAAAAAGAAAATCAACACTTAATAAAAAGAATGCTAGGTAATGAATGATTTCGCTAAGACAGCATTTAGTCTAAATTTTTAGATGATCACCCTTCTTCCGTGGATATGGCTCACCGCCTCCTCTTTAAAACAAAAAAACAAAAAACCTTTCTTGCCTTTGGAATGTGAAGCGATACATCAGTTGAGTGCCCTCCAGAATCACCCCCTCATATTTGATAAGCAGTGAGCAGCACAGATGGATATTAGCATGGCCTCTGTACGCACGCCAGCCATGGAGGTGGCCGCAGTGTCCAGAGAGTTTGCTTATGAAACAAATCAAATAAAGATTAGGAATGAGAATGCCAACCTGGCCACAGCTAGTGAAGGAGATCCAATAACAGATATCTCAGTGGTCTCATGACGGGATGCGGTCCTGTGTGATCTCTTCTTTCAAACTCTCTTTCAAGAACGTATCCTGAATGAATGCTGAAGAGGTGGCTTTCAAATCCCTCTTTACTTCCCTTAAAGGAAGCATGTTCCTCTATGTCCCAGAATCAGATCAGTGTTAAAACAAGAAAGCCTGGTTCTAAAGGTTGTCAAAAATGGCTAAAGCATGGTCAAGCTTCACCTTCATGCTGACCCCAACTAGTTACAAAAATACTTATCACTTTGCTGTGCATATTATTAGCACGGTGCTCTGATCTCTGCTGCTTCTCAGAGAACCCACAGGAACAATTGTCACCATTAGGGAACCTAAACATGCTTTGTACAGGCACACACTCGCACTCTGTATGCACGTGGCTGTGTGTGCCCATGTGGACAGAGGAGGTCTTCTGGTGCCTTGCTCCATCACCATCCAACTATCCCCTTGAAATAAAGTTTTACTGAGACTAGAGCTAAGCTGGCAGCCATCAAACCCAGCAATCTCTTCTTCTCACATCTGCTCCTCAACACTGGAGTCATTAAGCATGTGCATGGCCACACCAAGGTATCAAATTGAGTTCTAGAGACCTAAACTCAGGTTACATGCTTGCACAGCAAGTATTCTTGTTCACCGAGCCATCTCCCCAAGCCCTTGAAGTATTTCTTAACATAAAACGGCCACTGCAGAAACCAGTGTCTGCTGCTCTGAGAGTCAAGTCTGAAAATGTGTGCTGGTTTCCCTGCCATCTCCTTTGTAAACACTGGCATGGGAAAACCATGTACTCTCCTGGAGTCATCTTTATCAGTCAAAGTTCACAGAAGAGAGCTTGTCCCAGCCCGTCACATCATCATGAAGTGTCTTTCCTAATGTGCCATTGGACTATTGTAATAGAAACTGTAGCTTTCTGACTAATAACTGTTCCCATACATTGCACTGATGGAGAAAGGCCCACAGTGAAGGCTTCACACCTGGGAGTAAAATTGTTTAATGAAACTGAGCAAGATAATCGTGGATCAAATTCATTATAAATATTACATTGTGGTCATTTCTTCAGAAATGGAGAGCTCTATTTTATGAGTGTGTTAAAAATAATAACTGTGTCTCGCTTGGATATATTACCTCTTGGCCTTGGATCCTTTTGCAGAATATGGAGCTAACATAAGGATTATAAATATTATTGATTGAATATACATTCTCAGAAGAATGTATTAAAAAAAACAATGCTGCAATGGTTATGAGCTGAGAAAAGAATTAGTCTCCTAATCTCAGCAAGTTTCCCAAAGGGAGATTTCTATAACTTAGGCATTTTTCACATTTTGCGTGAGTGCACGCATGTGTGTATTTGTGTGCCTGTGGTGGGAGGCCTGAAATCAACCTTGCATTTGCTCTTCAGTAACCTTGTTTTTGAGACAGAATCTAGCCTCAGCTGGATGGCCAGGCTCCTCCAACAAATACGCTTGTTTCTGCCTCCCTTGCACTAGGATTACAAGGGCACCCCACTCTGCTCGGCAGTATTGAAACTCGGGTTCTCCTGCTTGCAAAGTAAACACCTTGAAATGCCACCTCTGCAGCCTTGTTTTCAATCTTTAGCTTATGTTCCTGTTCCAGGTAGGAGAAAGACATCAGAACACATTTTTGACATGAAAATTTCTAAATGTACAAAAATTAACCTCCTGTGTTCAGCTCTCCGAGTGAGCAACTCTGGCAGGTACCCTTAGTGCTGGTAGACCTGGGCCATCCTTAGACAAAACCCACAGAATGCCAGACTGCTAACTTATAAGCCCTTTTAGAAGGGACCAGCCAGTCCCCTCTCAGTCCTCAGCTGAGGACATGGAAGGCAGTAAGTTCACAAGGACTCACGCATGACAACAGCAGGGTCCGCCTCAGAAGTCAGGCACCCTACTCCCACACCTGCTGCACACATTTCTTCATCCTGGAACCTGGTTTCCTGGGGCTGTTATTCAAGAGAAAATAACAGAATGAAGTCCGTTTAGAGGTTACCCTCACTGCAATTCAAACGACTTGGAATATGGCTAAAATAGATGGCACAAAAACAACCAAGGGATGAGCTAGTGGGTAATCAAGTCTCTCCCAGCGAAAGGTGCTCCCTACTCAGGAACACATTCCCCATTCCCCCAGCTCTTTAGAATTTTCCTGATTTCGCTTATGTATGCACCCTATTTTCTATTACTTAAAAATGAAATTGACAATGAATTTTCAGAACACAGACATTGGCAAGCTAATTACATCCAAGGGGAGCAAGATAGGGACAGGGGGAAAGAAAGGGTTTTGCAGAGAGTTAGGAGCACACAGGGACCCTTGTGAGCTGAGTGCTTAATTACCCTCCTCACTGAAAAAGGAGTGCTTTTGTTCATTTGTTTAAATAAATGGTGATTCGGTAACACCAAAGAGAAAGAGGAGCCTTGAAAAATGTTGCCATCCCAATTCTTATGTTTCTTCAGCCATTTCCAAGCTGTAGCTGAAGGGCCCCTGGGGAATCCCATTTCCTTTGGAGACTGTAGGCCGTGGTGAGTTAGGGCGGGCCCGAGAGCTCAGCATGGCACACGTAAGGCCTTGTGTGTAAGCCCCATACTCAAAAGAAAAAGGAATCATTCGAATAGGGTAATTTAAAACTTGTGAGCTGAGCAAATGTCCCGGTTGTATGGTGGAGCATCTTTAGGGTATACGCCCAGGAGTGGAATAGCTGGGTCTTGACTTAGTGCTATTCCCAATTTTCTGAGAAAGTGTCAGACTGATTTCCAAAGTAGTTGTGCAAGTTTGCACTCCTACCAGCATTGGAGGAGTATTCCCCTTTCTCCATATCCTCTTGAACAGGTGCTGTTACTTGAGGGTTTTTGTTTTGTTTTGTTTTGTTTTGTTTTGTTTTGTTTTGTTTTATCTCAGCCATTCTGATGGGTGTAAGATGGAATCTCAGAGTAGTTTTGATTTGCATTTCCCTGATGACTAATGACGTTGAGCATTTCTTTGTTTCTCTGTCATTTGATATTCTTCTACAGAGAATTCTCTCTTTAGCTCTGTAGCCCATTTTTAGTTGGATTATTTGATTTGCTAGTGCTTAATTTATTGAATTCTTTATATATTTTAGCTATTAGTCCTTTGTCAGATGTAGGATTAGTGAAGATATTTTTCCAGTTTGTAGGCTGTTATTTTGTTCTGTGTTGATAGTGTCCTTTGCTTTACAGAAGCTTTTCAGTTTCATGAGCTCTTATTTAGTAATTGTTGATCTTTGAGCTCGTGCTGTTGGTGTTCTGTCCAGGAAGTTGTCTCCTGTGCCGATGAGATCAAGGCTCTGTCCTACATTTTCTTCCAACAGATTTTGTGTGTCTGGTTTTATGGTGCAATCTTTGATCCACTTGAACTTTGATTTTATACAGGGTGATAAATATGGATCTATTTGTATTTTTCTACATACAGAATTCCAGTTAGACTAGCTCCATTTGTTGAAGATGCTATCTTTTTTTTTTTTTTTTTTTTTTTTTCCATTGTATGGTTTTGGTTGCCTGCTCTTTGATCACTTCCCCTTGGCGGGGTGACCTTGCCATTGCACAGAGAAAGAGGTTCCAGGCAGTTCTGATAAAACTTGATAGGCTTTGGTCAGCTAGTAGGGGAGGAGGACTCCCCTTTCAGTGGACTAAGGGAGGGGGCTATGAGCGAAAGAGAGAGGAAGGACAGGGCCAGAAGGCAATGAGGGAGAGGCCTACAATCAGGATATAAAGTGAATAAATTGTAAAAAATTAAAAAAAAATAAAAATCTTATGAGTTATATGTGAGCTGATTGTGCCATAGGGGAGCTTGAGAGAAATTCATCCTGGTCCAGGCAATAAGGACTATATGACATGCTTAGTAAGATGCTATTATAAATATGAAGGTTTGCATTGTTTTTTAAGCCTGTGCTTTCTTAGGCTGATAGGGGTTTCTCCTCACCTGCTAGTGGCAGATAAAGGAGGCATTGCCTTTGATCTTACAGTACAGACAGAACCCTCCTTGTACCAGCCACCCTTAATTGCACCAGATTTTGGGTGTATCCCTGCAAGAGAGGGTCATGGCGGCCATGGTAATCAGAGAAATGGCATCAGGGGAGATGCACACTGTCCCCTCACCGTCAAGGCCTCCTCCTTGGAACCCTTAGCATTTGGCAGATTTTTTTGCTGAGTCTGTGTTTCTGCCTTCCAACCTGATGTAAGGCTGAGTCCTTTTTTACCTTTATCTAGGATTTCTGCGGTGACTAGCAGAGCTTACAGGGTTCCTGGGTTGAATGGTCCTGTGGATATTTTTTGCTGAGCTTTGGCATTGCCTTGTTGTATTTCTTTCTGGAGGTATTTCTCCCCATCCCACTTCCCCACCCGTCCTTCTCTGTGACATTTCTACTTTGACCTATTGTATTTGTCTAGCTCATTCATTAGTTTGTTTTCCTTTTCCTTTTAAAAAATGTATTCTTCTACCTCACCCATGCAGTGTATAATCAATGCTCCTCCCCAAACCTGCTGTATATTTCTGTCTGCGCTTCCTGTCAGTTTTCAGTAGCCTAAGTGGTACCTGTGTACTTGAGTTCTGGTGTTGTTGTCTAAATTTGCAACATTTCAGCTCATTATTCTGGCTTTCATTTTGATGTATTTTTATACTTTTATCTGCCTCCAATCATGTTCCTTTTCTGTATCAATTTAATTACTCTCTGCCTGCGCAATATTGTGTCTATACAATTACTGCTAAAACAACAACAAAAAGGTTTCTATTTAATTACAAACTGGAGCACCATCAATTCTGCCTAGAGACCACTCAGAGCACCTCCGATTGGCAAGGTGTGTGAGAAAGGAAATCTGCAGCGTTCAGCCACCTTCGGTGACAGCATCTAGTCAAGCCTGGTGTAGAGCTGTGGTGTCCTTAACACCAGTGGAGGCCCTGGGGTCCAGACGAATTCTTTGTAAGAAAAAGCACCTGTCTCTGGTGTGTGCAGACCACACACTCACAGCAAGAGGAGAAACTTTCTTAGATGTTCAACCTGTATTCGGCTTGACTCCCTACCCTCGGTACTTTTCTGTTGATGTAACAAAGTGCCATGACCAGGGAGCAAGAGATGGCTTAGTGCCTCAGAGGGCACTACTTTTCCAGAGGACCTGAGTTCAAGTCCCAGCACTGACATCAGGGAATTCACAACTGTCTGAAACTCCAGTTCTAGGGGCCCTGCCAGGCACATGTATGCATATGCACAGACCCATACACAGGCACACAGACATACAGAGTTCAACATAAAACACCATGACCTATGGTACCTCAGAGATGAAAAGAGGTTACAGTTAGCTTAGAGACTGAGAGACAAAGCACACAATGCTGGGAAGACATGCAGCATGTAGGGAAGGAGTCTTGAGTGTGGGTTGTGTGATTCCTTCTGAGTTTTCATTTTACTGATGCTTCCGAGCCCTCTCTGGTGGTAACCGGCCCGGGAGCAGACAAAGGAACCACAGTAAATGCTCTGACTTAGGAGAAGAGGGAAAGGCACAAGACCAACACCTGTGAAAGGGAAGCCACGAGACACCTGAGCATGTATGCCAGCGTTTATTCATAGGGCATAACGTTTCCCAAATTCTCCATGCTTAACAACCGTATTAGTTCTCAGAAGTGTTCAGGGGGGTGACTAGCTGCCAGGCTTATCTGAACCTGTCGTCAACGTCTACTTGGTGGACATAGTCCTCAAGCGTACCAGGGTCTGGTCGCTTTTTAGGCCAGATTCCCATAAAAGGGTCACTATGTCTTCTCACTCCCCGTGTCATTCCTCATCTCCCTCAGCAGCCCTTGGGCCCTGCACTCAGCGCCTTGCAACCTGATTCTGCAGGAGAACAGCCTCCCTGTGAGTTGGGCATGGTCTAGGGCTGGATCCTTGGCTGACTTTGGCTTCCTTCTCTGCATGACACATGTGGTTGGTGTTGTCCTTTATTTCATGCAGACAAGTTGACAACTAAAAATAGCCATCCCGAGAGCTGGGTGCTCATAACTGTTGAGCCGTCGCTCTGGCCCCTCTCGCTTGGACTTCCAAGGTCTAAAGCAGACACATTTGGGCCATACACAAATTCTGTAGCCCTGACATTGTGCAACTGTCTGGGCTCCAATAGCATCCCTCTTCCCACTCTGTGTAGGCAGCGCCCATCTGTTGTGTCCTTGCTGCATTTTGAAATCAAGCTCATGCTGTGCCTTGTCCACATGACACAGAATGACACTCCCTGAGACTATGGCTGGGTGAACATACCACCTACGACCCTGCTAACATGCTAGGTCCATTTCACCTTCCACTCCAGGTCTGATCTGCTCCTCTAGACAAGTACACTCTGTGATACAAATGCAGTCGCCACAGAAGCCGACAAAACATCACGGTTTCGTTCTGAAGAAAACCCTGGCCTTTTGTTGTGATAGTTGTACTCGAGGCCTTTTTGCAGCAATTTCCTTGAGATGAAAATGCTTTTGCACAAATCCCATTGGGAACGTCAGAACCTTTGTGGAATGGATTCAGTACAAACTTGTCATATTCAAATTAGGCTTAACGAAGAACAACACTTTCACCACTATTGAGGACAGTCAACACATAAATGTAAGATTCTTATGAAAGACAGAACAATGGTGACTGCAAAAACAAAGCTCTTGCATGGAATTCTGGAGTCAGGTAGCTTCAGTCCCCCACGGTCTAATTGATTGTTCATTGGGCTCACTCAGCCAAAAGTAGAGAGAAACTTTGTATAGACATCATTAGTTTTTCTCCATTTAGAGATTAATCATGAAGAGCTCTGGCTCTTTAATTCTGTAATTTGTATATTTAATGGGCTGCTGCAGAATCTATGACAGTAATTAGCATAGCCTGAAAACTCATTAATACGCAACAACATGATTAATGCAACACTAATGCAAACATGACTGAAGTTATTTGGGTTATGTAGTAAGAAGATTAAAGCTAAAATGTCCTGTTTGTTTTACCAGTGGTGAGTATTACAGGGAGAAAAAAAAAATAAAAACAGGTATCAAATTAGAAAGAAAAAAAATGAGCAAAAATAGGAAGTGAGGTTTCTCTTTCACTTAGTTGTAAAGTTAATGAAATAAATGTTTTTCCTGTGTGTTTATTCATCCATGCCTTTATTATTATTAAAGGTGAGTTTGCACTCAACCTTCCAGTTGAGCTGAATCTAGTTAACCTTTTAGCAACTTTAAATAATATTATTCTAACATTGAAAACAGCTTTTAATTATAGTAATCTTTGACCAGTCCATAACACAATTCTGTTTTTAAACCAATGCACATTATCAGCTGTGCCATATGTGTGGAGTGTTGGTTCCTAATTATACAAAACTTCTATATTACATCCTTCTCTCACTATAGTCACCTTTGAAGTAAATATTTATATTTTATATAATATTACAGTCTGATTCATACACTTGTGAAATTATTCATTATTAATTTTTTTAAATTTTTTTCATTTAACTTTTATTACTTACACTTTATTCATTTTGTATCCCCCCATAAACCCCTCCCTCCTCCCCTCCCAATCCCACCCTCCCCCCCCTTTCTGCATGCATGCCCCTCCCCAAGTCCACTGATAGGGGAGGTCCTCCTCTCCTTCTTTCTGATCTTAGTCTATATGTATATTTATACAGACATGTCTCTGTTTATATATAAGCCAAATGTAGATGGACATCTGCATATTAGAATGTATGTGCCTATAAATATATATATGCAGATAGCCATCTCTCTCTTTCTCTATATATGTATATTCATCTATAATATTACTTTACCTAAACTTTCATCTGTATTACATATAGTTTTACAGTTACAATTAGTCTGAAGTTGTTCTGAATCATCTAAACTATTTTCTGTGGCTCTTGGTGGTGCTTTAGAGCTCTGGAGCTCTTGGTCACTCTTGATGATCAAGTTTTCACTGTTGGCTGTCATTATTGGGAATCCTATTTCCTTATGCTTGTCCCTTTAACTAAAAGGCTTCTTGTCTTTTAAACATGTCTAACTGGCTCTTCTCTCTTTTAACTTTAAATTTTCTAACACTTTAAAGCTCATAGTCATGTTTTGTTCTGCCTGATTTCCCAAAACAGCAACTCAACAAACAGACATTGAGAGAAGGAAGGAAAGTCTGTAGAAAATGGGCCAGAAACATAGTTATGAAATAAAAAATAAAAATAAAAATAAAACAGTAATTGGCAATGTCAGCCACATCTTACCCACTGGTTCAGAAATTATGTCAGTTTTTCCCAACTTATCAACAAAAAATAAGGTTTATCCTTTTTACTGTGGATGTTGTCCAGGAGAAGACAGAAGTGAGATACATAGTGACTGACAAGAAGGGGACAAACTTACCAGACTCTTCCAGGAAGTATAACATGTATTTGAAATGGAGAATAACAAAAAAACTACTGTACGTAATATGTTTGGAGTTACATAGTTTCAGTGCATGCACAAACAAATAATGCAATATAATATATAATATCTGTTATGATTTAACATGTATGTTTTTTGTTTATTTAAAAAGTATAGTAATTATTTTAATGTTGCGTTAATACAAAAAGTAAATGAGTCCAGATAAAATTATATAAGCTAGCCTGATCATTCAGTTCAGTGCATGCTTATTGAGAAGCTGAGTTCTCGTCCTCTCAGAAATTGAGATGAAGTACAGACTGTCATATATAAGAAATTTTACAAGATAAAAATGTTCTGCAAAGCTGTATCTATGGAACAGAATACTAGCACAGAGACTGACTCTGGGCCCAGTGTTAGCATGCTAAAAATAGAATTCCCAAACGAATGAAACATTTATTTAGCAAATATTTTGAGGATTCTGTTTGTGCCAGCCACTGTTCAAGGTGTTAAAGATGCAGAAGTAAATAAAACAAAGTTCTTCCAGTGTCTGGTGCTTTCTGAGGACATTTTAAAATAGTCAGAAGAAAACAAAAATCTGGCTGAATCTCACACTGTTGGAAGGAAGGAAGGAAGGAAGGAAGGAAGGAAGGAAGGAAGGAAGGAAGGAAAGAAGGAAGGAAATATAGTGTTAGTAGCTATAGTCTGTAACAGACAAGGAAATAAAATCTTTTGTACCAAAAGAGTACTTAAAATCAACAATAAAATGAAAATTCCATTGTGTTGGTTTAAATAAGAATGACCTCATAGGCTCATACATTTGAAAGCTTAGTCATCAGGAAGTATGCTACTCAGAAGTATTAGGAGGTATGGCCTGTTGGAAGAAGTGTGTCATGGGTGGTGGGCTTAGGGGTTTCAGAAGCTCAAGATAGACCAAGTGGCTCCCTCTCCTCTCTCTCTTCCTGCTGCCTTTGTATCCCATTGTAGAACTCTCAGCTACCATGTCTGTCTATGTGCTGCCAGGCTTCTTCCCATGGTGATAGTGGACTAAAACTCTGCACTGTAAGCCAGCCCCAGTGAAACGTTTTCCTTTGTAAGAGTTGCTGTGGTCCAGTATCTCTTCACAGCAACAGAGAACTAAGACACCATATATCTGAAAATATGGCGAAGCTTTGTACCAGTGAGAAACCATGCTGTGAGGGAGAGAAGATCAAATTCGGCATTCATTCTAGAGATACAAATTAAAAAGCAGAATAAGATTCTGTTTACCTAGTCCTTCTGATCCTCCTTGGTCTATCCTGGAAATGCCAGCCCCGGATTTCTACTAATATTCAAACTGCTGAGCCTGACAATGGTTGTAAAACCATGAAATATGAGAAAGAAGCAAAGCAATTTGAGAAGTCTCTTGTCGTGAACTACGAAATGAAATGGCAGTTACCTTTTAAAGACTGAAGAGAGGGAGGGGGCAGGAAATGAATGACAAAGGCAGAGTGGCTGCCAGAGAGGATGCTGTGATGAGAGGGTGAAGGCAGAGGGCTGGACCTACCTTTACTAGAGCATTCAATTAGGGAGGGGCATCTGAGGAGGAAACAGAGTGAAGAGTGAGATGGCAAGCGGGGCAGGTTTTGGGAGAAGAACAATTATAAAGTCCATGAGCCAGATAGAATGGAGGAAGAGAGAGAATGCATGACTAGAAGTGACACACACAATGGAGCCAAGAGAGTAAAACAGGAAGCCTTGAGCCGGAATAGGAAGGGGCAATGATGGGACTGGAGTTACCGTCAGTGGATATGTGCTGTGCTCTGTGTATGTGTGTGTGTGTGTGTGTGTGTGTGTGTGTGTGCGTGTGCGTGTGTATACTGTGTTTGTGAGTATGAATATGTGCTGTGTAAGCGTGAATGTGCGTGTGTAAATGTGCGCATGTGCACAAATGATGGGGAGATTAAAGAAGGAAACCAGCTGTGGGAGAGATTGCTGCAGTTAAGACAAAGAGGAAAGTGACAGCCCACTCGTGATGTCAAATGTTAAACTCGTTTTAATTTTTAGACTTTTGACACATTTTGAAATTTTCCTACATGAGCATTGTGTTTATACAGAGTTGAGCCTTCTTTTCCCCTCTGGTCTTCTCTCATGTTCTCTCCCACTGTCTCTGTGAGCGCTTCCTTATCTAGTGTTACATATGTGTGAACACATTCGTTTGGGATCTGATGCTCTATCAGGAGGATCATCCCTGTAGAAGACTGGGTTGTCTTCACTTAGCAACTGCTAAGTGCCTGAAGCTCCTCATCTAGGTGTGGGGCCCTGTGAGATTTTCACACGTGCCATGCATGTTGGGATACCAACTGGATATAGCATCAAGCCGGGCTCTTGTTATGAAGATTCTACAAGTGTAGCTTCCTGACGTATCTGGAAAACGCTGTCTCATAGCAGATGTCCTGGGCCTCTGACTCTTACAGTCTTTCTGTGCTCTCTTCTGTGTTTCCTGAGCCTTCGGGAGGGTCATGTTATAGATGGATAACTGGGAACTGGCTCTCCACAGCAGTAACTGAAGGCCCTCTAACTGAACTCAAGAGCCTTTCCTTAAGAGGGAGTCCATGCCTAGTGCTGCAAACCTAGCCAACAGCTGTGGCTGCTGAGGTCATGGGCCCTTAGGGAGAACCTACTGTTGTCACATTCCTTACGCAATATAATTCCCAGCTGCATTCTAAATGCCCATCCTTCTATCCCTAGATAAGTGTGCTGCCAGCCCTCAGAGCTGGAATTTACACTCCATCTACTTGTTTACGAATCTGACATTTGTCTACTCTTGTACACACTGTGTTTTACTTCATATATTTTCTTCCTTGTTATGTATATTCTCAAATATATATATATATATACACATATATTCAAATACATCTATGTACACATAGTCACTGGATGTATTTGCTGACACTTGTTCCACTAGCCTAGAGCAGGAGCCACTAAATTTTGATTTCTTAAATATTTCACAAATGAATGTGTAAATTTAGAGATAGCACACACACTCTATGATTTCACATCTTTAGATACAGATATTGAAATTTAGCTCATTTCTTCCCTGTCTGGCCTTGGAAAGTGCCGATCTCTTTTATAGAGTAGGCAGTGGTATTCACCCCGCTTCCTGCTCGAGTCGGGACTGTAATTTCACACAGTTTTCTACAGCAACTCTTTCGGCACTCTTGTTTGGCAGAGGTCCACAAGTTTTCTTCCTCTCGGACCAAAGATGGAAACACATTTGTGAGGCAGAGGGGAGTGAGGGGATGGGGACTCTGCAGCCCAGCTGCAATCAAACCCTCTACCTCACAAGGGACCTCATATCTGCTTTCATTCCTTTGGCCAACGGATGTCACATGGTGGAGCCTAAGTCAGTACTGTAAATATGTGACTTTCTTTGGGGAAAAGAGGGTGTTAATTATTTTTGAATAATTGTACATTTAACCATTCTATCTCATTGTAAATTCAATAACATTTTCTTTATTTCATACATCCATCAAATTGTTATTATGTTTATATTTACATATATTTATTTGTGAGTTTTGTTCATTTAAATAATTGATGATACAAAGTAAGCATTTGCCTCAAATGCTAGGAATTGTCTATCTGGATAGTTATAATCTAATTATTAAGAACATGCTTCAGTAGAGTTGTAAGTTTTCAGTTTCCTCCTGGAGTATAGGAGAAAGAAAATAATTTTTTTCTTTATCTTGGCAACATTGAGAAAAAAGATGTCAAGATTGAGCGAGATGTAGCCGACATCAAGATGCCCTCTCCAGCATTTGCGTTTCCCTTCATGGGAGAAACTTTCCGCTCTCTACAGCTTTATAGATCTCTTGATCTAAAAGACATTTCTTTGTTCCGGAAGGCTTGCAGATTATTGAGTTTGGGGAAATACGTGCATTTGCACACTTTTTGAATGATGTGTGGTAATTAAAATATTCCCGAATGCATCTTAAGTATTTAAATATTCCCATAATCCTTGGGTGCTTTTTCATTCACCAGATTTCTCAAGTCACAGCCAACAGTGGTGTCCTCAGATGGAATACTTCTTCTCCCCACCTCCCTCCCTTCCTCATATTCTGGCTCCTTTTGTCTCTGCTGGTGTTCTGGACATGCCATTTGTCCATTAGTAGAGAGGCAGAGCAGCCTTCATTTCTTCAGTTACAGCTATTTTTCTTCAATGTCCTTAGCTATTTAGCTTAAAAGCTATAGTTTTCATCATAGTATTTGAGAGCAAAGAGAAGATCAAAAACTGCTGGTCAGGCTGAACCTCCCATCTCCCTTCTCCTCACCTAAAATCTCAATATATTTATAAAAGTCTGCTATGCTCTGTGTTAGAGTGGAGTGGGAAGATGGACCAGATGTGATGTCTGAGACAGTTGCACTGAACCAAAGCTCAGCCCCTTTCAGCTAGACAGAGCCTAGAGTGTGTAGAGTCATCTGAGAAATGTGTCTTAGTTGAGGGATTTGCCAGATCACACTGGCCACTGAGCGTATTTGTAGGTGGCAGACAAGATTGCCTTGGTGGTTAATTGATGTCAGAGGACCCAGCTCAGGGTGGAGTCACCAATCCCTGGGCAGGTGGTCATGGGCTGCCTAAGGAAGCTAATCACGCAAGAGTCTGGAGATGAGGTACCAAGCAGCTTCTTCATTGTTCTGCTCTAAGCACCTGCTCTTGATTGGGTTCCTAGCATGGCTTCCCTCATTGATGGATTAAAACCTGTAAAGTCAACAAATGCTCCCCCTCTTAAGTTGCTTTTGGCCACGGTGTTTAGTGTTTGTCATAACAACAGAGTGAAACTAACCCTACCACATGCAGGTCCTCCGTCATTAGCCCAGCTTAAAGAGAGATTTTTCAAGTATTTGTAATTCTGGCCTATTGTGTATTACTGCTCACATGAGAACTCATCCATTTTTTATTATTGTGTTTTAGCTTTTGTTTGATCTTCAGGTATGCTCTTGATCTCTTCATCCTCACAGTCTGCTCTGCTAGTTTTGTACTTCCAATGGGAAGTCTTAGAGCAGACCGTGACTTGAAGACGCCGCTGCCAGTTTCAGCACCTTAAGTGGAAACCTTCTGCCTAGGAAGCTCCCACATGTGTGCTGTGCAGGTGATGACCCAGGACTGGAGATGGGTCTTCCCAGTGTCTGGGAGAGGAACACTGACAATCAGTGTCTACAAGAGACAAGAGTATTGAAGGTGGCTGTGTGCTCTGAAGAGTGGAGGCCCTGCAAGTCGGAAGGCTGCCGCTATTTACTAACTCAGCTCCAAAAGGCCAGCTCAGCCAGGTCTTTTTGTCTCAGCATCTATTGCTGGATTCATTCTTTCGTTTTCATAGTATTTAAACAATGCCCTTTGGTTTTTTTTTTTTAATATGTCAAAAACTCATTTATTTTTAGGACCATCTGGTAATATTTTCAAACTGATAGGATTAACTATCCAATTTGGGGGCTTACAACATGTCTTTTCAGGTGGGTAATTTTTGGACACATTTAAACTTCATTTTATATTGATTATCAGGAGGATAACATAATTTCCAAGTTCTACTTAGCCTTTAACACGGGACATATTTAAGCCAATTGGCTAGGGCCATCCAAGCACACTGCTGTGTATAATTTCCTTACTGTGTTCATTGCTTCATAAATAACAATGAAAATAAAGATATATTTATCAGAAAAAAAAATCAATGAAATGGCAGCCCTGACTAACTGAGGTCATTTGCATCTCCAGGCATCAAGGCCAGCTTCCGGACAAAGGTTCCTGACGGGCTGATCACCCTCGCAGTGTCCCCTGACAACCAAGAAGAGTATTTTGCCCTTCAGTTGAAGGATGGGCGTCCTTATTTCCTTTATAACCCCCAGGTAAATTACTAGCCATCACAGTTGACAATTTTGACAATGCCCAATGGATGCCAGGTACTGAGGTGAGAGAACAGATGTTCCTGGTGAATCTTCCTCTGAAGGTTTTCAGCAGAAGTTCTGCTATCTTTAACTCTCAATCAGTAGTCCTCAACCTTCCTAATGCTGCACCCTTTCATACAGCTCCTCAAGCTATGGTGACCCACAACTATAAAACTATTTCATAGCTACCTCGTAACTGTAATTTTGCTACTATTATGAATTCTTATTTAAATAATCTGACATGCACGATATCTGATAGTCATCCCACCAAGGGGTCGTGACCCACAGGTTGAGAACCATGGCTCTGCATCTACCAGTGAGGAAAATGAGCCTTACAAAAAAGAAGTAACAACACGCAGCCAAAATGGTAGCACTCTCTTGCAACCCCGTCTATTCCACAAAGCTACGTGCTTAAGATTTGTATGCCACCTCATGAAGGTTTAAACTGTGGAGTTGTGCATGTTGTGGTCCTGGAATCCCGGCCTTCCAAGGCTGGGGCTTGAGAGTTGTGGTGGGAGATAGCCGTGGTACACAGTGAATTCGGGGCAACCTCAGCCCCAGCGTAGGACCATGTCACAAAATATGTCAAAAAATTGTTTAAGTAAATCTGAGCAGATTTACTTCTCCCCCCCCCAACAAAACAATCGCACAGCATTTATTGTCACCTGATAATAACAGAAGAGCCAGTAAAACAATATGAGTAACTGTTTTAGACCATTCTCCTAGCAGAAGATACCTTTAAAAACACTGAAGGGCCTTCTCGACATCTCCCATGCTTGGCTGTTTCTAGTCAGGAACACTTTAGAAGAGAGGAATATTATCTCCTTTTAGTACGATCCAACTCAGCTGTTTTCTTGACTTTATTTTAGAACGAATCTCTTCTGCATCACCTAATATGAGGTCCATATACTCATCAAAGCCAGTAACACAGCCCTCTGTCCTCATACTAACATGCTCACACAGCCATAGCTGAGTGAGAGATCTATTCTGCAAACATCTGAAGATGAGGCCATGGGTGGAAGCATCCTCTACTGCAGCTTCTGGCCTTGGCCACGATACACCATGGTGGAAGTCACCTACGTTTATTCTTTCTTCAGAGAGTAAATTATGGCTTCGTTTGCTCTTGTGCCTGTGTTCTTCCCTCTTTCCTTTCTTTCATTCTTAACTACCAGCAAACACTTCAGTGGCTTTAAAGTATGATAAACTCTATGTTTCAGATGCCAGTAGTTTTAAAGTTGACTATAATTGTTGCCCTGAGAAACAACCTAAAAAGTAGGCAGTCAATAATTAATTTAAACTATTTTGTGACTATTTAGAAAGAGATGCCTGAGGTCACATGAGCGTAAAATGAAAGGTCTTTCGGCCTGAGCTGTCAGTTCTTGCAAATATACTGAATTGTCACTTTCTGGGTGTGACTTTTCCTTGGAGGTTGTGAGCAAATGTCTGTTTGCCCCAGAAAGGACACCGATGACAGACCCAAGAAATGGTCTGCAGGTTTGGCTGGATGAACCAGTGAGTTTCTTGGGGTTACTTAAAGGGGCCTAGATGATGTTCAGCCAGCTACATCTCCTCCTGAGGATGGGGTGTGATTCACTAAAGCCATATCTGTGGGAGCTTCCTGCCCAAGTTGCAGGCAGCTCCATGAAGAAGCTTCTCCCTCAGCTGTTAGCTGCGCATACAACCTTGAGCAAAAACACTGGGAAGTTGTCTTCTCCTCAGTTAGGAAGTTTAGTGGCCATTAGCCATTAGGCAACATATGGGACCTGTGAGTGATTTAGCAAGGAATAGGACTATTCATTCTTTTTTTGCTTTGTGAAGCTGAGAACTGGGGACAGGCTAGTTCTTCCCAATGTCTTCAAAGGGACCTGATGGGTCCTGAGCTTGGGAATTAGAGATGACCTTTGTGACAAGCACCCACTGGATGCCCACCCCTGCTGGAAGCTTCTTATTGGATGCTCATAGATACAGACTAAGCAGATAAAAAGCATCACCAGCAAACCCAATAGCCAGAGAGACAGCGAAGCTGCAGCTGCTGCAGGAGGCAGGGCAGATGGTAGCTGTAGACAGAAATCAGCACACTGAAGTTGATTCAATTACAGAGCCGAAAACATTATGTTTTACCTTTGAAAACTTTAAGGAGATTAATTAAGAGAAAAGATATTTTGAAGCTTAGATTAGTAGAATGTAAAGTTGGAGAAAGTTCTAGAACAAGAAGAGGAATAAGATAAAAATAATATAACATGTAAAATTTCTGCATTGGTGAAGAGCCTATTATAAGTTTATTTAAAAAACCCCAGCAAGTCCTAGCCAAGATTCAGCAGGCCATCCCTGTGCCAGGCTCGCATTCCCTCTACCCAGAGTGCTACATGGCTGAACCCACTCACAGACACGTCGATGATGTGGACATCCTTGTAGCCCATTTCCCAGGTGGGCATTCAGAGCCGCGAGTACATCCCCCCCAGTGTCATGCTGTTACTAAGTTTCATGTTTTAAAACCATGCAACTGAGGCCTAGAGCCAGGGAAGCATGCCTGTAACTTGGGGAGAGACTGAGGCAGGAGATTAGCCAAAAGTTCAAAGTGAGCCACATTCCAGGAGACTCTGTCCCTCAAAGGGAAGCCTGACACAAGCACGAACTGTCTCCAGGGTTTGCATTCCTTCAGTGCTTCTTTTCATCAACAAACAAGGATGCTTCTGAATATGCAAAAACTTAGGACATAAAATGGCCTGGGTACTGTGTGGGAGGAGACTGTCAGAAAGGCATCTGAACCAAAGGAGAAAAGCTTCTAAAATACGCCCAAGAGAAGCCAGGATAAAGGATAAACCTCACTGCATTAACTTAACCCTGAGCATACAATGAGTGCATGATTAGCCATGGGTTTTACAAGCAGAGACCGTCTTCAAAATAGAAGGCTGTTTATTAAAGAAAGGGCAAAATGAACACCATAGCAAAGCAAAGGAAAAAAGGGGGGGAACCTCAACAAATAAAACTAGCAGTGAGTTAAAGGAGTGAATGAAAAGATATTTTTAATTAATTAATTAATTATTACAATTTATTCACTTTTTATCCTTACTGTAACTCCACCCCCTGTCTCCTCCCTATTTCACCCTCAATCCCTCTTCTCCCCTTATATCCCTTCTGTGCCTTCTTAGCGTAGGAGGTAGTCAGAATCTATCATATTGATGCCACTTTTTCATATGATAAAGAATGACTGTTAAATGAAAGTTTTCTGAGAACACACAGATATACAGCGTAGACACAGAAACCAAATGCTAAATTGTAAAGCTCCACAGAAAATCAGGTGAAACAGTGAAAGAGGGGAGCAGAGGACGGAGGAGGAAGAATGTCACTGAGGAGTAAAGGCCTCACTCTTAGATCAGAACATCAACACCCATCTCTTTTGATGTGAGCCCTGCTCTCTTTCAAAACTGTGGGGACCTTGAAGACTGCAGGGGATGAAGTGACCAAACGGTGGCCCTCCCTACTCAGCCACAGGACTGTCTTGATCCTGAGGATGCTGCCAGGAAGCTCTCTGGTACCAGTCACCATGGCATAGAGTGCTTCCCAGCACTCTGCTCTCTTGTTCTTCTCCCTTCCACCAGCTCAGCCTGCCCACAGCAACCGCAGCTGTTGCACCCTTGCCCCACACAGCCCGATCCTGAGAGTCTTCTGAGTTGGTAGATACTGGCCAAGCCCACTAGGAAAGTAGAAAGCTGAGGGGAAAAGGGAGGGTTCAGCAACGCTGGGTAAGCACATTTCTGTCCATAATAATAATCGCTCTGCGTGAGGCAGCGGCTGCCTGTTTTCAGCACACTGACAATTCATTTACTTCTGAAAAAGTAAGGTATTGGTTGAGCAGGTTTGCCTCGGGTGTATTTGAGAAGACGTAATCAGATATATTATACTAAGTGCTCCTGGGCCAGGAGGCGATCCGTGAAGCACTGAGCACCAGCGAGCAGAGGCTGTACTCAGCCACCTCTGAGGAATTCACAGCTAATGCGGGTTAACTGGACAGATCTGCCAACTGCAGAATGAAGGCGCTGCTGATTTTCAGACGAGTATTGAAACCGCCAAATAGAGAAACATTTTCAGCAGTCTCCTCTTGCCTGTTCTCACTCTGGTAGAGGAAACTGGGTATGGATTCTCATGCGAGGTTGGAGACAGCCCGCATTTAAAGAAGCAGACGCGTTTGTTTTGTGCGCCTGATGTTGACGTTACGGTTACGTGTGTTTTAAGCGCTTCAAGTGTCACTCTCAGTCGCGTTTTCCCTTTCTCCGTTAAGTAAGAGGACAACTCTGCATTGTTCCCACCACACTGGTGGTTACGTGCTTAGTGTGTTTTTCTTACTGGATTGTGTTATCCCTCGCCCGATTCTTAGGGAAATGTGGAGTAGGACAAGCACTTTTGGCAGATTATCTAGTTAATGTTAGAAGGTTGAGACCAACACTGTACCGCAGTTAATCAGAGCAGCCGTTTTCCGAGATGAAACCTTGAACCGTTAATGACTCTGTAACACGTTGGTACTTACCGAGTTGACTTTAGTTACTGGATGCTTTGACTTGTCCCAGAATGAGCTGAGATGGAAACTTTTAAATCACTGCTCCTGAATCCAGTTATAGGAATTTAATTTTGAAGCCTGAAAGGAACATTTTTTCCAGGAATCTTAAAGTCACTGTCCACAACACAATTTCAAAATAACTTCATATTCTCTTGAATTTTTTAAGTTGATAAACTTGGAAAGTGAATTGCTTGCACAGCTGTAAATCACAGCGAGTGAGGTCATATATCTAAAATTCATTTAGTTTCTCTTCTCTCAGTTTGTTCTGTTGGATAAATATTTAGGGAGAAGAAAAAGATTCTTGCTGATAGGATATATGTATCTCAGGAACTGAATTCTGGGAATCATTGTCAAGAGAGAAGAAAAAAGAAGTCTGGGGTAGGAGAGATGGTTCACCAGTTAAGAGTACACACTGCTCTTACAGAGGGCCTGAGTTCAATCTCCAGCACCAGCTAGGCAACTCACAGCCACCTATAACTCCAGCTCCAGGGAGATCTGCTGCCTCTGGCCTCTGCAGGCAGCTGAGAGGCCCCACACACACCACACACACACACACACACACACTTTTAAATAATTAGGTGGCTCATGCCTTTAATACCAGCACTCCGGAGGCAGCCACAGCCGTATTTCTGTGAGTTTGAGGACAGCCTCATCTTTAAATCTAGTCCAAGACAGCCAGAGCTTACTACACAGAGAACTCCTTTTTATAAAAACAACAACAACAATAATAATTAAAATAAAGCTTGCAAAAGTAAAACATAAAAATCAACTACAACTTTCATTTCTATAGTTTGATGAATCTCTAAAATAGCTACAATAGTCTAGTCCTTTACTTTGCAGAGACTTGATGAGATGGTGTTTTATTGCCCAACGCTGACCCAGTCTATCCCTTCAGTATTCTGTACTCGGGGACGTTCTCAGAAAATACACAGAACTTTGTGTCTTCACAGACAAGGAAGCCTTGGAAAGAGAGCTTGGGAACGTTTCTGCCCAGAACCTTACTTGCTATTTCTGATGCTTCCCATGCCTACCACTGACCCAACTGCAGAATTATTGCTATGGGGCTACTGACATCCTCATCCAAGTATGCTGTGCAAAGTTGCTCTAAGACTCAAAGCAAGCTGGCTGCACTCTCTGCTGTCGCTACTCAGTGGCTCTGCACCCAGTCAATATGGCTTCTGATGTTGAGAACTATCCCAGCTTCATCTTACTGCCAAACAAAATGTGCAGAGTCCCCGCCTCAGACACCTGATCTTTAAAATGCAGAACCGTTTGTAACAATTTTAACGCTAACTAAGTGCACTTTGATGAGACAGCGTTTAATAAAATGCTCATTAATTTCATCATTAGCAAGGGTATGCTCAGAAGTAAGCCAGTTTCTTATGTCACACCCAATTAGCATCCCATGCTAGTAATCCCATTAGTATTGTTGAATTCACTAATGGAAAAACTAATGGGCATGCTACCAGGGCACATTAATTGGGCACGACACCAGTTCTGGTTTTAATTATTAAACTACGGTAATGAAATGTGTGTTTGTAAAATATTAAAATGTTGAAATAGAGTTGAAGAAAATAAAGGAATATGTGGGAAAAAAAAAAACAGAGAAAGGAAAAAAGTCTAGAACTTCGAGATAACTTTGAAAATGGTCTTGTGCCCATTGACCAGGTTGTCAGCATTAGTTGGGGTACCGTCCGTGAAAGAAGCACCTACTTGTGCTTGTTGGAAATTAATCCTCTTCTTCTCAACATTGGATTCTGCATACCATGTGTGCTGCCAAGTATATTATGAGGCTCAACAATGACCAATTCAATGTATAGAATGGACATGTTCTCTCTTTAGGGAAATGCAAACAAAAATATTTCATGTAAGAAACTATAGTTAAAGCCTTGTGCTCTGCCATGTAATCCTGTTACATTAGAGAATTATTAGGGTTTTTCTTTTTCTGTATGAAAAGCTGTTGACTGAAATTGTTAGAATTTGGTGGAACATTCTAGGTAATTTTCTTAAAAGGTATTTATCTGTATTTTATGTGTATGGGTGTTTGCCTGCATGTATCTGTATACCATGTGTATACAGTCCCACAAGAGGCCAGAAGGGGGTCCTGAATCTCCCAGACCTGGAGATACAGATGGTTCTGAGCCACCATGTGGATGATGAGAATCCAACCCAAGTCCTCTGCAAGAGCAGCCAGTGCTCTTAACCTCTGAGCCATCTCTTGAGGCCTGATTCAAGATTATTTTTTAAAATACGTGCTGTTTAAACCAACCTTACTTGTAGTTTGTTAGAACTTGCATTAACTTCATATTTAATTTTTCTCAGGTAAATCAACATCAGTATTAAATTTATCTTCCTTGGGTTTGGAGGGATCTGCTTTCTTAGTCACAATAGCATCTGTTGGCTGGGGGGGGGTAGAGTTTATTCTGTTTTTTCTCATTTGCATAGTGGAACTGTGTTCACTTGGCTCTAACATGCTAGGCTATTTGTTCTTTTTCTTCTTTGCTTCCTTATCCTTCTTGCCTTTTTGTTAATCTTTCCTCTTGGTATGGCATTTATTGGGACTTATCTACTAAGAACTCATTTGTCACTGTTATTACTATCCTCTCAGAGGTATAAATGTTAGGTTTTTTAGACTATAAGCAATGAATACCAACTTTAACTACACGTGTAAGTTCAGTAAATAATTATTCACCTTAACACATTGCATCTCCATCCCCTCTTTGAGTGCATGCTATAAAATTATTCATGAGGAGAAGCTAATTTTTCTGATGCTTGTTTATCCCGAGAATTAATATTCACAGTTTGTCTCAGTTTTAAATTCTTTTCTTCCTCTTATAATTTTTCCATGAACAATAAAATATGAATATAGGTACCCCAAATGCAAGTGCCTTTGTAAGAGAGTCTGGCCTGGAGAGTTCTTTGCATATTTGCTCATTGCGGTTTTCAGATGCACAACACAGCATGTTCACAGCAATGACTAGACAGCAGCTGGTGGCTTGAGTTCCATCTCCAAGAACTTTGTGCTGGGATCCTCACCTGAAATCTGTGAACTGTTTAAAACAAATATACAGTGTCAGTGGTATCTGAGTGTGAGCATTCATCTTTCCAGTCATTTGTTCATTCATTCGTTTGTTTATCCATTCATTCCCTTAAGGGGTCACTAGTGGAAGTTACCACAAGTGATGATCACAACAAACAGTACAGTGATGGACAGTGGCATGAGATCATTGCCATCAGGCATCAGGCTTTTGGCCAAATTACTCTTGATGGGTACTATACAGGTAAGCTGTGTGTGTGTGTGTGTGTGAGAGAGAGAGAGAGAGAGAGAGAGAGAGAGAGAGAGAGAGAGAGAGAGAGATAGAGAGAGCACTCATCTGTATGTCTGCACATGTGAATCTCGCATAGATTTCTTCATTTGGTTTCACATTAGTCCCTGTGAGATCTGTCTCTTAGCTGGTCTTCGCCTATCCACTGGTAAACTCTGGCCACCAGCTTCTTATCCAGGTAGAAGCCCAGTAAGGCAGAGATGGAAAGGAAGTCACCAGTGGCCACTCCACACCTTCCACACCTTACAGAGGCTTTCAACTACCCTATTGATGGTCCCCTTTGCCTCCAGAAGGCCAGCAAGGAGAGAGGGTATCTATATACAAAGATGAGAAAACCAAGGCACAGAAGCGAAGTTAACACCTTTCTGTTTCTGCCTACATACCCAGTGTTGCATCTGAGTATGGTTTTCTGTCCAGCTGGCTCTGTCTTACATTTCCATCCACAGATGGAAGTTCTCAGGGTTCATTTAAGGTAGATTTTACTGAGCTCCCACTATGCTCTACTATTGTTTAGGTACTCAGATAGCAAAGAGTAAACAGAACTTTATAGTAGTTTTGGTTTAGATGGAGGTGGGGACAGAAGATAATAAAAAAAAGTATAAAGTGGGAGAGAGTTATCAGAATGTAAAAATCAGATAAATAGATACTATCTGTCTTTATAAGAATTCAAACTCAATAGAAATTTCAGAGAGATGGGAAAATTCAGCCTAATATCCCCTGTAAGGATGCTGAGGGGCATTCTGGGTACAACCTGTGACAGTTACTAGCCCAGTCCCTGGAGCCTCCTAGCTGATGGACATGGGGTCTTTGTCACAATTTAACACTAGATAAAAGTGTTAAATTTGACACAGGAGTATTGGGGAAGGAATTTCTAATAATATTTGAGCAGAGAAATGAGGAGCCAAGAAAGGAAAATATCTAGAAAAAATATGTTTCCAGTCAAAAACACCCGTGCACATCAGACCAGGGTCGAGGAAACAGTGGACGAGAGGCCCCGGGAGGTGAGAACACCTTCTGTTACGTGTTACAGACTTAAGGAGGCCAGTGTGGTGGCAGAAAGGAAGGAGCTGCAGCCAAGATGTAGGCTTACAGCTGGTGCCTATCTGGATCTAATAGACAAGGAGGTAAAGCAGAGGCAGGAGAGCTGGGGGCAAAGGATCTGTGGTGAGTTTCACTCTGAAGAGTCCCCTGTAATTTTTCTCTCCCACAGGCTCCTCGGCCTCTCTGAATGAGAGCACAGTGACAGGAGGCTACGCTGAACTCTTTGTGGGTGGGCTGCCACCAGGACACAGCATCCTCCAGAGGAGGCCTGGTGAGTTTCCCAGGAAGTAGAAGTATATGTTGTCCTAGTTTCATTTCTGTTGCTGTGAGAAAAGTACCCCAGGAACCGAACTTAAAGAAAGGGCTTATTTAGCTTGAAGTTCCATATTAGAGCCCATCACTACAGAGAAGCCATGGCAGGAACCTGGTGATAGCATCCACAATCAAGAGCGAGTGAGCCCGTACCTGCATACTATGCATCTCACCTTCTCCACTCTGACACAGTCCAGGACCCAAACCCAGTGAATGATGACGCCCACAGTGGGCATCCACACCTACCCATAGCCCCTGAGTACCAGGGCTGACCACACAGTGCTGGGAGGAAAGTTAGCGAGGCCTTTTAAGTGGGCGGTGGGGATCCAAACCCAGGTTCTCATGCTCTGGGCGGCACTTTAACCACCGAGCCCTCTCCCCAGCTTAACCCTAGCTGTGGAATATGCTTAGCCCTTAGTTTGGAGGCTTCTGACAAAAAAAATCAAAACAAAAACCCTCTAGGTTAATTCAAAAGGCAGTATTCTGTGGCTAGTCCTGTGTCCACTCTGGTAGAATTTACTGTGACAATGGCTACTCTCAGCTGCTCCATCGTAGTATCGAATTCTCCAGTCCAATTACCTAAAATATAGCTCGACAATTGTTTAGACAGATTTGCAGCACAGGAAAAATTCTCATGTTGTATGCTAGTGACACAAAGTCCAGCATACTTTCATTGACAGCCAGGTTGAGCAATTTGCCATAGGGTATCAATTTGCTCCTGCAAGAGGTCAATCCTCTGATTGAACACCATCAAGCTTCCTTTTAGTTGAGCATTAATTCCTTTATGTACAACTAAGGCATGAGCTACATTGGCTAAATGATTATTCAGGGTCTGAGCAGTCTGCCCAGTATGACTCACAGGACTAGCCACAGGATTATCAACATGGATTGCTGCAGCCATGAATCATCTGAAGGAATGGGCGGGCATGGGAGTGTTAGCAGGCCTTCTGGTGTTGGTCTCCTTGGTTTGCCTGTGGTATATATGCAAGATTAGAGTCTCACAACAGTGTGATGCAGCCATGATCATTCAGGCCTTTACAGCCATTGAAGCAGGACATTCTCCCCAAGCATGGTTGGATACCATAAAAAGCTAAAATGATACGCTCAGGATGCGAGGCTAAGCACTGCACTCAGGGTCAGCCGCTTTGGACCCAGAGAAGAGCATGTCTGATTGCATGCGGGTTGATGCCCCAGGTCCCGCCTCTGAGAAAAAGGTATCAGACGGGTCTGATGCTCTTTGGGTGGATGACACCTAAATGAACATCTGTACAAAGTCCCAATTTATTTCTAATATCAGAGATCAGACCTCTACTCTTGCGTGATGCGTCTAAAACAAAAAGGGGGAACTGTAGAGAGCTGCGGAATGCTATGCCTTAAAGATGGAGCTGGTTTCTGCCTTCCACCTTCCCGATGGTGAGTGCTCTCTGTCACGAACAACTCCACATTTGGCTAAGGCCGAGGATCTGGCTTGCTTCCATGTAGGTGGACCTATCTGCATTGCCCCCGTGGCACGCCTGGGTGGGCTACCCAGAGGCTATTTAAGCTGTGGGCTGGCTTTCCCCAGGGTCAGATGATTGTTCAAGGTTCCTGAATAAACTGCAAAAAAAAAAAAAAGGCAGTATTCTTGCTAATAGCATATGCTATTTTTTTTTCATAAACCTGTTTCTGTGGATTCACTGTGAGTAAGCTAGAGCCAAACAGAGAGTTGCAAGCATTCCTGTGGCTACCAGGGTGACGTGCATGAATTGTGACTTTCCGGAACTTGGGGTGCAAATGCTTCAGGTTTCTTGCCTTTGAGTGTAAGAGAAAATGGATTGCTGGAAAAGAATTTCCAAACAACTGAATTCTGCGTGTTCCCTGATGCCTGTCACATTTGCAGAGATAATCGGAAGAGGCTTTGTGGGCTGCCTCAAGGATGTGCACGTCACGCAGCGTTCTAGCCCCTCCGTGACTTGGAGACCCGTGGACCGGCGGAGCTCCGAGGAGCAGCTCAAGGTGTATGACAGCTGGGAGGGCTGCCCCGCTGCCCCAGGAGAAGGAGCTCGCTTTCTGGGAGCAGGTGAGGCGGAGCTGGTGGCTTAGCGTGGGTTAATTGACTGTCTATCGGAATCACAGACTAACCGGGAGTGCTAAGACAAAAGGTTAACTTTGTTTAGTTTGGTTTTTAAATTAAATTATTTATTTATTCACTTTACATGCCAGCGTAGCCACCCCCCTCCTCTCCTCCGAGTCCCACCCTCCCTCTGCTTTCCTTCCTCTATTCCTCAGAAAAGGGGAGGTCTCCACCAACAACAACCCGCCCCAGCTCACCAAGTCACATGAGGACTGAGTTCATCCTCTTCCCCTGTGTCCTGGTAAGGGAGTCCCATCAGTGGGAAGTGATCAAAAAGCAGGCAACAGAGTCCATGTCAGAGACAGTCTCTGCTCCCCTTACTAGTGGACCCACATGAAGCCCGAGCTGCCCATCCGGTCCATATATGTAGAGGACCTAGGTCTAGTCCATGCATGGTCCTTAGCTGGTACTTGAGACTCTCCAGGCCCCTCTGGGCCCTGCTTAGTTGGCTCTGTTGGTGTTCTTGCAGTGCTCCTGTCACCTCCAGGTCCTTTTGTCCTTTTCCCCACTTTTCCACTAGACACCTTAGGCTTCTTCCAGTGTTTGGCTTTGAGTCACAGCATGTGTTTTGAACTGTTGCTGGGTGGAACCTCTCAGAGGACAACTCTGATAGGCTCCTGTCTCCAAGCACAGCAGAGTATCATTAATAGTGTCAGGACTTCTGTGGGTGGGGGCATCTCTGTGATAAGCTGGGAGGATATGAGGGGTGCCATGGAGACTGATGATGATACCCTCTAATTAGACAAGACTCCTAGTAGAGTGAGGAGAACATCAACCCACCCACAGAAACGTCAATCCAAGACGCACCCTGCCTATGAGACCTGCAAGGAAAAAGAGAGAACAGATAGAGCAGAGACTGAGGGAATGTGCAACTAAAGCCTGACCCACCGGAGACCCACCCCATGGAAAAGGGGCTCTCAGTTCTCCAGGTGTTAGTGCATAGCCAGCCCAGCCTTGTGGCTTCTAAGCCACAAGGAACACATCCTGCTGGGATCTTGTGGCCTTCTGAAACCACTCATTGATAATGAGCAAAAGAGAGGCCACACCCCCTTCTCATGCCCCCCCCCCCAGCCTTCTCCTTCTCCCTGTTGCCCCTAAAGGTCTTCCAACACATCCCACTTGTGAAAGATTTGAAGATGCTCAAGAGCCAAACTACATCAATGTATTTGTTAGACACATCCTGGTCTAATTTAACCTCCTCCACCCAATTTACCTTAATGAGTTTATATTGCAGAAGTGTGTACATTGAATCACACATTTATTTTCAAAGTATGAATATAAAATATAACTGCTAAGATTCATGGCACGTATTTACAAGTGACATCTCCGGCGGGCCCCAGAATTCTTGTTTGTATGTGAGTGTCACAGTTCCCATGTATAAATCAGGTGACAGATGTCAGCATGCAGGTTACTGTGAAAAATGTTACCAGGAGTTTTTTATTGCTGAGTCAACCCCCCTCCCCCATTTCCCTTATTACATAGTTGAGCCATGTCTGTCTTTAGAGCTCAGCAGGGAGTTACACAGGCCTCTGAGAAACAGCTGGTGAATAGGACCATCCGTGCACCACTGTAGAGGCTGAAGGAAACTGTGATGCAGTTTCTGTCACTTCCTTCCCACCCATCTCTGTGTACGCCCCACCCCACATGGCATGGCCCTGGCGTAGCTTGTCAGATGTAGACTTCCTCAATGGACACTCCTGTCAGCCTCCCATTCCATGTAGGTTGGTCATAAGGTTGCTTACACTGTGTGTAGATCTGGACTGTAGTGATGAAGGCAGCACTCTGAGCTTGTCATCACTTCCTTGAGGGGCTAAGTGTCACGGAGGATGCCTGTGAGTTCGTGACTGAGAAAGTAATCTGTTTCCTCTTCAAAGGCTGATGAAGTTCACCACGGACCCCCACTAGATAGCAGGAGAGGCGTAATGGCACTGATCTGTCTATTCTTTGGTGGGATTTTTACGCAAAGGCAGTGCATTCCCAGATGCTTGCCGCACTGTCTCAGCGCCTGCAGTATGCTGATGTGCACATATGCTCTTCGCTTTTAGGATTCCTGGAGATTCGGTCAGATGTGTTTCAGGCTGCAAAGGACTTTGAGATTTCCCTGAAGTTTCAGACTGACCAACTAAATGGATTGCTTCTTTTCATCCACAACAAAGATGGACCGGATTTTCTTGCTGTATGTTAATGAATTTAATTAAATTTATTTTAAAATATCAGGCCTAACTTTGAAAGAGATGAATTGTGTTTTAGCACTAGACACAGTTGGGATTTTTAACATTTACTTTTTTCCTTTCATGTTTTCCCTCAAGTAGTCTTTAGTTTTATAGACCTGGGAAATGACTTATAGGGTTAAGATAATTTTTTAAACTGGCAGTACTACAAATGTTGTGAATTGAATAAAACAGAGCAGATGTTAAAAATTAAGAGAATCCAATTTAGTTTCTTGATACATGAAAAATACCTCTTCATTATCTTTTGATATAGTTTTAAAATGGACTTTATATACTTCAACCAATGTCTGATAAAACCCAGTATGATGGATGCTAATAAACAAAACATTCCATTTGAGGACTCAATTATCATCCTGTGTGTCTTCTGCTTTCCCAGCTCTAACCATAGCTAACATGTGTTATAATTCTGTGTTTCTTGCTGGTATGCATTTTTAATTTGATTAACATATATGAGCGAGTGTTATAGATTTTGAGATTTATGAAAATGTTATGGACTGTATTTTAGGAACTTCTATTATTCACAGTGCTCTAGGTTATTTGCATTTTTTCATGGAGGCTGTCTATTTTCAGGGCTGTGTAATATGTCTCTCATCAGTAATGCCTTGGCCATTTCCACATTTCCGTTATGGTAGGCAGGATTAATATGAGCAGTTTGTAAATTTCCTTAAGTGCAGCGAGAAAGTATAACAGTTTCCCATTTACCTTTAGTAGTCACCCAGATGCTGTTGTCAAAATTGAGTGTAGCGTTGGTGAGACAGCACAGCAGTTATGAATACTTTCTCCACATCGCTGGCCCGTCCCAGAGATATGTGTTTATGTCCTGCCTCTTCCGGCAGCATCTCTCTTGGTGTTTTCTGCACATTTTAAACTCAGTGTCGCCTCTGGTGCGAGCCCCTCCTGGCACTCCAGCCTCTTTGCCTGCTGTGTGTGTGGTGGAAGTACTGAACCCTCGCCCATTTGCACACTAAAAATGTGTGAGATGAGAACTGTCTATATCCATTGTGTTTGTGTCACTTTGAGCAAATGCCTGACAGGACTAAAAGGAAAAGTTTATGTTGGCTCGCTCTGCAGCCCTTGGCATGTTTTTAGAACATCGTGATGGCAGAAGCTACTCCAGAAGCTTCTGCTTAAGAAGGACAAGGCTTGGGGAGGGGTTGGGGGAAGAAAGGCAGGGACACAGGGTCCCTTCAGAAACATGCTCCCGTGACCCACATGCTCCAGTCTGTGTATCCCAGAACCGCCATCTCACAATAACTTATTCTTATTTTGTCAAGTGTATTTTTATGTATGTTCATGAGTGGTTTACTCGCACATATGTCTGTGCATCATATGTGTACAGGTGCTCACAGAGACAAAAAAAAAAAAAAAAAAGAGGGTGACAAATCCTTGGAACCTAGCATAACTGATGCTTTTGTGCCACCACGTGGGTCCTGGGAATCGAACCCAGGTCTTCTGCGAAAGCAACAGGACCTCTCTTTGGTCTTTTAACCCACTGTGTTCAACCACGGCAGAGGTTGAACACACACGATCAGCCCTGGAAATGGCTTTACCTGCACACACAGGGGTGTCTCCTTATCTCCAGGGTGATGCAAAACTACCAAATTAAGAGTCACATAGCCTTGATTTTTCATGCTCAAAATTAATACACACACATACACACACTCATACACACACACACACACACCAGCAGAGTCTGCTGGATGGTCTCCTATACGTATACTCTCGGATTTAAATGAGAGTTTGTTGAGCACGTAGCAAGGAAAGGTAAAATTGCACAGACGGGCAGCCGAGCAGACAGACAGAGACAGACGGCACTTCACCATCAAATCATGTGCTCAAAACTTCTAGCAGAAATCACGTGGAGAAGGCCCATTAAGCCCATCAGCTAGCATTTCAGTGAGGTCTGAATGGAGGAGGATGTCCTGTGGCCCGAGACTTCTAAGCGAGAGAACCAACAGCAGTGGGAAGGTCAACTCATCAAAACAGTTGCTCACGACAGCCAGCAGAACCCGAGGTTTAAGCACAGGGCTGTGCCTTAGCACCTCTAAATCTTTCCCGACTCTCAGGGAGTGAGTGACTCATCTGCCCTCTGCCCCTGTGATATCCCATCACTCTCTGGGCTACAGGAGTTTCCCAGATGCTCCTCTGCCATCGGTGGGATTTTAGGGAGCTGAAGGAAGGGTAATGTCTGCTGCAGACATATCATAAAGACATCGACAGAGAGGACATACCCCTTTCCCATCAAGGTTTAATTTATTTTATTTTACATGCTGATATTAAGCTTTCAAGTAGAATAGCAGCTGATTTCACACCTAAAACAAAATAAAAAATGGTGTGTAAAATAATTATCATGCAGCATTTTGAGGGAAAACATAAGAATGTTCCCTCACACTGAAAATTTGGGTAAAATATGCTGACATTAGAAAATGGTGCATTAATCTAAAAGACTACACAGAGAGGCAATTATGCTAGAGATTCAGAACAAAACTGAAACACCGAATCAAAATATATCTTACAAATTTGAAATTGAGTTCACTAACCATTTAAAACAAGCTTCATCAAGCTTGACATTTCATTTTCTTATTGTCTTGTCAAATTTCCTCCCAAATTAAATTGATACATGCAGTCGTATTTTCTCATTTTCTAAGAACTCAAAAATGGAGTCATAGTTCACAGTGTGCTCTTCTTCAGTTTGCCAGCCGTTTATAGGAGGATTTAATCTGTTAACCACATTACACAAAAAGGCGGTGTCTCTGTAATATCATGCTGTGGAGTGTAATCATGACTGGGTATGGGTTTGTTTGACTCAATACAACATTCTTCATGGCAATTGTAAGCTTGTGAAATATCTCATTATCCATCGCTTCAGCTCTGCTTAGGATAAAGTGGAACAGTTTATTGGGTGCTTTCGGGGAAGTGTCTTGCTTTTCCTTGGGAAACGGACCTTCTGCTCTTGTCTCAGCTGCCATCCTGCTGCTTTTTCATGAGGCCTTTTGCTTCCTTGAATATGAAATACAGATGGAGCTGAAGAGCGGGCTGCTGAGCTTCAGGTTAAACTCCAGCCTTGTCTTCACACAAGTGGATGTCAGTCTGGGCCTGGCCTGCTGCAGTGGAACGTGGAATTCAGTCACTATCCAAAAGGAAGGCTCTGTGGTATCAGTTGGTGTGGATGAACTCGTGGAGCACACCTCACAGGCTACGGCCCACACTCCGCTGCTGAACTCACCTGTCTACCTGGGTGGGGTCCCCCAGGAGTTGCAGGACTCCTTCCGACACCTGGCTCTGGAACAAGGTAAGCTCCCTTCAGAGCCATCCACCACCGAATATTTCTTAAGCAGATTTCTAATGTATTTTTATTGTTTTGTTATGTTTTAAAGATTTGGTTTTATCTTATGTTTGTATCTTGCCTGAATATATGTGTGTAGACTGCACGATACGCAGTGCCCTCAGAGGCCAGAAGAAGGTATCAGATCCTCTGGAGCTGGGCTTACAGAACATGAGAGATACTACGTGGGAGCTGAAAATCAAACCCAGGTCCTCTGCAAGAGCAGCCAGTGCTCCAGGCTACTCAGGCAGCCCCAGATAGTCCTCTATGCTGTTCCTAAGGGCGTTTCAGCATACCAGCTAGAGTCAACATATTTATTCCAACATGTCTTCAGCAAATAAAATTGTCACACACATAAATCAATTCTATATGTATTATTATATGCATGTTTTCCTTGAAAACACACACAGTTTGGGATTCTTGGATTTTGATCATTATATGTGAAGGTTAAAAAATACAAGTTTATATAGGTATAAATGAACATCTAGGAAAATGCTGCAATTAATTTCATACTTTTCAACTTCTGACGCCTAAATTCATTATCACTGTGGCTTTTAAGTAAAATTTTTGGGCAGAAAAAGCACATGAAGTGGTGAGTTTAGTAGAATCCGAAATATATTTGTGAAAAATCAGACAGCTTCATCGATAACCATCAGAAAAAAAGAGTTAAACACTTAACCTCACATTTAACCCATGTACATTTGTATTTAACTAGAAAAATGTTTTAAAAGGCAGTTGGTCATGTTGGCACCAGAAAGGCTGGGGCAGGAGGATGACAGTTTTGGAGGCCTCCTGGACTGGGCTATATGGTGAGACCCCTGACCCAAAGACAGGAGGAGGCAGGCTAGCAATACCTGAGTAGACTTGCTGAGCACTCCTTGTGAGACAAAGTAAGTTCTTCACAAGGAGCCTATGAGTGAGGCACAGTGACCTGGGAGCCCACCTGCCGGACAGGGAAGGTGAAGGATAGGGAAGACTGCCATTTGCTGGAGGGCACGTGATTAGAAAGCAGAGGGAAGAGAGTGAGTCTGTCACAAAGAGCATGATGCCGCAGTTTGGTCTCTCATTGCAGTGAAGTATTCTTTTGTCATGAGAACTTTCGGTGTCTTCAAAAACTCAGAAATGTTACGGGAATGTGTTTTTGTTTTAATCCCATGTGTAGGGGTGTGGGGCTGCTTCAGATTGTCCACAGCAGCTGACTATGATTTGCCTTGTACTCTAGCAGGGGCATGGATTTGCCGCTGCAGATAGTCTATGTTTAGAAATCGGGGGGAGGGGGTGGAGGAGAGGGCAGATAATTCAGAGATTAAATGATGCCAGACCCCAAGAGAGGCGGCTGCATGTCCCCCTGCTGCTCCTTTCCCTGCTGTCCCTGCTCCTGCTGCCAATTGTTTGTCCATTCTGCCACTGGCCGTTGCTGTTTGTTGCTGTTTACTGGATTGCTGGTTTCTGGGTGATTTCTTGATGAGGAAGATGAAATTTGCCCCGAGGAACCTGATACCCCTAGTCAACAGGAAGCAACCCAACAATATCAACTCCTCTTTTCTCCTCTAACCTTTCTTCCCTCCCAGTGTTCTGGGGTTGGAAGGGGTATGGTATAGGAAGGTAGGAAAAAGAACCCAATAAAGTAGAAAAAAAAAAAAAGCCCAGGTATAGTCTTTTGATTGGGGTTCACTGTTGCTCCCCCTTGGGGAGTGACGGAGAAAGCATAGCGTCTTCCAGAGTGTGGCCAAGCATGCCATCATACAGAGAACATTCTCTGCACACTTTTAAATCTGCGCACCGCAAATAGTTAAAATTTCCGTGGAACAGTCCTTGCCTATTTGGTAAGTACATAAAGATTTAAATGACTTTGGATAGAAAATATATGGAGCGCTGTAAGGAGACTTTGAGCTGAGTAGCAGTAAGGAGTTAATGAATAACCAGGATCTAAGACAGTAATGACATTTTCAAGGCACTTAAGATGTAGCAGCTGCTAAAAATATTACATTCATACAAGACTGTCTAGATTTCCAGGCTTTCCAGTATTAGAAAGAATCTGGCACTTCTCTGTGAGTGAGAAGATTCCATCCTGTTTACGTGAGGCTGGACAGTATTGGATAAAGCAACCTGCTTCTCCAGGCTTAGACTTTAGAATTATGCCTAACCCTCTTACAATTGATGGCCTTGGAGACATGAATGAAACAGAATGGTGAGCTGATACTGAGAGAAATTGAAACCATCAACATAGATCCAAAAGGAACAATTTTACCTATACTAGATGAAAGTCTATGATACTAGCTTTTTTTTTTTTTTTATGTATGCCTGGACTAAAATTTCTTGATGTGTATTATCATGTCATGGTTCTGAACCACTGATAAGCAATTGAAGTCTAGTATGTTTGAATGTAGTAAGATACTTAAATTAGGTTTCATCAGCATCATCATCTTCCCAGATTTCCTAGATGCGATGAAATAATGGTAAAAATTCTGGTTCTGAGACCCCTCCCCCACCATGTTTCAAGATTCTGACTTAGCTACTTTGAGGCGTGCGGATCTATTTTACCTGGATATATACTCCCCTAAGAAAATATCCATCACATGGAGATTCTGCTTCCAGCAGCCACATGCAATGGAAATGAAGCATGTTTGCTTAATGTGTCTCTTTCAATCCTCTCAATAGTCTCTCTCTCTCCCCTTCATCATTTTCTGTGCTTCCTAATTAGAGCCTCTTTCTCCCAGGCTCTATTTTGTGGTTATATTCACACTTTTCTTTTTTTCTCTGGTCATCAATGTAATTGTCCTTTGAATCAAATGTAAAATTAATTTTCCTCTTTGTTTTGCAAGTTCTGGGCAACTTAATTTGCTAAACTTGTAACACCCCACAGGATTATGGGAGTTTGTCTCCTCCAAAATACCACTTACAACAAGCACTGACAACCGAGGCCAGCCTTAACTGGCCCAGGGCACGTAACAGCACAGTGTAAACTCTTCTTACAACCCCTGGAAGACAGGGAAGGGGCAAGCTAGAACCACCCTGCCCGCCTGTTGAAGCATATGCCCGACTGCTGCTTCTCTGATCCTTCTGCATAGACACTTGGGAAATGTCCTAGATATTTAAACTATGGGTGATGGGGAAGAGGAGGAGAGGTGGAGGGGCTTCTGTTCTGTACAAAAGCAAGGGTAGTAAGAAAAAGTCTCCACTCCTGCCAAGAGATCCTTTCCCAGCTCTTTATGATCACACTCATCCAAGGTCTGAAGTGCCTTGGGTGTGTTTGGTGGCGCAGAGCTGAGTCATCTTTTCTGGGGAGTCTGTTGCAGATGAAGGAAACCACAGCGGGGCCCTGCAGGTGAGCTCAGCAGCTTCTAGGTGGCAGGTTAGGGCCCCTGGAAGTCTGGCTCCACAGTTGGTGCCTGCAAACCTCCTTCTTGCCCCTCTAGACTCCCTTTATTTGCAAAATGAAAGATGGTTACCAGACCTGTGGCCTTTTCTGACTTTAAAGATCTACGCACAGTGAATTGGTTTTCACATCACTGGAGTTTTAGCTTCTGAAAACTTTAGTGAAACACAATGAGCTTGAAACGTAGACTTGCAACCAGTGTTTGTTGTGTCTGTATGTATGTGCGCCTGTGTTTCTAGGTTCACATTGCAAATGAATGTGCATGCCTTGGCCATACGGAGGCCAGAAGTCACCCTTTGGTGGTGCTCCTTGGATACTGTCCGCTTGTTCATTTGTTTGTTTATTCAGCCAGTCATTTATTTGTTCATTTCTTTTGAGATCTGGGTCCTTGACTTGCCTGAGCTTCTCTGGTTGGCAAGATCGGCTGGCCGGAAAACCCCAGAGATCTGCTGTCTGTACCTCCCCAACAACAGGATTACAAGTACTAACAAAAATGTTCAGCATTAAAAAAAGAAAGACCTTCTATTACAATTTTTGTATCCAATCTCTATAACATTTATACATGTACATAATATATTTTGATTATTTTTACTCCAACTCCTGCCCGCTAACACCTATGGAATCTACTCTTCACCTTTAATTTCTTGCCATCTTTTAATTTATATTTTATAACTTACTGAGTCCAATATGTGTAGCCTATTCAGGGATGGGTGAGGGTCCTGACTGGAGAATAGTCAACCTACCAGGCCCTATACTCCTAACAGAAACTAACTTCCATTCTCTATTGGACATGAATAGTCAAGAGCTGCTAAGCTAGGGCTGGAGGCATGGAAGCCCCTCCTTACTCCATTTTGGAATGTGCACTAGCTTGATCTTGTTTGGGTCTTCAGGAGGCAAACATATTTGTTAGAGTTTATGCATACATCAGTCCTGTACTGTCCAGAAAACCTTATTTTGCTATGGTCATCCTTGACCTCTGACTTTTACAATCGTACCACCATCACTTCTATGATGGTCCCTGAACCTGAGGTAAGGAGAATGATATAGGGGTAGCATTTATAGCCGGTCATCCAGCACCATTTTCTCTGAGTTTCTTACATTAATCATTTCATGGAGATGTTTCTCTGATGAGGTCTCAGAGCTGTACTAATCCATGGGCACAGAGTCATCAACTTAGAGGGCAGTTTGATACCAAGTATTGTTTTAGAAAATAGCAGTAGCTGTGCCCTCTGGCCTGTGAGCTTCCCAGTCATGGGTTCTGGCTCAGACTAATACTATCAGGGATGCATTTCATCCTCTGGAGCTGGACTTAAATTCAACAATAAAACAAATGGTTGCTCCCATAACACTTTGTGACACCATTGTACCCATCAGCATATCTTTTCCAGTCTGTTGTTCTTATAACTTGCAAAGTTCATAGCCTGGGGAGGCTGATGGTGAATATTCATCCCCTAGCAACCCACATATCACTTTCAGTATTATGAAAGCTGGCCAGCAGGGAGGAAGCATCTTGATTGCTACATGTGACCAAAGTCTGTGGTCTCTTCAGCAATAGGGTCTTACCATAAAGTTCTGATGATGCTCAGCATTTTCGTTTGGTTCCCAAGGATAGAAGTCGGGTCCTAACAACTGCAAAACAAGCACCTTACCTGTCTGAACCATCCCACCAGAGGCTTTGCTACCATTTTAAGTAGCCCTTTCAGTGGCATTGTGTACAAGCATCAATGTCTACACATCCCCTTCCTGTTTCCGGAAGCCCCACAAGAGTACAGAATTTTTTAGAGCAGCATAGACACATTATGAAAGCTGCCTTTATTTTGCCCTTCTTTGGGGGGAGGGAAAATTTGGTGCAGATTGTTGACATGAGCCTCATAAGTATCATCAGAAAACTACTTCTGTTAATAACAGAATATTTTGGTTCTAAATTTTCCAGCAAGGACATCTTATGCAACTCAATTCAACCAATGGTTTTTTTGTTTTGTTTTTTGGTTTTTGGTTTTGTTTTGTTTTGTTTTGTTTTGTTTTCATGTCTACCATGTATTGAAGATAGACTAGCAGTATTGATCAGTCAGACCTGAAGGAATTAGAATAATAACCAAGGTGTTTAAAAGAAAGTTGTCTGTGCTTAACATGATAAAAAAAATAATAAGATACTAGCTAAACACTGAAGAGAACAATTTGGCCATTCTGATCTTTGTGATCACTAATAGTCTATCCAGACTTTTCAAACTTGACGTTGCATTGTACAGAAGGAAGTGAGTGTTTGTGTGTGTTTTGGGCGTGGGGGGGGGGATGATTGTGATTGCAATCTAGCCTCAGCCTTGCTCAACCTAATTTGGGGCATATTTCTGGACATTGTCTGGCCAGACTTTATGGACCTGCCATTCCATGGCTGAGCTGTTATGTTTATTCTGCCATTCCATGGCTGGCTGTTTATGTTTGTTCTCTAGCAAATGCGTAGTGAAACCTACAAATTCATTTGTTCACTGGCAATGACAGTCAATGTTTCAAGTTCAGCACGTAGGCTACACCTTCTTTGACGTTTATGGGTTAATGCTGCTGACACGGAGCAATGGCCTTTGCTAATGTGAGTATGAACCCAGTGTGCGTTCAAGGTGTATATTTAAGATGACAGAGCACAGAGAAAAGAGTAAAGAGCACAGTCAACTTGGCTTTTTTTTTTTTTGGTGGGAGGGCTGGTTTAGCTGGGATGTGTTCCATATCTGTAAGATGATTATTAATTACATGGCTCATGGAGTGTCTGGGGTGAGGTGGGGTGGGGTCCTAGCACACGAGAAGCAATGTTTGTTGTTTTTCTTCTTCTACTGTCCTACATAAAATTTTCTTAGTCTATCTTGTTTCTAAATCATACCAATCCAAGGATAACTGGGGGAGAGGAGGCTTACCACTGACCCATAGTAATAATTTCCCCGTATTGACTAGGCACATGGAGAGACCTGCCTATCTTATGTGAAAGTTTACATTTTACTTTATGGTTCAAAGAATTAGAAACTGTAGGCCTATATAGGCAAAAGAAATCCTATTTAAGTGCCAAGGTGGGACTATCATTATCTATGCATTTGCAGCTCTTCAAAATGATATTTATAAATACATCTCTGGAACTATTTAGCTGGGTGAAAGGCAAGAGCCATAAAGATTTCTTGAACAAGGCTTGAAAGTTTAATCATTGTCCCTAACTGAGCCCTCCCCTAAGAGGCAGAACTACAGAGTACAAAAACAGTTGGTCATTAATGACCCCAGCCCTTTCTGTGACACGAATCTCTTTCTGTTTGCTAGGGTTCCGTGGCTGTGTGAAGGAAGTTGCATTTACACGGGGTGCTGTCGTTAACTTGGCATCTGTGTCCAGCCATGCTGTCAGAGTCAATCAGGACGGATGCCTATCAAGTGACAGCACTGTTAACTGCGGGGGAAATGACTCCATCCTGGTTTATCGGGGATGCGGGCGCAGTGTTTACGAGAGCGGTCTCCAGCCCTTTACAGGTAGCGTGGAGGTCTCTAAATTAAATGCTACAGGTCTGCCATTAGCTTTCCTTCCCCGTGCTGACAGCCCTCTGTGAGTTTGTAGGAAGCTGCTTTTCAACTCTCTGCTTCTTATTTCCCTTTAAGAATACCTGTATCGGGTTACAGCCTCACATGAAGGAGGTTCGGTATCCAGCGATTGGAGCCGTGGACGTACACTGGGCACAGGTAAAGTCTGATGATTTTCAAACATAGCTGTGCACACACATGCTTGTGTCTGTGCACATACAAACTGCGTACTGGAGCAGTACCAGGTTTGTTCGACAATGACTGTGAAAAAAACACGGTACAGCTCTGGATTTGAGTTTGTAAGAATTAAGTACATGGTTGCTAAGGCTTCTCCCCTGCCTTTAGATGCAGAGAAAGGAAACTGAGTTACTTACAGATTTAATAGCTGCTACCACGCTATTTCAGAGTGAGAAACCTCTCAGCTGTCTGAATCGCAAAGGTAGAAGGCAGACATGAGGATAGCATCAGCCTGGATGATACCTTCTTGAGTCTCACAGAGAGCTCACTCAAAATTCATACTTGGTTAGAATCAGGTATACCTCTTTATCACGTCCTAGAATATGTTTGTCATGGCAGTGAGCAACGGCATTGTAGAGTGATTCTCAAGGACGAGAAGTTTCAAATTAGTTTAATGATTTTAAATCGGAGAAGAAACGACGAGGAGACTGTTAGACCGGATTCTGGACACCTGAGCAGCAGGAGTTTTGTACTTCTGACTGTGATGGCTCATTCTTCCCTCAGGCCGCATGATTGGGAGCTATTGATCATCAAGTGTTTGGTAGACCAGTAACTGTTCATCAGTCCAGTCAACTGTCTGTCAGGAAGTCCAGCACATCAGTGGTGGCTGTCGTCCCTGAGAACAGTTTCTCCAGCCAGTAATAATTGGCCTAAAACATGTTTGCACCATGATATTCTTTCACATTTCTCAATAGTAGATCACCACCACAGACACCCTTAAAGGGATCTTCATTTGAAGGGTGTGAAATACTGACATAGATCACAAACAATAACTTTCAACGCTTGCTGCCTATATATTTTCCAGAGAAGATGATAGGAGGCTCTCTTGAGATGGCTTAAATAATTACCTACTTACAGACAAGACAGCAAGGCGAATGTCCTTTACAACTGCCTCAACCTCAGAGAGGGCAGAAAACTCAGAATAAAATAACCATGGGTAACTGACAGCTTCTGTTTCACAATCCAGCGTGTTCTTGGCAAATATACTACAAAAGTTGGCAATTTAGTGGGTATCTAGAAAACATGCTGTTTACATAGCTTACTCCCCAAGTTGACCCCGCTGTAGAGCTCTGAAGGCACAGCCATGATCTGGCCACGCAGCCTATGTCAGGAATCCACATTTGCAATCTGACCGCAGCACCAGGCAGCTCCCGAGGGCTAGGGAATAATTGCACTATTTAATTATTTTTGAGTTGGTTTTGCTCTGTCCCTTATGAGAAGACCATCTGGTAGACAGTACCATCTTTGCCCTGCACCGCATTTCAGAACTAATAAAATCAGCATCTCTCCCCTTGTCTCTCTCCTGGCACCTCGGTTGCGTACTGCTTTCTGTGGGCGCCTGTAGTGTTTTCCGTGCAGAGAGAGCTGTTCTCTGTGTCTCCTCTCATCCTTTATGTTCACTTTGCTTCCTTTGAAGCTGTCCTGTTGTATTGGTCTGAACAGTGGAGTCAGGGAGGAGACTGTTTGATGCAGGAAACCTGACTGTCTTCCACCGTCCATCGAATGGGCTCCGAAGCCCAGGAGCAGTTAGAGCCGCACCCTCATCCATCATCCTGCCACACAGTTCCTTGGGCTCTTTCTTTGTGTCCCCAGTGCAGTCAGCTGTGATGAAGTTGTTACTGATCAGAGCTGTGTAAATATCTAATAAATAGTTAAAGGTTATGGATTTCTGAAATCAGGGCTCAGCCTGCAAGGTCTTTTATAGTTCCTATAAGTGTTTTCATTTTGTTCTGAGGTACTCTGAAAAGAATGTCTCTAAAACTGATTTTAAAGTCTATCCAGGGCCCCAACTCCCTTAATCCCATCCCCAATGCAATTAAAACTGTATCCTATGTATCATACCTGCTTTGCCTTTTTTGAAAACCGTTTTAAAAAACAATTAAATTTAGAAAGTGAAAATAGCCATTTAAGTACCATACACAATCACATGTGTGATTTTCTTTCTTTTTCCGGCTACCTAGAAGACATAAAACTGCCAGCTCACTGGGTATGATAACAGACTAATCACCTTGCTCCAAAGTGGCACGTGTTATATGGCTCCACCTTGTTACCTGCCAACCGTGTGCCTCCTTCCTGATGAGTGTTGCTCAAACAGGTCGGGAACAGTCGGTGTTTGGAAGAAAACCTGGTCTCAACTTAAAAGGATGTTATATCAATGGAGTTTTGATGGTTTTGAAATATAGCTTAAACTGAATGGCTCAAGATGTGCAGTCATATTAAATCAATGCTGAAAAGTTACAACTCTAATAAATTGTATTTATGCTAATGGTCGGGTCTGATTTACGGCTGCCGTTAAAAGTGAGGAATAGGAACAATCATCTCTCACACTGGCGCCTACTCTCCCTCTCTTTTATTCTTTCCCAGCTCCAGAGAGTGTGCCAACTCCCTCAAGAGCCCAGAGCATAAGTGGATATAGCATTGAGGTGGCCTGGGATGAGCCTGATGTGGTTAAAGGCATCCTGGAGAAGTACACCCTGAAAGCCTATGGGGAGGGCAGTCCCCAGCCCCGCGTGCCCTCTGCCAGTGCTGAGCTTGAAGACACCAGCGTCGTCAAGGGTAAAGGACCCCTTAGGACAGTCCATCTGACAGGTTCCTTTGTTTTGATTTTGGATCACAAAATGTTCTTTACACTTTATTCTCCCCAAATACATGTAATAAACAAGTTTTTACCCAGTAGAAAACAACAAAATGAGGCAGAGCTTGATGGCACACCAGAAAGCACAATGCTTGGGAGCTAAGGTAGGAGAATAATGAATCCAAAGCCATCTTGTGTTACATCTTAAATATGAAGGCAGTCTAGGCTATATCAGAGTACCCTGTTTCAAAACAAACAAACAAACTCAAAAAATAAAAAGAAGGAAAAAACCCACCAACCAAACAGGGAAATCAGTGTGATAGATCCTGTCTCTATCTGCCTAGGATAAAAAGTGTAATTCTATACAAAGCACACAGACGCCAGTGAATATAGGTCCATTATTCAGTTCATCTTCTCTCCTTCTTCTAAGGACCAGTAATAGTATTCATAGCCTTCAAATATTTCATAAATGTCTTTTAAAAGTCATACAAACATGCATATGAAAAATGTAAACCATATACGTGTATATACATATACAAATCCATGCACAGATATATATATGTGACCACTTTACATATTTTACCATGTAAAACTTTACTCTTTGGGATTAGCCCAAGTTCACAGAACCATTATTTATTGTAAAATTGCTGATTAAACCTAATTATCTGAAGGTGGATGGGGGTTGTAGCCCCAGCCATTTGACTGGCAAATCAGGGAATCAATTTTTCACAGTGCAGCTGTCCATGAAGAATGATTAGAAGAGAAAACACCCACACCTCACTGACACATCCTACACCAAAATCCGTGTGTGTGGGGGAAGAATACTTTTCAGCTTTAGGAAACGTTTGAGCAGATTTAACTAGAAAACCAAGTAGAAGCCTTTGTCCTTAAGAGGAAAATCTCTCCTCTTTCCACTACAGGAAAATATCTGTAGCTGGAGTCTTCACATAGGTGTGCCCATGGGCACGCTTTCTCTTTTCAGCATTCTTGTACAACCTCAAGTCTTTATTCCCCATCTTTAGAAGTTATATGTGTAGTCGAAATGTGTACGCGTCGCCAAATTTTATTTACTTGTTGCGGATGTGTTAGTGTGAGCACACATGCCACCGTGCATATCTTGCTTGACATCAAGGACACCTTGAGACTGTCATTCTCTCATTCCACCATGTGGGACCCAAGGATGGAACACGAGTCATTGGGCTTAGTCTTGAGTTCCTTTACCCACTGAACAGTTCATCATCCCATGGCCAAATTTTATATAGAAAATCATGTTTTCCACTTCCTTCTTCTCTCTAACACTTCCTGATGGAAGGTCAACCTCACTATGTCCTTTTTCCATGCTGCATAATTGGCTAAGCAAACCGGAAGCTGCCAAGCAGTTCATCATGACAGAGCTCAAGCAACCAATCCCACCGCATTTCTATAGCAGGACCAGGATCTCTCCCTCCCATTTCCACAAGCCCCTACTTATAGTCTACTTTTTCCAAATTACCCAAGTATGAATATCACCTCGACATCCCACTCACTGTTGTCTTCACAGTTTAGATCACATTAGATACTGCAACGGAAGGTGAGTTCACCGTGCAGGATTTAGTCAACTTTCTGATCACTAAACGTATGATCCCTTGAGCATTACTGTCGCCTTCTGATCGTCTATTCCCCCCACATATCTGTACTTGGCAGTCACTGTCTACAGTGTTTGTCAGACCCCTCCATGCCTTCCTATACTGATGACGTCAGACTGAACCTCTTCTCTGAACACCTGGAGCACCAAACCTCCTGTGACTCTTTTGCTAGTGTGAGCATGAGTCTGTCCTGCAGGACTAGGTGTATCTGTAAGGGCCCTCCCAGAGAGGTTTGACAAAGGAGGAAGAGTCTACCATGAATGTAGGTGACACTGTCCTGTGGGCTTAAAGTGCAGAAGGAATGAAAAGGAGGAAGCAAAGTGAGTACCAACAGTCACCTCTGCCTGCTTTCTGACTGAAAACCCTTGTTTTCATATGTTGCTTTTACCAGCTATTTTTCACAGTGTTGAGAAAAGTAATATAGAGGGATTTTAAATAGCCTTCTGGGTTCTTCTTTCATGTTTTTTTTTAACCTTTGAAACGGAAAAATAGTATATACCCAAAAGAATATTATTATGACGTGATCCATTCTAGCTCAGAGACTTCTTAACTGTTGCAAGTTGGACACATCAGTTCAATGCTACGTGTTTCAGATTCCATTATGCTAATGAAAATGAAATCCAGCTGCTAACCCTGTAAGACAACCAGAGCAAACGACACATTTCTATGTGGAAGACATACAATGATGTTTGGCATGGGAAGCATGAGAACAGCAGCTGTCCAAGCCTGTACGCTATAGGCACAGCTCTTAATATCTGGTGAATTTTTTCAAACAAGTAAGCAGTGATTTCAGGGGTTATCCCTTCCAAAAATTTATACAAATTTTCCCAATTTGTACTTCTGCCAGCAAGAACATAAGAATTTACATTTCATTTCATCTTAGCTACCACTAAATTTTATGTTTTTTTTAAAAAACCTTTGAAATTTTTAGAATGAAAAGTTTGAAAGATATTATTTTAATTTATACTTATTTGGTTGCTAGAGACACTGTTTGGATAATTACTAGTTATACTTCTTTTGAGATGTGGCCTAAATTGGCTGCTTGTTAATTTTTCTAGTGCCTGGGTCACATTTTTCCTTCTAAATTATCTCTCTACTTATAAAGAATACTTGATTTTATCTTAAATACTATAGACATTCCAAATTTTGCCATTTTTATTTACTTTGTACTTTATACAGAAAGTTAAAACTATATTTTGTATAGTTGATATAATATTTTCATTTTTATGAATTATTTAAAAACCAAGAATCAATATTTTAAATTCAGGGTAAATTAATATTTTTTCATGTAGGATAGGTCAACTATAAATACCTTGCTTACAATAACACATTTACATTTAGAATACAATCAAGTCGGACACTGAGCATGGAGAAGCCTTTCTAAGACTCTGGATGTCTCCCTAGTGCAGTGGTCAACCTGTGGGTCACATATCAGATCTCCTGCATATGAAATATTTATATTACAATCCTTACCAGTAGCAAAATTACACCTATGAAGCAGCAACAAAATGATTTTGTCATTGGGGGACACCGTAGCATGAGGGAACCATATTAAAGTGTCGCAAGATTAGGAAGGTTGAGAACCATTGTCCAAGGGGAAGAACAGGCCGTCTTGAGAACCAGGACAGTGAATTAATTCATGTTACCATAGACATGGGAAGTATAGGGATGGGCTGTAGGGAGAAGAAAGTTATAAAGCGGATACTGATTTTCTGTATGTCATCTATTGATGAAGAAGGGGTAAAAAGTCTCAATTATCAATTCAGTGTTTCATTTTTTTTCTCAAAACACTGTTTCTATCAACATTTTTGTTCTTACGACTTTCTATATTCAATATGTCTGTCTTAACCTTTGAATGCACAGTGGGTTGGGGAGTCCTGTGGTTGGACTGAGTTTTCTGTTCATCCTGAAATTCCATGTTCTAGAAGCAGAATTTTGCCTGTTCACTTTTATTGGTTGTAGAATTGACTTGTTTCTGCCTTCAAGGTGTGATAGAAAGCTGCAGGTGTTACAGTTTTTTCATCGTATGGATACTTATGTATGTGGGGTGTGTGTGTGTATTGTTGTTGTTGTTGTTTTGCAACCTCCCATGCTATAAGTCCAACTGGCTTGGAATGTTCTACCTAGAAGGCGCATTCCTGTTGGAGCAGGTGTGTCCCTGGAGGTGAGTTTTGAGGTTTCAAAAGCCCACCCCATTCGCAGTCGGCATTTACCCCACCCCTTCCTCTCTGCCTCCTGCTTGTGGATGGGATGTAAGTACTCAGCTACTACTCTAACATCATTCCTGCCTGCCTGCTGCCATGTCCCCTGCCATTACAGTCAAAGGATCTTAATCCTCTGGAACAAGATTGAGGGGATTCAAACTCTGGTTCATGCTTGCATCGCAATTGAGTCACTTCTCTATACCCTCCTTCCCCGTACTGTCTTTTCCTGCCAGTGCAGACCCAGGGCTCACTGACTTGGTCCTGAGAGGTGTGCTTGCTGCTGGCAGCTCTGATGGGCAGGCAATGACATGTGCAGAGGGGATTGTAAGGAGCAAAGGCAACTTCACGTTGGCCAGAGAGCTTTGTATATGCAGAAACAGAATAACGGAGGGTCCACATGCAGTGAGCACTGTCGCAGTCACCTTGGGTAATTATCTAGGGCAAAGAATTCCAGAGTAAAGAAAATGAAGACCAGCAAGTGGGATGAGGAGACAACAGAGCAGGTCCCAGGGCTGGACTGGGTGACAAGGAGAAAGGTGAGCAGACTGGGCAGAGTGGCAGCGCTCTGAGAAGCAGCTACTATCACACGAACAAGCCTGGCTGTCACTCTGGGAAGTAACTCTCCGTTGGCATAACTGAGGTGACTTTGGTTGAGATTTTTATATTTTAATTAATTTTGCTTTTTAAGGACACATTTATTTGAATAAAATAATGCTGATACCGGATGTATGTATAGGCTGTTTAGATTTATTGCCTGATACAGGATTCTTTACCAATTAAGTAGAAAAGTATTTTCAGAAAATGAGTTTGTCCCTTTTCATTAATTATTTTTCTGTTTTATAATGAGCTCTTTTACTCTCCAGATTTGGGTCTTTTGTCTGTGAAAAAAATCGGCTTTCTATATGATCTCACTTTTTGTGAGAAATAGTGAGTTTTTGGTTTAACTCTTCCTTCCCAGGTGGCTGTCCCCTGTATTTCAGTTGTTCAGAACTTGTGTTAAATCGGTGTTTGCTGAGTCCACTTCTGCCAAGGATCTATACAATGTCACAGCCAAATCTAACGTTATATCCCTGAATCAGTTTCTCATCTCAGGCAGTACAAAGCCCTCAATTATATAATGATTGCAAGGGCAAAAGTGAATTAGTCGTGCAAAGTATTTTGCTTAGAAATAGAAAGAGATAAACGTTCAAGTATAGCTATACTTACAGATCTCTGAATTACAATTTTTGAATTCTAGGTTACTGGCTCATCATTGGCTTATGTTTTTTTTGTGTGTGTTTTGTTTCATGGTTTTGAGCTTTTGATTCTGTTCACTGACCGCCATTTCATTCTTTTCAGTCTTAAAAGTTCCATCTCTTCCTTTTATTTGGCTAGCTTTTACTCCCACCTGTCTCTCAACATTTCCAATTGTCATCTGGTTACCATTTAACTTGTCCCTCAATTCATAGAGACCAAATTCATTAATTGTACTCAAGTGTTGCTTTTGAAGTTGTGCAGACATTCTGGGTTGAATGTGAAATGACCTCTCCCCCACAGGCTCATATATTTGAACACTCGGTGACCAGCTGGTGGTGCTGTTTGGAAGAGTATGGCTCTCTGCAACACAACATCTATCTGATAGGCATATCCTCTGGAGTTAGACCTTTGAGAATTACAGCCTAATCTACTTCTGTCCCCTTCTCTGCTCTCTGTGAATCCATGTAAATTGTCCCTTTCTGTGGTGACAGGAGCCGGTCTACTGTCTGGCCTTCCTTGCAGGGATAGACATGGTTTCTCCATCTGCTGAATGCATACCCCAGAACCTCTCCTTCTGCAACTCAGTGGCCCCATCTCCGAAAAACTAAGTGGTTTTCTGCTTCATCGCTCAGCGTGTTAGTGTCCGTGGAGACGCTCACATGTGGATGGCAGGATCTGTTGAGGGAAACTTGCTTTGCCCTCACAGCAACCTCGCCATCTCAGCCCCTTTCCTCCAAGGGCTCAGTGAAGTGGGGTGCTAAGCGCCAGAGGCATTTGTCATTTACTAAGATTCTGGTGTCCTGGCTTTCAGTGGTGTACAGCTCTGTTCTCTTTGCCTCTTGGCCTTCCAGTATTTCTAAACATTTGCCTCTGTTATTGGATTCTCATAAGGTATGGCCTCTTAATGAGGAGCCTTTGAAGCGTCCTCCTACCCTTTGCTCAATCATGGAGCATCTTAAATGGGTTTGGAATGGAGCCTGCACATCAGAATTTTAGAGCAAATAATTCTCTTGTCCAGCTAGTACCTTGAAACAGGATTAAGAGGAGAAATTTGACATCAATTATCAAATTTCAAGTTCATCCAAGAATCCTTGTGATAACTTTTCCCTCCCGACTAAAACTTGAAGATTTGGAATGGAAAGAAATACAAGTCGATTTTCCTGTCATATACTGTATAAATGTAGATAACAAAATAGTAAATAAAGGTGATAATTAGCATGGAGGCTGTGGAAGACAGTTAAGCACAGTGGGTGTTTGATGTTGTGGCCAGGCTCACGTGAAGGCGGAGGTCAGAAGAGCAAGTGATTAAACGGGAATATCAGCCGAAGAACTGGACATGCAGAGCAGTGAGACTGAGTAGTCGAGTACTTGCCTGTGGATTTTGGCTACTAAAGGATTCAGCGAGGGTAATCCCACCAGCAGTTGAGAGTCCAAGGGTTAATAGGCCCACTTTGGAACAAATGGGCCCCTTTGGGCCACAGAGGCTAGAGTCCATATCCTCCCAAGGCCAGAGTTCAGAGTTCGCTTCCTACAGCTGAGCCTCCAGGTAGGAAGCGCTGCTGCCATTGGCTCCTTATTTCTGTAGACTGGTTACAAAGGGCTCCAATTAGCTTTCTATAGCTTTTGTGGATTTTTCCCTTTTGGCCCTGTTAACATGCGAAGCTGAAGCCAGAGTCCCGCCCTTTCCCCTCCGACTGAGGCTGCTCAGAGGGAGGTTCAGAACCTGATCTGAAATCATACCAAGAATGAGTTGATCCAAGGATTTGCACATATATGGTTATTTTTTTTTCTTGAGTTGTTAGAGCACAAGAACTTAATTACCAATATAATTACCAGAGACACCTGGCATCCTGCTCAGGATGTAACCACTAAACAAAAATCGCTTCCTCACTGCTCTTGTTGTATTACATTGCTCTAAAGTCTTAGGGTTATAGTCCTTCCCCTTAACACTAAGTAATTATTATTATTCTGCCAGGATGATTATTTACTATTATTTATTATTCAACGTAGCTTACCAGAGGGACCAGCAATAATAGTCTTTCAGGTATTACAATCAAATCTGTCTGGATGTAGAAAACTAAGAGATGACAACTTATAATACAATTGGTAGCAGCCTTTCTCACCAAATATATCATAGAAAGCGATTCCCAAATGCCTTATGAAATGCAACCACTCTCCTAGGATGCTGAGTTGAGATTTAAAATTCTGCCCTTTGGTTATTTCTCTGGTTTGTATTTTTGCATGGCCCTCACAGACCACCAGGGATGAACTACCGTGTGCAGGCATCCTTCTTTGGGAGGCCTTTCTCACCTGCTGGGCTAGAGCTAACCATGCTCTTCCTTCCATGTGTTCCAATTGCATTATTTCTGCCACTAGAAAAAATGCCAGGGCACACAGGGAAGGGTAGAGATGGTGGGCACAGGGCTGCCAAGAGCTCATGGCAACGACAGGAGAATTCCCTGGGGATAATGCTAGAATACAGATCCCTACTCACTCAGGCCAGGAAGAGGATGCATTACTCTGAAGTTCCTTTTCATTTTTAATTTAAAATCAAATCTGGGAATTTATATCCTTTATTTTATCTTTAATTTATTTTTGAGAATTTTATGTGTGCTCTCATCATTTACAATTCCCTGTGATCCCTGATTCCTCCTGCATCCCTCATCACTTCTCAAATTCATGGCCTCTTATTTTTAAATATACATGTGTATATATACATGTGTTTATATATAATATTTATACATTGAATCTACTGAGTTTACTCAAATGTATTTGTGTTTAAGGATGGTTGTATTGGATGACCTCCCGGCCCCTTCTCCATGGAGAAGACTGATTGCTCCTCTTTTGGCAACTATTCATGTCTGTAGCTCTTTCCCTAGGGGAGGGGCCTTGTGAGATCTCCCCCATCCATACTGGTGTGTCAGCTGCTGTTGCCATTATTCAGGTCTTGCCTACAGCCATGTTGTTGAGATGCCATGTGTTCAGCTTTTTCCCTGGTGTATGTAGAGGTTACTATCCTGCAGCAGATGTCCTGTTCCTCTGGCTCTTACCATTGCTCTGCGTCCTGTCCTGTGATGTTCCTTGTCCATTAGGTGTGGGGTTGTATGGTAGATTTGTCAGCTGGAGTGTGAAACAACTTGTAATGTCTAGCCAGCCCACTCCCCACATTGAGGTTCCAAGTGGAACTCAAGTTTCTGACTATATGGAATATGAAAAAAAATACAGTTTAGGTTGCCCTTTTATGTCAGAGCAAAATGAAACTAGGGCAGTGATTTGATTGGCTGGTGTAATAAAGTCTAACCCACACCTCTTGAAAGCACAAATGTTTGACTGTGCACTTTGAATTTGGAGAAGGCACAAAGACAGGGTGAAGGAACATAAAATAAGGCCATAGGGAAAGGATGGTGTCCGTTCCTGAAACTAACTGGAAAGAATGAGTGAGATATTTTAGGGTTTTCCATCTACTAAAAAAAAAAAAAAAAGGTAAACTCATGATTAGTGTGCCTTCAAAGAGAATGAAAAGTTAAAGGATCATAGTATAGGAAGAGGATATATTAGTTAGGGTTGCTACTGCTGTGAAGAGACACCATGACCACGGTGATGCTCAGAAAGGGAAATATTGATTGGGGGTGGGCTTACAGTGTCAGAGATAGTCTGTTACCATCATGGTGGAAGCATGGCAACATGCAGGCAGACACAGTGCTGGAGAAGGACCCTAGAGTTCTGTATCTGAAATGGCATTCAACAGGAAGAGGCAGAGACACTGGGTCTGGCTTAAGCACTTGAAACCACAAAACCCACAGCCAGTGACACACTTCTCCCCAGCATGACCACACCTACTCCAACAAGGCCACACCTCCTAATAGTGCCGTTCCATAATGATGAAGCATCTAAATATATGAGCCTTTGGGGGCGGGGCATTCATATTCACATCACCACAGTGGGTATATGTAAATTGAGCATATGTACATTCTATATTTAAATTATATGCACTATACATTATATTTACCCAAGAAGTCTGTATTAAATCTTTCTGGTTCAATATGATATGATTTTTTTTTCCCTATTCAACTGTAAATGTTTATACTATGGCTTCTAAATGGCTGCTCCTTGTGTACACATTTTATTTCCTCATTAGACGATACGCTCTTAAAGAGCAAGCATTGCATTTTATACTCATTTTAGATCTCGCGTGATACTTTTTTCTATGAATAAATTACAGAGTATCTGCTACAAACCCATAAGTTAATGAGAAGTTAATACTGTACATTACATTAGGCTGAGTGGGGCTAAGGCCCGAACTACTGTTCCCTAGGAGAGTTTCATCATAGCTATTGTTCTTAAAAACTTCCTTACAGAATGTCAGATAGAGTTGCTTCTGGTTTGAGCATATATTTAAAGCTTAACCCATATTTCTCTGTGGCAGAAAATTACTGGTAGATGTAAAGGTTCTAAAGATTGGTTTCCAATTCTTTTGCTTCATAATGAGATTCACAAGTCAGACACGTGCAGCTTAAGATAATAGAGGCTGCACTATAGCAATGCTGATGATAAGGATACATAGTGGAAAAATATTCATTGATTTTAAAAAGCAAAGCCGTTATGGCAACTAACATTTTTTATAACTTTGATGGCTGTACATCTGTCAGGGGGCCAGCATCCAGGATATATGAAGAACAAAAATAAATAACAACAACAAAAAAAAAAAAAAAAACACCAGAGGGATTATCCAATCAATAAATGGGCAAGTGAGTTCAACAGAAATTGTTAAAAGAAGAAATACAAGATAGCCAATAAAAATGTGGGGAAATGTTCATATAAGGAGAAATGCAGGCTAAAATTGATCTGAGATTCCAAGTCACCCCTGCCAGAATGGCTATCACACCAAAACAAACACACAAGCAGAACAGAACAATGACGCCAGTGAAGATGTGGAAAGGAAAGCAGCCCACATACCCTGCTGGTGGGGCCATATCCTGGTGCGGGGGGCTGTGGACTCACTCTAGAGCTTCCTCAGAAACAAATAACAGTAGCGGAAGACACAATGACCAAGGGATTCCAGTAGAGCATCCATATCCTCCTGCATATGTCCTAAGGACTGGAAATCAGCACTTTCCAGAGATTCCTGCACACACATGATGACCACAGCTATCCCTAGAGCCAAGATACAGGACCAGCTTGGATGTCCTGCAGCAGAAAAGTGAAAGAAGAAATGTGGCCAGTGTGCACAGTGCAACGTTAATCAGCAGCGAAGAAGCGTGAAAGTGAAAAGGAGACTAGTTTGGAGGGAAATGAATCTTGGAGAGGGGAGAGGGGAACCCGAGAGTCCTGGGGGATGTGTATGCAAACCATATATAAACCTGTGGGGAAATGCTATGATGAGATCCATTCTTTTATAGAGGAATGATTGCTGCCTTCTAGGCTAGACTAGCAGAATGCAGCTAAACGCAGTGAAATACTAAGTAAGAAGAGGAAGGTTTTGTGGAGAAAAGCTGAGAGATAATTTATTGTTTTCAATTAATTTCACTTGAAAAATAGAGAGCTCGGAGAAGTGACTTAACGGGCAGGAAGGCTTCTTTCTGGCAATGATGTCCACAGGTAGTCAGTGCAGAGGTGACTGCCATAGTCCGAAGCACAGTCACTGCATCTTTCTGCTTTGTCTACTTTGGGGTCCAGTCTTGAGCTTCACGTTCCAAAATGGATACCTGGGTTTCACTTCTCCTGTGTGATTCCACTCAGCAAAAACTTAGAATAGTTGGGGAAAGATCTACATATTTGCTTTAAAGTCCTATTTTAGGAGTTATTCTATCACAGGTGACCATTGTGATCAAAATTCAGTGAGATGGCTATGTGGACTGCTGGGAAATGGTGACCTTACTCCAGCTAGCCATTCATCTACTATGAAAGAAACCTTTAATTTTGTTGAGGAAAAGTGTGTAATATATACTAAGAGGTCAACTAGTGGTCTCTGCCAGCATCAGCAAACAGGAGAAGAATGAAAAAAGAAATTCATTTCGATGGGATTGTTCACAGATGAATCTTGAGGAGGTCTGTGCCGGTTTTATAGTACTCCATAAATTTATTTGTAGTTTATTACAAACTATTTCTTTAAATGTAAATCTTGAAAGAAATTGGTCTGAAGATTTGCACAGGACAAAAATATGGCCTTATGACAGAAATTGTAAAAATAGAAATGATGTAATGTTCCTGCTTCACTAATGTAGAAGAATTGCATTAGGGTGGGCAGTGTTGATGAGTTAAGAGCTCTGTCTGTTCCCCTGGAATATGGAATGTGCCTGGGTGACTTACTCACTGAGAAGATCCTGGGAGACAATGTGCTTTTTGGTTTTCTGTTTATTTTTGTTTTAGAGAGTAATTCATTTGAGCCTGCAAAGTAAAATTTCCATTATAAGCATTTGGATTTCAATTTGGTATTCTATAGCATGGTTGAAAATGAAGATAACATTTAAACTCTGTTCTCCTGTCGCCAGCAGTGAGGTATGCCTGTGTGCTCATAACACTCTATAAACCTACATTAGGGATAGCAATCATAGGCAATAAAGAAAAGGAAGTCCCTCAGAGTATCTGTTTCTACTCTTTTGCCCTTTTATAATTGCATAACAGTTGTACTGAATCAGAAAGATACACACATGTGGCACACACATATTCTTCTTTATGAGTCAGTTGTCTCTTTTAAGGAGTGATGTCAGTTGGTTTAAAAGACAAGTCATTCTTTGTAGACAAATCTTTGCAGTAAGCTTGAATCTCCAAACACATTTTAAGGTTCATTCTAAATGAAGTATTTGCTCTTAAGAGTGCTCTATTGTTTTTAATGATGCATCCTTTCCCACACTATAGGACAGGCTTAGGTCATGTGGGAACAGCAAGGCTCAGAAGCCAGAGTGTGACCTTGGCTTATAAGCAGCTTGTGTTTCTCTGCACACACATAGCCCTTTTGAGAAACAGGTGACTCCATCAGACTTTGAACCAGCTGGTATGACAGACATCAGCAGAAAAGGCTTTCCTTAGTTCCCTCCTGCCTCTTGCCTTTCATCGGAGTCATGTCCATTATTTCTCATGACATTCCTCTGAGTTCAGCACCTGTCCTTCATGTAAGATAAGGAGTTAAGACAAGACTGTGGCTTCAAACTTCCTTATACTGAAGATGACAGAGAATCTGTGGCTATTACCAAGAAGCAGGCATTGATTTAAAACTTGAGGTTAGCTGTAAGCCTGCTGAGAGAATCTTCATGGGTAATGCTTTGAGGTCAATTCAAATCACTTCTTAAAACATTCTCTAAGTCTGGGATTAGGGCCTATATTTTTTTTTAAAGGAAATAGATATTCTTCCTACATAGAAACATCAAAATCTGCATAGTCTTGGATCCAAGATGCGCAATCTCCTATGCTCCTTGGTAGAAGTTTTAAACTAGGCCACAAAGTTCATTTGAAAGAGACTGACTATTTGAATAAATGGGCTTAGTACTTCCAAAGCATGGGCTTAGGTCGGAGGAAGTGCTTTGGCTATTTCACTATTCAAGCACATTGAAAACTGACTTTACTTTATAAATACTACAGGATCTCACTTTTATGTTTTATTAGCACATATTAACTATAATGCTTTTTCAATGAAAATCCTTGGAAGAGGTGATGCAAATGACCAAAGCAGATGCTGAGACTCACAGCCAAACACTGGGCAGAGTTCAGGGAGTCTTGTGGCAGAGTGGGAGAAAGACAGAAGGTCCAGGAAGAGACAACTCCTCACGAAAACCAACAGAGTCAAGGAACCTAGGCCCATGGGGGCTTTCAGAAACAAAAGTACCAACCAAAGAACATGCATGGACTGTACCTAGCCTCCCTACATATATGTAGCTGACGGGCAGCTTAGTCTTCAAGTGGGTCTTTTAGCAAGTGGAGCAGAGATTGTTTCTGACATGGACTCTGTTGCCTGCTTTTGCATCACTTCCCCCTAGCTGGGCTGTACTGTCTGGCCTCAGTGGAAGAGGATGTGCTTACTCCTGATGCAACTTGATGTGCCAGGTTGGGCAGGTTTGGGGGGAGTGCCTCATTTCTGAGGAGAAAGGGAGAAAAGGGTGGTAGAGTAAAACCAGGAGGAGAGGAGGGAGGGGGTTCTGATCAGGATGTAAAATGAGTAAGTTAATAAATTTAATAAAAATTTAAGAAGCTGAGTATTCAATAGCCCTGTGTACTCATGAGCTTATAGTTATTTAAAATGCTTCTGGATAACCACGGTAACAGAAGTCCCACCATTTTACACCTAGGAACAAGAGAACTAGAAGTATCTGTGGATATTTCCAGGTAACTCTCCTAGACTATTCGATTTTCATTAATGCACAACAAATGCCATTATACAGTTTCTTGGGGTCAATGTGTCTAAACATCTGTGTTAGAACCTTGTTTCCAGGGGGACCTACCTGTATAATGTGCAGAAAGTATGGCAAGGTGGATTGATTCACTCCCTCTAAGCCATCCACTGGACTAGGTTGGATATTTACTTGAGAATCATAATTTGTCAGCACCATGGCAGAAATCTTGAGGCAAAAACTCTCCCCCTGTCTTCTTCTCTTCCCAAGCTCTTCCACTGTGTCCCCAGTGATGAGCAGCTCAGCCCATGTGCTGTCCCTTACCAGATGGCCCTCGTAATAAGTGCCTTGCTCTGGCCCACCCTCACATTCTTGATCCAAATGTGAAATGCCAGCAAATAAATCAGAGAATGGCACTTGGCTGAGTTCTCAGGAGATGGAGGAAAGCCCCAGGGAGAGGAAGTGAGAGACAGCATTTCTGTGGCTGTGTCCGCTCCTTATTAAGGCCAGTAAATAGAAGACAAGAGAGAGAGAGAGAGAGAGAGACACACAGACAGACAGACAGACAGACAGAGACAGACAGACGGAGACAGAGAGAATGATAAATTATCTGAATTATTCTGACTACTTCTCTGCTAACAAGAAAACACCCCCATTTGAAGCATTAGGCCTGATCCTTGCAGGGAGTCCACTGGCTTTAGACTCGGGGTAGACAATGCCATGCACAGATTTCAACCACCAGACTAAAAGTGCAACGGAAATGAGTGGGTAATGAGAGCAGAGCAGCCAGGTCTTTAATTGAATTAAAAGCTGGGTGACATCAATGCAGACACCTGTCCAATTACAGACAGGCCAAGGTGTTTACCGTCGCTGTACAAGCCATTCGAAGATGACAGAAATCTTTCCGCCCACAGATTAGCATAATGAAGGAGAACAGATTACAGTGGATGCTCGCCAAACACCTAGCGTGGCAGCTGGGGGTGGGTGGGGGAGGGAGAGGAGTCGGCTGAAGAATGGAAATAGAAGCACAGGCCTCCAGCTCTTCTCCAGCAGGCTGCCATCTTGCTTTGGTTTCACATTTTTTCTGGAAGAGCACTTGCAGACATTAAGTCAAAAAGTTAATCATAAAATCTCAATGTCAAAGGCACCTCCTCCATTCTCCTTTCCCTCAGTGCTTGGGCTCTTATTAGAGACACAGCAGCCTGCACAGCTAATGCCAGCCCCACAAGCATTCTCTCCTAGAGGGTCAGGCTGCCTCCCATTGTTCATATTTCTCTTTACCTCCTTTGAAATTTGAGGGGAGAGCAAAGTCAGGAAAGACCTTAGTAATATTAATCCAGCGTTGTAGATACTTACATATCAGTCAAAAGATATGGTCGAGGGTGCAGTGGTGATAAGCAAGGAGAAACCCTTTACTGGCTCAGTGAACCAGTCAATGTCTGCTTTTAGCCAACTGTAGTGTGTGTGTGTGTGTGGTATGTGTGTGTGTGTGTTTGCATGACTAAAGAGTTTATATGTGCAAGCCAGAGGACTGCCTCACCTGTCCTTCCTCAGGTACTGGTCTTTCATAAGACAGATCTCTCACCGCCCTGGAGTTAGCAAAGTAGGCTCAACTGGCTAGACAGTGAGCCCCAAGGATTCCCCGGTCTCTTCTCCCCAGCTCTACAATTACAAGTCTGCCTCCACAGTGGCTTTGTTTGTGAGTTGACCTTTTGGGGGGCTTTGGTCACTGAGGGAGTTTGGGGGCCTGAACACAGGTGTTCATGCTTGTGTGGCCATCAGCCATAGTATAAGCAGGGAAGATACTGACAGCAGCAAGAGCCTTGTAAAGAAATACATTGACCTGTGCTCTGTGCTCGTTGACCTGGGAGTCACTGTAATGGACTTTGGCATGGCAGCTTCTCTGTACACAAACTTTTCCCAGAGAAAGCGTTTGGAGCCATATACAGGAGGGGGTCTTAAATTCCTCTCTCCTAGATAGCTTTCCTTCTTTCCTACAGAGCCCCTGCCCTGTCCTTAGCTTGGGCTCTGAAGAGACTCTCTGTACTGCACCTCAAACTCCCCTGGTGTGCTATGTCAGGACATCTCAATGCCAGGCAGTAATGCACAATGCATTATCGCTTAGAGTGAGAGTCAGGCCCTGCTGGGGCTAGCGATTCAGATCCACACACTGACACTCCCAAGCTTCATGGGACACTCACACTTTTAAGACATCGATAATGCTTGCTTTATGCTTATTGAATGCTGTTGCAGCGTGCCTTCTTCCATTATCAAGAAAGACTGGCCAGCTTTCTGACTTCACAGAGTTTTGTGGCTGAAAGGAAGTTTGAGAGGTCACTTGCCTGCCTACTGAATGGGACACTCTCATATTGAAAATGATTTCCCAGTGTTGTCTCCCGAGAGGACATCCACCAACTTAAAGTTCATGGTGTTGGCATCTATTTTGTTGCCATAAAGAACTAGCCCGTTTCTCTGTGGACACACTTCTCTCTCTAGAACTCTCTGTAGCTCTGTCCTACACTGTATTACTCTGTATTTTGTTAAATGGTGATAATTCAAGCAATCTTTTTGTAATTGTTCCTTATAAAATTGCTGAAAGGTCTTCCATCCAAGTAGGATTTAACTATCGCCTTAACAACCTAGGTTCATCCGAGAGACTATTCACCATTAAGGAACTGTCTAAATCAGGTGGCCTATAGGCATGTCTGTGTTGGGTTGCCTTGATTGTTAACTGATGTTGGACAACCAGGCCACTGTGAGCAGCGTAATTCCTAGACGTGTGGTCGTGGACTATATAAGAATGTTAGCCAAGTAAAAGCCGGCCTATAAACCAACTAGCAACAAACATCCTTTCTGGTTTCTCCTCTACTTCTTCGGCTATGCAGCAAGTGCAGCCGGAGGTCTGTTTAGAATAGCATGCTCTATGAAGTAGCAAGGAGGCCTGCCTTCAAGTTCTTTCCTTGAGTTAAACCCTTGCCTTCTCTCAAGGACAGGCTGTGGCCTGGAATGCAGGCTGAATTACACTGTTCTATCCCTGACTTGCTTTTGGTCAGGGTGTTCTATCTCAGCAACAGAAATGAAGCCTGGACTACTCCTGTCATCTTAGACTCTCATGTTGAGCTTACAAATGTCCTCAAGTGCACAGCGTGTCTGCAGACACTGTGATTCTGCATAAATCTGTGAGTGGCTACCATCATTGGAGTCCTGATAGCTTCAACATCCCCCTATCATAAGCCTTTTAAAATATGTTGCCCTCTCAAGTCCCTTTGCTAGAAGCTGAGAGACAAAACATTAATAAATAATTTCTGATGCTGGATTATCAGGATAATACCACGTTTTTCTTTGGAGCGAATGTAATCTAAGTATTTACTTGGCACTCAAAGCAAGACTTTTAGGAAGTCGCTTAAGGATCAATGAGGCTGTATTCAAGATGGGCTACTTACTTAGGCTAAGAAAAGGGTGTTTTGGTTTCTTTGCCAATGGCACAACTTTTTGTAGGCATCAATTTTAATCCATCCAGGTATGTCCCACATGCTGGAGCAGAGGCAATCAAGTACCTGTCCCAGGAGACTGGCAGGTGGGGTGGCCAGTCCTCCCTCTTGGCCTCATGTTTAATACTAACCAGACAAGAAGGGAGAAAGCCCTGAACAGTCACCCTGCGCCTCTTTCTGAAGTTCCTAGTCTGTGTTTAGGCAAAGTTTTTTAGACACTTTAACAGACACTCTGCATCTTGGAGATGCAATGTAATGGGCAAATCCCCCTTGGAGCTAGGAAAGAATTGCCACTCCAACCTAGACAAGGGTAACGCATTTATTAAAAGTGTGATGTGGAAGTCATGCAAACTTTCCACCAGGGATCCAGAGCTGGCAAACCCCCAAAATTCAGCTTTCTTCTCCTCTCTGCTTTTGCTCCCTATTCTCCATTCTGTAGCTTTCTTTCTTGGTACTTATTATTTTCTCACCTGCTTGAAACAGGAAACGTGAGTGCTTTGATAAATGGCCTGAAGAGTGATTTAGTTTCTCTGCACAGTCCTTTGAGGTCTCCAAACTTTTCCATGAAATATAATAGAATTTGGTAAACCTCTCTGCCAAACATAAAGATAGAGAAGGTGTTTTGCTGATAGGTTAAAATGCCCATCCTTCAAACATTTTTTTTTTAATTAAGTAGACCTCCTGTAACCCTGGAATAGAGTATGCATCTTATAAATTCTCATTTCTACACACTTTAAGACTTTAAGGAAACTTCACTGCTGCCTGATGGGGCCCTTAAGTACAGAGGAAGCTTAGAGGAGGAATCTCACAGTACATGTACGTTCTGCTTAGCCTTAACTGTCAGCCTGGCTCAGCTGAGAATCATCTGAGAAGAAAGCCTTGGTGGAGGAATTACCTAAATTAGTTTGGCCTGTGGGCTTGTCTGGTGAGAACTGTCTTGGATCCGGCCCACTGCGGGAAGTACTATTACCTGGGCATGGGGTTGGCCTGTGTGAGAAAGCTAGCTAATCAAGAGCCTGCATTACCCAGCATGCTTTCTGCTTTGAGTACTGGCTCTGACTTCTCGGCGTGGTGGACTGTGACCTGTACGGTGAAATAAATCATTCTCCCTGCCCTGACCCCTGACAAGCTTTTGGTCACAACAACAGGGTGTAACTAGAACACCATATATGCAGAGACGTGTTTAGTGGAAACAAGCTAGTCCTAATAAAAACCCTGAAGCTCACTTAGTGATCAGGTTTTGTGTGATTCCCGAGGTGCATACAAGTGTGAGGACCTGAGTTCAGATCTCCAGCACCAGGTAAATGTCAGGCAGGTACAGGAGTCCACCTATGTGTGGTCCCAGTGTCAGAATGGGGTTCCTGAAAGGCAAGCTGGTTAAGTAGAGTCAGCGAGTTATGGGTTCAAGTAAGAGACCATGATTCTGTAGGTGAGAAATGATAGAGTAACATGCCTGAACCAGCCTCTGGCATCCACACACTCGCAGATACATAGGTACTTACATCCGTGCACACACATGTAAGCATACACAGACTATTGTATACACACCTCATAAACACACCAGAAAGTGGGGCTGGAGCCATGGGTCAGTGGTTAAGACTATGTCCTGCTCACACAGAGGAGCCTTGTTCAATCCCCAGCACCCATGCTAAGTGGCTCCCAAAAGCTTATACCTCCACCCTCAGAGGATCCAACACTCTTTTCTGGCCACTGTAGGTACCTGCACACATGTGAGAAACAGATGCCTACATGTAAGTTAAAAGAAACATAAATTTAAAAAATAGGGAACTAAAGAGTCAGAGGTACAGGTCTGTGATGTAGCAGTTGTGAGGTGTACTTAGGTCCCGAGTCCCATACCAAGCATGGCAAAGAGAAAGCAATAGGTGGAAGCAGTGGGCAAAAGGTGTTCCCTGTGGCTGGGAGCAGACTGAGCAGGGCATGCCTATGGGATGCCAGATGAAGATGCCCATCGTGTAGATGGGAGCGCAGAACCAGAGCCCTGGCCCAGGCAGAGTCTACGGAGATTTTGGGGCTCCCTGCATGATGAGACTTGACAGAATAGCATGACTCAGAAAAAGAAAGACCATTAAGCCAGTCTGGTATAGGAGCAGGCCCCTAAGGGGCTCCTGAAGCATTCAGAGTGAGTCTGAAATTCCACATCTCAGGACACTCCAGCAGCACCAGGGCCACAGAGGGAGCCTGTGTCCGCTGAGTACAGGGAACGTCCTCTCCTCTTTTTCACTCTGAAAGAGTGAAGTCATTCAGAGGCAACGGAGGCAGCAGCTGGGTGACAGCCATGGAATGGTTCAACTGTAACCATTCCACTAGCGTTCTCGGTGCACAAAGTTATGCTCACATGCTACATGCCTAAAGTGCTAACTCTTGACAGTAAACTTTTAAGGTAAATTCTGCATTGTTCCTCCACATAGGCCGCTCTTGGGGCCTCTCCTCCATGACAGAGATGATTATCCATGTAGATATGAGAAGACCAGAGCACAGAGGTCTGAACGGGCCCACACAGTGCACGGGGCTTTGTGCACAGCATCCCAGCATGAGCAGCTGTGTGGTTCTTTGCTATATGATAAAGATGAGTGTGTGATTGTGTTAGCATGGACTGGAATGGAAGAGAGGTAATGTCTCGAAACTATAGAACTTGGAATACAGGTCATGGGAACTGGGACATGCAAGAGGAAATGGCAGTCCCAATGGCAGAATGGAAGGAAAGTAGAGGTAGTACCACAAACTAATTTCAAAGTTAGGGAAACCCCAACATGTAATGTGTGTACATGTGTGTGTGAGTGTGAGCTCATTGACCTGCCTCACTTAGGTACCAAGTGGTTGGGTATTTTCTGACAGTTGCACTGCAGGGAGATATCTGTGTAGCCACTGAGATGAAGACTGGTGCATCACGGGCATGGATGAGATGCAGACGGACACTGTGACTAACCGACTTAGCTCATTCCTTCTTTTCACTCTTCCCAGTCACTGAATTCTCTGCTGGGGAGGACAAATACAGACACACATCTATGAAGTTTGTACTCGAGTTGGGCTGGGGGGATTCCTCAGCTGTGGCCCATGTTTGTCACCCAGGTTGGCAAGTCAGACAGGAGGAGTTGTGAGGCTCATGGATCAGGAAGTCTAACTTAATTGGCAAGGTCCAGGGAAATGAGAAACTTTTTCTCAAAAATCAAGGTGCTGACAGCTGAGAGACACGCAAGACTGACCACAGTCCCTCACAAGCACATGCACACACCCATACACAGACAGACACACAAACAGAAATATACACACGTGTGTGCATACATACCTGTGCACATACACACACATGAATTATAAGGTCTTTAAAGGGTGAAATCTCTCACCAGTGCTGCTACCTTGAGACAGTGATGTCTTCTCTGGGTTACTGAAGGCTTAATCAATGAGAGATCTCACAACAGAACTACCTTTTTTGTAAGAATGATAACAATCTACTTTTTGGATCAAAGATTCTCTACAAATGTTCTATAAGAGAAAGCCAGGGCAAATACATAAATTATATATTTGATAGCTTTTTAATTCATAGGACTCACCTAGGAAAGAGTTGCTCCTTGGTTGTATCAGTAGACAAAAGGTGTTCATGTCTATGGGTATTTTTAACTGCTGAGCAAATCTTACATTTCTCCTGCAAAGCCAGGTTAATTCAGTTACCTCCCTGTGCAATGCTTCCATTTGAGACAGGTGTCTTAATTAAATAAACTAATAATTTTGCAAGTAGAAGTAGAAAAGCATAATTATCCAATTTGCTAATTGTTCTGTTGTGAGAATTTGCATACTTTTTGCCTGCCACACAAACAGTTCACCTGGTGTATGCTACCATCAAAATAACGGAGCCCCTCCTAGGAGGCGCAGGTTCTAACGTGTACTAACGAACTGCACAAGGGTTCCTCAGTTAAACATGATCGACAAATGCCAGGTTCAAGAAACTGGAGCCATTTTTGTTTCTGTGGGAGGTCTGGGCCCTGTAATAAAGCATTACACAGGCATGGGATGCTTGGCATCATGAGCATCAAATACAGTCTTGGTGCTGTCATGGCAATGAGTGGGTGGCATCCTTTTGCTCATGAGTTCCCCTCTTCTATACTCGACAGGGAAGTGAGAAAACAAATGAAAGCCATGCATTGTGGTTCTCTCTCTCTCTGTCTCTCTCCCTGCCGCTCTATCTCTCTGTGTCCTCTCCTCTTTTTCTGCTTCTCCCCCCCTCTCTCACGAACACTCTAGCAAACATACAACTCTTTGTGTCCCTCTTTTACCATCGGCATGTTGACAGGACTGCGTCCCTTCCACAGCTATGCGGTAACCCTGACTGCTTGTTCTCGGGTGGGCTGCGCTGAGGGCCCGCATGCACTGAGCATCTCCACTCCACAAGAAGGTAAAGTAATTTCAAAGGTCTTGACTTCCACATTTCAGTCATGAATAATAAAATAGGAGAAGAGCTAAATGCTGCGAGGCCATTTGCTGGAAAACCCCGACCTAATTTGATGACAAAGTGCATTGCCAGGCCATAATTGCTCCCATTTTTTGGGGGGGTGTGAAAATGAATCAAACTCCATAGCCTTTAGTGACATGCATCTTTAATAGCTGTAATGCAGATTAATGGGCTTTTTAATTGCTGTTACGTTGTTCACGCCAGAGGAAGCATCTGAAAGATTAATGAAAGCTTCCTCACTTCACTGTGGCTCAGAAGTAAATCTAGAGAGTCTGACGGAAAAGAATTGATTGTATGGCACAGTATGAAATTGAGAATCAAACGGTTGATTTCCATGGTCTCTTTTAACTGCTAAACACCAGCATGGGCAACAGTGATTTCAGGAGGACAGAACCTCCAGATGCCAGTTGAGGCACGTTTAACCACCGCTTTCTCTTCCCACTTGAGTCTCACTTCCGTTGTTCTTGGGATGTGCAAACTGTTGGTCTAAATTAATGTTTCAGAAAAAAATACCTTAGGATGGCAGTGGGGAAGAGAAAACATTTCAGAACTCCAGGAGTAAAAGCTTTGCTCACGCATCCAAACAGATCTCTTCAGGAAACACCAGCTCTTGGGAAGAAGAGCATTTGTTGCTTCCTTTTTCTGTCGCCTGTGTGCTGCCCAGAAAGGAAGTCATTTAGAGTTGAAAGCTTGGTCTTTGTGGCAAAAGTTAGCTGGCACATACTCACTCTCTCTGTCTCTCTCTGTGTCTGTGTCTTTGTCTCTCTGTGTCTCTCTCTTTTTTCTCTCTCCTCTTTCTCTCTCTGTGTCTCTGTTTCTTTGTCTCTCTATTTCTCTCTTTTTTCTTTGTCTTTCTTTCCCTCTTTCCCTCCCCTCCTTCCCTAAAACCTCCTTTTTGTTCTCTTTCTCTTTTACATCTCTTTTCAAACACCATTTGTATTAGGGAATATGTTAAAAGAGAGATGGAGAGAATGAGGCAGGTAGAAGCCAATGCAGTGACATGACAATGACATATAGGATTTTGTAAAATCCTTCTTGAGACCCTTTATTCTGTTTTATGCCAGCTATGGCACTGAGTCCACTCCTTCAGCTGTGCTGTCAGTGGGAAAGTGATTACCCTTTCTCAACACTATCCCAAATCTAATCCACTGAAATGCCATTGTTTCTCTCAGTGTGACATTGTGTCTTCTGGGGTACACCATTATCAACCATTATCCTCATTTTGTCGTTACTTCCTCAAGCTTTTCTCCAGGAACCTCCCCATTGCTTCCTCTCCACCCACTTGACCTTGCCTGGTAACCCTCACACCTACTTCACAACCATTTCACCAAGGGATTGCCCACTTATCTAGTTTAATTTCCCAGGCTTCATGTGCCCAATTCCCTAATCATTTCCAAGGAGCCATGTCTAATATACAGAATGGTATTTCTGTTTCTGGTCAGCATTTTGTTTTGTTTTGTTGTTTTACTTTTCTGTGATTTTAATTCACTGGCTAGTGTGTAAACAAATCTTTTTCAACAACTACAGTGTAGTTTCAATATGCAATTCATTTAACTGTCCATTTTTAGGCCATTCCTGTACATGGAGACTTTTTAAAATCTCCCGGTTCAGAACTGCTCACCAGGGTTGCGCAAGTCAAATTGCATGCTCTGCCAAGCCAGGGCACCCTGTTTGATCTGCTTCAACAGGCTCAGCCCCACATGGACGTGATGGGTTAACAATGCTTTTGATGAAGTAACACAAACGTCAGTCAAGTGAGCTAGAGTAGGGACTCCCCATCCATCACAGATGCAAATTCTCAGGAATTCAAGACAGTTATTTAGCGCCCTTCCTAAAGTAATTACTGACAAGCTGCCTGTGAGTCAGGAAAACTTCCATGCCTGGGCCTACAGCTTTAGCCCATGATTTATTGGTTTGGGTCTGAAAAGTTTTACTTAGAAAAGTAAACTAAAATTAGACTCTATTTTATTTTCCCACAGCTCTCCAAGAGGTTCCGACACCAGCTGCCTTGTCTCTTCCCAATTCCTTGTCATTCTCCTGGTGTCCTCCCAGACAAGCAAAGGGGATTATTACTCAGTACTCCTTATATGTGGATGGGAGGCTGGTCTACACAGGCAAAGGACAGAACCACACAGTCACAGGTGGGCCTTCCGTCACCATCATATAATAGATTCATATATTTGCTTCCTCCATGACCACTGCATATATTTATCGGAATCAGGTGAGTGATTTTTGACTCCTTGGGATGTCAAGGGAACCTGGGACTGTACTAGCGGAGACATTTCTGAATCCTGTAGAGCATGTATTTGAATATGAGTGTCAGCTGACCAAGTAGGTGACATCTTTAACCATCTCCATGATCACGTGGCTAGCTATTTGAAATCTGCCTACATGACAAATAATTTGAAGGTGCAGAAGGATGACTCAACATGAGACAAACACATACACCTAAGCAAAGTGAAACTGCAAAAAGCTCTCTAAATGCCAGAGGCTCACGATGAGGATGGCATCTGGTATTTGCATTGTGTTTATGCTGATTAATATTTACTCAGACTACGTGTGTGTGTGTGTGTTTATATCATTGCACTGCTGTGTCACACTTCCGGGGAGACAGCAGGACTCAAATGTTGATTGATTTGAAAACTGAGGCCTAGAGATACTAAGGTTTTGGTAAAAGGTTATAAGAAGTCACAGCCAAAGTTAGGATTAATTTTTCAAGGGTTCAATCATTTGCATGAAAGGCAGATACTAAGATGACAAAGGGAACCACGGTGGCCCTCCTTTCCTGGTGTTCCCCAGCTTTCTGGGACACATTCAGAGAGCGATACCAGGCATTGCTAAGCTGTTGTGTAATCCTTTATATTTTTGTCTCCTCTTTATTCTGAGAACAGAAAGTGGGTAAAAACTGTGACTTTTATATTTCATTCATGGTTAGATGGACATCAGTGATATTGATTCCAAAGGTAGATATTGTCCCACTTTGCAGGTAAAGAAACTGAGGTAAGTATGGAAAGATCAAGGTCACATTGCTTGTGAGTGACAGACATCGGCACTAACTGAAACAGTCTAGCTAGTTGAAGAGTGTGGGCCTACATCATGTCTTCAGTTCTGAGTCTATAGCAGGAGCATGGTGGTTACTCTTCAGTGTCAGTCCTACTGGATTCAGAGTCACCTAGGCAACATAGCGCTGGATATATCCCTGAAGGTCTTTGGGAGAGACTTAGCTGAGAAAGGAAAAACAAGCCTAAATGTAGCTATGAGGTGTGTTCTATAGGCTACCACCCCAGGCTCGATAAAAGCAAAAGAGGAAAGAGCCAGATGAGCACCTGCCTTCCTCTCTGTTTCCTGATGTCTACAAACTGCTAGCATCCCTGTTTCCATGCCTGCCACTCAGTGATGGCCTGTCCATTCGTGCCTGCCCCCATAGTGATGACCTGTTTACCTCTATCCAGGAGCCAAGATAAACCCTTTCTTCCTGTCTTAGTTGGATTTCTATTGTTGTGAAGAGCCACCATGACCACAACAACTTTTATAAAGAAAAACATATAATTGGGGCTGGTTTACAGTTTCAGAGATTTGGTCCATTATCATCATGGCAGGAAATATGGTGATGCTGGTGCTGGAGAAGGAGCTGAGAGTTTTACCTCTGGAACCATAAGCAGCAGGAACAAACAGTGACACCCTGACTGGGCTTGAGCACCTAAGACCTCAAAGCCCATGCCCAGTGACACACTTCCTCCAACAAGGCCACACCTATTCCAGCAAGGCTTTACCTCCTACTAGTGCTACTTCCTATGGGGGCCATTTTTATTCAGACTATCATACTTCTTACAATGCTTTTGCCAGGAATTTTTACACAGCAATGAGAAAAGAAAGTAACACAATGGGAATAATTACACTCCTTGTATTTTAAAGGAAGTAGACTGTATAAAACATATAGCACATTGTTTCTCCTTGGTAGAGCAAAGTTGTAATTCCTAGCCAGGTCTATGCCTGTAATCCCTGATAAAGCCCTGTCAGGGAATTGAGAGTCGAGGCCAATCTTTTACATGGTAAGTTTGCGGCTTCCCCGGGGCTATATCTGGAGACCCTGTCTCCAAAAATTTATAAGAAAAAAAAGACATAATTATTATTTCCTTTAAGATGCAGAGTTCATATTACAATTAAATAATAAAATAATCATAAAATTGACTTGATGACGGGACTGGAGAGATGGCTAAGCATTTAAAAGCACTTACTGCTCTTGGAGTGGACCTGGTTCAGTTCCCATCACCCACATGCTGCTCTCAACCATCTGTAATTCAAATTCCCGGGGGTCCCTTTTCTAACCATGTACACCAGGCATGCACATGGTACACATACATATACACATACATACATTTAAACATGCAAACATACAAACATACATACACATATATGCATACATGCAAACAAACATACATATAGACACATACATACATATACATATATACATACAGGAAAACACTCATATGCAAAAAATAATGATAAATCTTAAAAGATTGAACTGATACATTCCTTCATATAGCATATATTGACCACAGAAAATGTTTCATACATGGTAATTATTAAAACAAACCAGAGAATTTTATACATGTAGTAATGGATGGAGTACTTTTTCAGGAGCAAAATACATTGTTGTTCATAAAAGGAAACCATTCTGTCCATAAGTGTCATGCCTGTAAGAACCCTTCTTGGGATTCTAGAGAAACCAAATACCTTTATTGCCCTGTCAGTTTTTTGTTTTGTTTTTTAATTTTTTGTAGGCTTTTTCTCATTAATTTGGATGATTACTTTTTCTTGTTCTAAATTGTATATTTTAGAGGATATGAGCATGACTGTTTTGTTAATTATTGAATGTCCAAAAACTACTGCAGAGTGGGTAATAGCTCTGAGGTATTGGAGGAATGGGCAAGGAGTTGCTTGACTCTTGGGAAGAAAGAAAGTAAAAAGTAAGTACCATGGTTCAGTTCCTAAAGTGCTCGCCTAAGGAGTGGATGGTTTTGTTTTCAATCCTCAACTTCAACCAGGAGTGCTGGTATATGCCTGGAATTCCTGCCTACAGGAGATAGAAGCAGTGGGGGTCAGAAGTTCAAGGTCATCCTAAACTGAGTTTGAGATTAATCTAGACTTCAGGTGATCCTGTTTCACATGAAAAAAGAAGAGGAGGAAGTGTCAAGGTGGAAGTAATGGAGAGTAGCCTCATAGGGCTAGGAAATGTGGACAGTAAAAGAAGGAAGGGTTGTAGCTAGACATGAAGATCCATGCACAACACAAGCTGAACTGGTCTTCACAAGAGTGGTCCAGCTGATGGCTCATGAGATGCTGAGGGCTGCGAATATTTGTGCAGCCATGCAAAGTTACCACCAGGTAACATTTTGCAAAGCAAAAAGAAAAGCCATGAAAGGGCAGAACTGAAGAACCCACACCAGTTCCTAACACCACCTGCAAAGCCATGGTGTCTTCCGTAAATTTCGGAATGAAGTACCCGCAGAGCACTATGGCGGACTGAACCCGCAGCGGAAGATCACAGAAATGTTATCACCATGAGCCAGTGCAACAGGCTCCTGTGTGCTCTCTCCACACCCTCATTCCACATTTTCACATCTGCCTTCTCAGTAACAACTTCCTCAGTAGTTTCATTCTATGTGTAAGGTTTTGAAGAATTGTATCTCCAGTGTCAACCATTTAATTTCTCTAACTTCCTCACAGGCAGCCATTGTTCATGTTGTTGTCACAGATTAGCTTAAGACAGGAAGTATTCTGAGTGCTGTTCCCTATGGGGAGGAGCCATGCCTTGAAGCTGAAGGTCAGGTTGGAAAATGGATATATTTCTTCTAATCTTTTTAAAATCAATTAATTTATTTATTCGCTTTTCATCCTGGTCATAGCCCCATCCCTTCTCACTTCCCAGTCCCACTCTCTTTCTTCCCCCTCCCCCTTCACTCTTTCTCACAAAAAAGGGAGCCCTCCTTCCTATCCACCCCAGCTCAACAAGACCTATCAGGGCCGGGTGTGTCCTCTTCCCCTGCGGCCCGGCAAGGCCGTCCTCCAGGGGGAAGTAGTTGAAAAGCTGGCAAGAAAGTCCATGTCAGGGAGAAGCCATGGTCCCCTACCAGGTAATCCGCATGAGGCCTGAGCTTCCCATCAGCTACATCTGTGTAAGCGGCCTAGTTCCAGTCCACACAAGGTCTTTCATTGATGCTTCAGTCTCAGCAGGCCCCTCTTGGCCCTGGTTAGTTGGCTCTGTTGGTCTTCTTGTGAAGCTCTTATCACTTCCAGGTCCTTTTGTCCTCCAACTCTCCCCACCCCTCTTTTTCATGAGCCTCCCTATGCCTCACCCAATATTTGCCTCTGAGTCTCAGCACCTGATTCAAGGTGCTGCTGGGTGGAGCCTCTCAGAGGACAGCTCTGCTTGACTTCTGTCTGCAAGCACAGCAGAGTATGATTAAGTGTCAGGAGTTGGTTCCCTCCCACAGGGTGGGTTCCGGTTTGGGCCAGGCATTGGCCTCTCATTCTCTGCTGTATCTGCTCTGTCCCTAACCCCCCACATCTTGTAGGCAGGGTGAATTTTTAGGTGAGGTTCCTGTGGCCGGGTTGGTGTTCGCCTCCCTCTCCTAGGAGACTAGTCTAGTTACAGGGCGTACTCTTCTGTCTCTGTGGCCTCAGCTACAAGGAGTCTCTGCTGGAGTCTCCTCAGGTCCCTGGAGCCTACCCTGATTCAGGTCTCAAGCTTGTCAGAGGGTTGCCCTCACCCACAGTTTCTTCTTTCTCTACAGGCCTCTTGTCCTCCCTCCACTGCTCTCCCCAGGTCTGATCTCTAACTTCTTATCTCTCTGTTTCCTCTCTTGCCTCGCTCCCTCTCTTCAATCTTTTTTAACGTTTATTTTTCATTAGTTCTTTGACCGTTTCATGTTTGTCTTGATCGTGTTCACTCTGCTCCTGCTTCTCTCTGATTCATCCCCTCTTCCTTATCCACCCAAATTTGTGAATCACCATGGGTCTTTTTTATAAACCTTCAAAACCAAATTTTGCTGCCCAAAGAGTCTTGGATGTGCCACTGAATGTGGTTGACTTACCAGAGTCTACACTCTTGAAAAAAAAAAAAAAGTCCCAGAAGCTAATATCTGTCAACAGCTTAGGGCTGGACAGAATGCCCAGCTCCCTTTCCATGCTCTGATTTTATCTGGCTTGGGCTTGGGCATGGTTGTCATGGCTTGGGCTTGTGAACACTGTGAGTTCATATATGCAGGATCCCCACTGTGTCCAGAAAGAGCATTTCCTTATAGTCATCCACCACATCTGCCTATTACATTCTTTCTCTCCCTTTTCCAGAAATGATCCCTGAGCCTTGTGAGGAGGGGTGGAGTGTGCACTTTCCTGTGAGGGCTGAGCTTTGTGCAGTCTCGTATTGTCTTGGCCAGGTGCAGGTCACAGTGTGAATCACCATCTACTGCAGATAGAAGCTTCTTGGGTGCAATATGAGAAATGCACTGGTCTATGGGTACAATGATAAGTCATTAGAAGTTGGTTTAATGCTATGTTCATGTAGCAGCTCATTGATAAAAGGTTTCTCGAGGGCCTGTGACCTGACTAGCCACAGGTTCTTCACCTGATAATGCTCCCAGAAATTAGATTTATCTTATAGACTAGTACACTTTTGGCTGCATCCAAGAAACACACCAGATAATAAACCCCAGGACATACATGTTTGTCATGTAGGATGCTCAGTAAATCCCACAGCCTGTACAGACTACCTGATTAAATGCACTCCTCCTAAATCCATGGTCAGGGTAGTGGCAGGTCCACTTCTCCTCAGATGTTTCTGCTTGCCATGAAGACGGCAGCCGTCTCAATGTGTCCTCCCTCACAGGGCTCTTACCTGCCCGGTGTCTCCTCTAAACTTAAACTGGCCCACAAGTCTATGACCTCATTTAATAAAAATCCTGCCTCTAAATTCAGTCATGTTGGAAGTTATGATTTGTTCTGGATTTTTGTAATTTTGGATCCCTGCATATCATCACATCCTTCATTTTTTTTCTATAAATACTACAGAATATATTTTTTAAACTTTTCAGACGTACTTATTTTACTTTTTATGTATGAGTATTGTACCTGGTATAGATTATATATATAGTATATGAGTATTGTACCTGGTATAGAGTGTATATATATATATATATATATATATATTATAGCAAGTATACATTATACACTATATACCAGCTACATGCTTAGTACATGAAACAGTCAGAAGATGGTATTGGATCCTCTGGAACTGGAGTTACAGATGGTTGCATGTCATCATGTAGATGCTGAGAAATGAACCCAGGTTCTTTGAAAGATCAACAAGTGCTCTTAACCATTGAGCCATCTCTCTTTCACCCTGATTTAGATTGTTTTTTAAACATAGTTCTTCTAAGAGATTTATATAAACACATTTAACTGTATAAACATTTGTCTTTTTAAAAACTGTTGTGATACCAATATCTATTAGGTAGGTATCAACGTGCTGTGCTTTAAAGGGGGAACAGGTGAGTCAGAGGTTGCTAACTTTGTGGCAGTTTCATGTTTCTATTAACCTGTTGAGCTCATACCCACACCCTCCTGTCTGAGCTGACTTCCTTCTCTCATTCCTACATTCATGACTTTTATTGGCTTTTTACTTTTACAAGCTAGTTGGTCTCCATTGTCACCTGATTTCTGGAGAATTCGAATATCATTTTCAAGTCTTTGATGTTTTTACTAATGAAAAATGTTTGATAATTATTTTCGTGGTGACTTCTGGCTTTACCAACTGTATTTCTGTGATTATTAGACATTTATATTTTACCTCAAACATCTAGTTATTCTTGGCGAGCAGAAACAGTAATAGCACAAGGAAGTTTGTTTGAAATTTCATCAAGAACAATGGTTGATAATGTTTTCTTGGCCACGGTGAATGGCACTTTAAATTTCTTGTCTTTCTACTGCATAAAAAACTTCCCTTATAAGGCCCCTTCTTAACTATTCAAAGTGCCAACGTCTCTCCCTCCCTCCTCCACTTGTCTGCGGCTTCTCTTAAACTCTTCAGCTGAGCAAGTCCCCTCCCACTGGGCATAGGGGATGGGCCTAGCTGCCAAGGGAGGTTGGGGTTGAAGCAGGGCATTCCATCCAGTAGCCACTCAGCCGCTGGGTGCTCTGAATTTTTTCTTATTCATCTTAAATATGAAGCATTAAAAGTCAGAAGCATTGCTGCTCCTTGGGTCAGTACAAACTATATTTAAAAATGCACACAGTTCGAATTTTTGCCTTGTATAGGCCATAAGCTTGTAGAACACTGGGTCAGCCCTGACACTGAAAAATGGATCCAGTTAGGGAACCTCCCGAAGGCTGTTGATGTTTGCTATAATAAATAGCACACACTTTAAGTCAAACTTTTTCATTCCATATTCAAAGGTAATGGATTTTTCGTAACCATGGTAACCTTGGTGTATTTCTGGATAAATGCATGAGGTATATACATTCTGGTTTTATTTTTGAATATAAACTACCACATTATGTATTACTAATAATATGAAAAATAGGATGTAGGTTAGTGTAATGACAGCTTAAACTAGTATGCATTTTTCTTCTGCAAAAAATAAATATTTATCAAAAGTAAGGGTTCAATTAATTTCCCCCCACTTTTGTGGTATTCTGATGGTGCCATTTATCTTTCCTGCAAGATATCCATTAATCTCTTATTTCTGTCCCATGACAGATTTCGTAAAATTTTTGAGTTAAAAGCAATTGTGTTTTTAAAACTTCTGATTAAAAGCATTATCAAGAGATTGAGGAACCTGTATTGGTAACGCTAGCAGGGCTATAGCGAACCACTGAGATGGGTGTTCAGGACATCTGTGACCAGGAAGAAGATAGAAGCCCTCTGTGAGAGTGTTTGATATCCCTGGGCTGCTTTGAAGTTAAGGCTAGATAACATGCTGATGGATGGTCACTCTCTGAGTGGTAGCCAACCAGATCATTCTCATTGCAAAGGGGCACCCTACCAGAAAGAAGCAATCTTTAAGGAGCTCGAAGGAATGCTTCAGAGAAGCCCACAGGGCTTTGAAGGACAGGAACAGCATGGTGTTGGAAGTCAGGAGGATATACAACAAACTGGCCAGAAAGTTGCGGAGACTCATGCTACCCTGGAAGCAATGGGAACGAGGCTTCAAAATGTTCTGTTGTCATCAAAGTTGCTTTTGCTTGAAACAGTCTAAGCTATTGTTGATAATTTTGAGGAGTTTTTGTTGTTGTTGTTGTTTTAAATAAGTAAAGGTACCTAATGTCAGTTATAGACATGTGTGCTCAGGCCTATGTCTTAGCTACTTTTGATGTGATGAAACATTACCGTATCCTAGACAACTTATGGAAGAATGAACTTTTGGTTCACAATTCCTCAGGGATAAGAGTCCATGATACTTGGGATAGCATGGCAGTAGATACAGACATAGTGGCTGGAGCAGAACACTCAGAGCTCACATCTTGAATGACATTCAACAAGAGAACAGCTGGAAATGACTCTCAAAGCCCATCCGCAGTGACACACTTTTCCAGCACGGCCACATCTCCTAAACCACTCTAAACAGTGACCCCACCTGGGGATCCATGAGCCTATAGGGGACATTCTCATTCAAACCACCACCAGCCCATCATCTAACAGGACAGTGGTTGAGTATGAAAGCGGCATCTTCCCAAGGCCTAGGAGTCTCAATAAAACAGTGAGATTAAAATAGTGTGAAAGTAGAGGGGTGTGTGTGTGTGTGTGTGTGTGTGTGTGTGTGTGTGTATGCAAGAGAGAGAGAGAGATAGAGAGGTGGGGAGAGAGGAAGGCAGGAAGAGAGAGAGAGAAGAGGGTGAGACCTTGAAAAGGTTGAAGAGCTGGAGGAGAGCTCAGAAAAGAGAGAGAATGTTGGGTGAAATTCTGATAAAGTCTGGTAGTTAAGTATTTATATCCTTAACCTACTAAAGTATTGTGACTTTTCTTTGGCCATATCTGTCAAGGTCAAACAGGACCATGTATAAAAACCAAACTAGAAACGTTCGTCTTGAATGCACCAAGCACTTCAGTCTTACAATAAGAAATTTATTGAAGATCGAGCTGTATTCTTTGTGACACAATAAAAACAAAAAAAGGAATTAAAGGTTAGGTTCCTCTAGCCAAGTGTTGGAAGGAACCTCATTAATACCCTACAAATTCGAGCAACACTATATACATTTGTGCTGTTAGTTTACTTGGATCCTTCACAGCAAAGTAAAACTTTCTAGTAGTTTCTTTAGGCTGGCCTTGAGCTCATGTAGCTGAGAATTTTCTAGAACTCCTACTATGCCTGCTTCTACCTCCCCTGATGTAGAGTTATAGTGCACCATACATTCTTTATATAGGCTGGGGATCAAAGCATGGCCTTATGTACACTGAGCAATCACACTAGTGTCTGAGTTGAATCGCCACCATAGCTTTACAGTTTTGAATACAGCAGTGCAATGCTATTCCTTGCACATAATATTACAGCAAGAAATCCTGTTAAAAGGCTTGGGCCTTAAACCCTAAGCCTGAGTGTTAATGAGGCAGAGCATGTGTAGATGGTCACGTAAATCACAGGGAACACTCTGTGGTGCTATAAATATATACAAAGTTGAAAGAAGACTTGAGAATACACAGGAGAGGAAAAGCTGTGAAAGTATCTGGAACCTTTACAGGACAACTTCTAACAAAACTGACTCTGTGAGCAAAGGCTCTGCAGTGATTTCCCAGGAGGTAGCTAGATACCTTGGCACTTTGGGTTAATGCTTCCTTCTCAAGAGTCTCATTTCTTGAGTGGCACAGGATCAAAAGAAACGAAGCAGCACGTGTAGAATGCTTAACTGCCCCTCATGCTTAACTGGAAACACTGGAACTGAAGGCACATTCTTCCAGGCCAGCACGCCATTGTACAAGGCACTGATGTGTGAGGAAATGAAATGTGTGTATTTATGTTTTAAGATTTGATCTCTTATTCACACATGATGTGTTAGCTTAAGTTCTATGCTCCTAATTGGTACAAAATAATTCTTGTGTGGGAAAGGACTTGAGAGTTGCCATGGGAATGACATCAAGTTTTACAAGAGCAGTGGAGTCCAATGCATAACTGGAGATACCTTGAGGGACCTGTTGAGACCTTGACAAACACAGCCTGCTGATGATTTTACTTTGTGATTTTGACTCTTAAAGTTTCTTCCCGGAGAGTGTATATTAAGGATACAGCTTGACAAATATTCTTGGATGATTGCGATATGTGCAACCATTTTCCAGATCAATCATCAGCATTATCAACACCATAGAACCCCCCAGCTTTGTATGGTCAGGTCTTGTCTGCTAGCAGTGTGGATTGGTTGTATGCTCAATATGAGTAGCGCTAAGTGTAGTTTGACCCCCCCCCACACACACACACTGGCCAATTTTGAAAGTCAGGTGGAGACAGGTGATCAGTCACAGGGTAAATCAGTCACACAGTCTTTTATTTTTAATTGCAGAACACACAGACCAGAACTTTCTCTGACCCTAGACAGTAGCTAAAAGAATATTAGTTCTCGAAGTCAACTAAAATTTTAAAAAGTGAGACATGCTCATTTCCCCCTTCCAAACCTGATCTAGAAATTGATTCCAGTTATGTTTCAACTAGGTACTCGAATCTTCAGCTGCAGAAGATCTGAGTGTCCGATCATGGAATATTGTCTCCAATAGTTTACAATACTGCAGCTGAAAGCCTAATCTAGAAACATGATAAAGAAGCATTTGAACATACAAAATGTAATGTGTGTCTTTTAGTGAACATGGATGTCATTGCATATGTGATGTGGATGAATGCATGTGACATGTGCATTTATATATGTGGAAATGCATTCCTAAGCATGAAGTTTCCTCCTAGAAATGGGATCCTAGAACTTGCTTTTTCTTGTCCTTCCTTCCTTCCTTCCTTCCTTCCTTCCTTCCTTCCTTCCTTCCTTCCTTCCTTCCTTCCTTCCTTCCTTTGTTTTTATTTGTTTGTTTTTGGTGGTGGTGGTGATATGTGTGTGTGTGTGTGTGTGTGTGTGTGTGTGTGTGTCTGTAGAGGTCCCTATCAGTAATCTCATCTTGGCTAGTTGTCTGGGCCAGGCTAGTTGGCCAGTGAGCTTCAGGTAGCCTGCTGTTTGTACCTTCAGTGCTCTGTGGGCACATAGCATCTACTTCCTTTCTGTGGGTTCTGGGTACCAAACTCGGGTCCTCAGCATGTGTGTCAGTCATTTTACTAATAATCCAGTCTTTTACTTCTTCTCCTTGAGTGAGTTATGTTTTAAATTCTCTGCTGTTTGGAGTCTAGAAATCATATTTTGTCATTTGGCATTTTCCATTTTAATGTACTCGATAAAGTTGGTGTAACAGACATTTTAGAAATCTGATGGCACATATAGATTAGTATTTACCTTCTGATTCCCCCTGATCTCCCCTCTGATACTGAGTACTAGTAATAGTTTCCCTGGCTTCCTTTGACACTATCAGGTTTGACTGCGGCACATCTAATACTGTCTATCACTGCCAAAAGGGTAAGCACACATTACTTACTTTTATTCCTACAGTTTCCTTTGAGTCAGAAACTCTTCCAGGTCACTTTATAGACATTTGAATGTATTCTGCTGCATAAGCCAATCTTAAACAGGGTACATCTTCTTCGTGAAAAACATGAATTTAAGGGGGTACAATCATCACGTCATTACTCTTTTCCATAATCTGCAGTATATATCATCTAGGACGTAGTTGGCATCTCAAAACACTTTTATTGGATTGAGTTAAAATAAATCAAATTGAAAAAAATCACTGGGAATCAGTAAATTAATATTTTGAAGTAAATAAATACTGATGCATAATTCAGAAGTAATTAATATGCTAAACTTGGTAAATGGCTCTAATGAGGTAGGCTGTTCATGGAGCTTCCTGGAAATTTTCATTTAATCACCCAATAAGTAGCAAAAAAAATTATTTTAACTATTCGTGTTAGTTTACTAGGCTACCATAAAAGCGTGCCACAAACTGTGTGCCCTCTGGAAGGTGATGTCACCTTTCAAGATGGTGACATCTAAGATCTAGGTGACAGCATCACCTGTTGCCTAAGTGTGTGGAGGGAGACTGCCCAAGCTGCGCTTCTGGGTTTTGGTGATTCTCTGGCCATCTTTGGAGTGGACTGGTTTGTATGGGTGTCACACAATTGCATCCATCTTATTTCCATGAAGTGTACCCCTGTTCATTTGTCTGGCTCTAAATCTCCGCTTCTGCAAGAACACCCATCCTGTCATACTCAGATCTACCCTAATGACTTCATATTAACTAATGGCAATGGAAGGCCCTTGTTTCCGGCCACCATATGGGGCTGTAGGGGTTCAGACTTCAGCATGTATGTGGAAGGGGTTCCCAGTTCCACCATAAGCTCTGTTCTCACTGGAGTGTCTGGCTGTGTGTTTGATACTATAATTAACCATATTTAAACTTCCCTTAAACATTTACTTATGAGAACCAGATAAGGCATCTCTTTGAAAAATCAGTTGAAAGTGGCCCTCTCCAGTGACAGAAACGTTGCCAGTGGAGGCAGTGGGGCAGGTCCCTTTCCTGCAAAGCGACTCGTTAATTCGGCAGTGGTGGATGTGTCTTGGAATCACCAAGGATTTCAGGTCAGAAGAAAGAGTCAAAGGCCTTGTCCTCACATCTTCTGTCTCAGTAGGAGGAGCCTGAGAGATGCTGCAATCCGGAAAGCATGGATATGGTCCTAAAATCTACCATGCGCTTTATTTCCAGAGTATTCTGCTCCCTGACCCTGTGAGACTCATGCTCCTTGAACATGGGAGGTTCTTCCTCACACATAATTTGTCCAACCTAGTACTCTAGCTCTGCTCATCTACAACTTGCGTGTTCCTCCTTGACTCTGAGGTCTCCAGCATCCGGAGCCTTTGGGTTCTCCATGGGTGACAGACAGGGAATGTCAACCTCTAGATCCCACCTGCCCTTGTGCACAGAAGCCGAGGTGCACTCTGGACTTAACTTTCTCTCAGTCTGGCATCCAGGACCTCTTCTTCACCTTGAAGTGCCTCACGTCTCAGAGATTCACTATCGCATCTGACAGGAGCCTGTTTTACACTATTTCACTAATTTACTTATATTAAAATACTTGGTTTTCTCATTTTATTAATTTTTAATTATTCTTCTTAAGATCTTCACACATGGACAGTGCATTTACATTATTTCTGCATCTTATTAACCCTCCAGCTGTTGCCATGTCTCCTGATCCCCTCTCAACCTCATGGCGTCTTCCTTGATGTTTGTGCATGCACACACATGTGTAAACACAACCTGGTGATTCCATTTAGTTTTGCCCATATATGTTACATAAATGTGTACTGGCATGTGTATGGGGTCAGATAAACAGCAAGTTCAACATGGAAAAGACTGAATCTTTCATCAGTCATAGTTCCTCATATAGTGATGGAGCTTTGTGACAGTTTCTTCCCAGACCTGTTGGCATGCAGCTGGTGTCATTATGTGGGTCTTGTTTAGCTGACCATACTGTTGAGATTTCAGAGTTTCATCTTCCTATCATGTGTGGAAAACACTGTCTCAGAGTCAGTGCCCTGATCCTCTGGCTCTTAAAGTCTTTCTCTCTGCTCCTTTCTCTGTGATGCTCCTACGGCCTTAGGCATAGGGGTCTTGTTTTTCTTTGAACCTAAGTCTCTCCATCTTTCATAATCCTTTCTTGCCTCCCTTCCTATACTCACTTCAGGTATGAAATTTGCAGTGTTTTCAGTGTTGCCTCTCAAAAGCTATCAAATGGTCATTGGTGTAACTGTGTTCCTCATTCTCAAGCCCATGATCCTAAGCTGTGCTAAAGGAGCCTTGGCAAGCCTGCCACTGGGTGGCATTTGCTGTCTGGTATCCCTGATCTCCAGCAGGCTTCTTGTGCTTCTTCTTAATCTCCATTTCTCTACCTTGATTTTTCTCCCTTCCACTCTGATCTCTGCTTCTACCATTACATGACACTATTCATTCCTATAAACGTAGCGATCTCTATTGGATTTATGGCCCAAGCCTAACCTCGTATGACCTCCACTTAACTTGATTATGTTTTATAACTTGATTAAGTTGACTGACTTAACCCCTTGATTTTGACTTAACTTGATTAAGCTGAGGTCATACTAAACCTCAAAGACTCTATTTACATATAAGAACACATTCACACATGTTCAGCCGTTTAGGAATCAAACATGTCCTTGTAGAAAACAAAGACTTACCCAGAACACTGCAATTGCATCCACAACTTCACCAGTCTTACCTGGGTTTTTCCCATTCTTGTTCTTGCTGATTCAGATCAGCAGGGAGACCATATAATTCAGGATTCTCCTGTTGATCCTGGAACATTCCTCTCATGATATCTGTGACATTTTGCCTTCCTAATTTTCCTGTTGATGCTCAAGCTTTGGTATGATCTCTTTTTTTCTGTTCTTCAACAAACTCTGGTTTCCCTTAAAGTCTTTGAACCCTCTGTACGGGCTCTGTACAGCCCTGTTCATGCTGATCTTCAGTTCAGATATTTTTCTTCTAGCCGTGAATACACTTGATCATTTTAGCCCAACTCCATAAAACTGAGTTTATTTTATTAGCCATGTCCAACCACTTTTTTTTTCTTCCTGAGTTTCATCTTAGGAGACAGCAATGCTCTCCATTTTTTGTCTGAAATAAAAATCTGAATTTAATATTAGATTATTTCTCCTTCTCTTTTCACATTCAGTCTTAAAATTCAAATTTCTTATGTTGTTCTAATACACACACACACACACACACACACACACACACACTTGGGTTATTTTTATCCGATACAGGGCTTCTCTGTGTAGCCTTGGTTGTCCTGGACTGGCCTTGTAGAGAGGGCTGGTCTTAGACTCTTAGCGATTCACCGGCCGAAACTAAAGGTGTGTGCCACTGCACCCATTTTACACGCATATTTTTAATTTAATTTCGTGCCCTATGTCACTCTCCTATCCCCATGTATTTCTGCAATGCTTTACCAGCATCACTCTGTTCTTGGAAACAGGATTTCCCCATCCCTAGGCTTTGGCTTTCCTGTTCCCTCTGGCTGGAATTCTGGTTCCCTCATTCTTCACAGAACTGACCCATTTTCTTCAGATCTTACAAAACCTTCTGTATATTATTAAGATAGCCCTGAATAATGTAAACCTCTGTGTTCATGTACAAACACTCAGGTCTATAATTGCAGGAACACAAGAGAACAGTGGTTTTTGCTCACTTAACAACCCTGAGTGTACACAGAACTTGATGATTAGACTCTCCTTCCTCCACAGTGCCAAAAGCATAGACTATACAGTGTCTACCATATTTAACATATGGCTACTAAGGTTTCTCTAAAATTACCATCCTTGGTACATATGGAAAGAAAAAGAAAGATCATTGTTGAAGAGTTTATGGACCAGGCCTGAGAATGATGATTCTTGTCTACACATTCCAGCAATTAGAGCTCAGTCTCATTGCCATACTAACTGCAGGGGAGACTCAAGCGATTAGCTTCAAGAATTTCCTATGTATGAGCTCACATGCCAATGAGCCAGATGTTTCGATACATTAAGTTGGTTTCTAAGTCAGGTCCCAAAAATTCAAGGGGTCGGAGAATTTGTACCCTCTGGGAAAGCCTCCTCTTGTGTACCCTCTTAGGCTTCTGAATTCATGTTCCTTAGAGGCAGGAATGAGGGCTTGGTCTCAGGCAAGGCTATTCTCAACTCTAGAGACCACTGCCATTTCATTTCACAAAGACCCCTCTGTCTTTGTGGTGGAGAACTTTTATTACATTAAATCCCCCTGATGTTCATACTCTTCTACCAACAGCTAAAGAATGCTACAGGAGTTGTCCAGTTCTACTGTGCAAGGCTTCAGCTGTGTATGGCCTTCTCATATTGTTATAACTGCTCCGATTTACTGTTAGTTACTATTAACCTCTTACTGATCCTGATTATTATGGACGTGCATGTGAGAGAGAAAACATAGCTCATATATAGTGTAGTGCTTTTTGTTTTCAAAAATCTATAGGGAGCAGCACTTGCTTGAATTATATTTCAATGAATGCCAGGAAACTATAAATTCTAGTCCAAAGGACTCATAATTTGACTACACGCACCAGAATAATCTCATTTTTTGTGCACCAGACACCAGTATGCAGAAACTCTACCAAACTCACCACTTCCATCTATACTGAAAAGGAAGGAATTGTGTGAAGGTGAGTGTTGACTAGCCACCCCTCAGACTTCTTCTTACCTCAGGGTTTAGCAACAGCCTGCCTCGCTTGGCAGTTTGATGGTACCCTCACGTGCTTTGCCCCTCACTTGTGAAAATAGAGAATGATTCACAACCATGTGGTTATGGTTATAAAATGGTGACATTGCTATTATGATAAAGATTCTTAATGCAAAATCTCCTTCCGGCATATACTAGACTGCCTGTTCAACTTAATCCAGAAACTATTGAGCATCTTTATGCATTAAGGAGGTTAGAAGTTCAATGAGACTGACATAGTGTCATTCTCTTTCACAGCCTTTCCATTGAAACACTTAGAGACAGACATAAACCCATGCAGAATGCCATTCAGTCTGAGGACATATTCTGAGGAACACAAGAACAAAGAAAGATGCAACACATTGATGAGCTGGCAGGCCAAAGGCTAGGGCAGGAAATATAGCACTCACAACACTGTAATGCTCATTTGATGAAAACCAAACAGGGCCCATTGTATGAAGCTGGCACCTGGGCAGCCATGGCAAATGAAGAGGGAGTCCAATGCACAAAGCGGCTTGGGTAAATCAGGATATGTTTTAAACTTTGTTGTGAGACAATGGAGAAAGATTCTCAGGAAATGAAATGGCACAAATTTGGGCGGAAGAGCTGTCTCAGTGGTTAAGAGCACATGCTGCTCTCCCAGAATAACCAGGTTTGTTCCCAGCACCCATGTCAGGCAGCTCATAAATGTTTGTCATTCCCACTCCACAGGATCTGACACCCTCTCCTGATCTCTGCAGGTACCCACACATACCCACACACACATAGGTACATATACACATAATGAAAGTAAGACAAATCTTTAAAATAGAAGTAGGATGAAATCACCAATGTTTTAGGAAACAAGAACATCAAAACATGAGATGGTTCTCCAGTAGTGGAGGCTGAACCACGTCACTATCCTCCCCACGCGGTGAGCAGAACAGGTCTGAACTTCGAATGGGAGAAGGTAATTGAAGCTAACAATGCAGATGGCAGCGGGAAGAGAAAGGGGAGAAAGGCATTAGAGTTATTTGTTAGCAGCGCCATCACATTTTATGTGTGCGCATCCACCAGTGTAAAATCAAATCCTCTTAGCTTAAAATCCCTTTAAATAGTGTTTAAATATATTCTGATGACACAATCTGCTGAAGTATTTACCCTTGGTGGGGATTTCCATTAACCTTGTTGTAGATACTGTATATTTTGGGGGCTTTGCTTACGGAGTAAAGCCCAGTGACATCATTAGAAAACCACATCTGGATAAGCTCGGAGCCTTTCTCATTCTATCCGATTTGGGAAATTCAGCACACATAGGAGAATGCCACGATTAACGGGGCTCAGGCTTCACATGATTAGGGTGGCCTTTCTTTAGTGGTGTAGGCAGAGGGAGAGAAAAAGCCTAGGCCGTAAATGATACAGACAAATGCCCAGCACCCAGATACCAGGGCTCTTAGGGCCAGTGAGCTGTACAGGAGAATGTCAAGGATTAGAGACAGAGGTTGAATTTCAATAGTTTTGTTTCATTGTTTATTTTGTTTTCATTGTTTCATTGATTGCCTAATGGGTAAAATTCCCTCAACATTTTTTTGCAAATTTTCTTCAAAAGAATATCTCTGCACCATATAAGCAAAAAGGTAGTGCCCAAGAAAAGCTGGGTTCCTTCTTTTAGTCAGGGCCTTGATAAACTCTGAAAGAAAGCTTGCTTACTTTAGTCAGCTTCCTCAAGGAAGCTTTGTCTTTTATGTCATTGCTTCTGTTCATCAGGGAGCTGGATGCTTTAGTAGCAGCGCTGCTTAGTAATTTTTGCTTTTACAGATTCTTGTTTGTCTGTTTGTGGGTAGAGATGCAGCACTCTCACATATGGCTTTCTGTAGCAGCATTCACTCTTTCCTGTGATGTGTGGACTTTCCCCATGGATTAGGGAATTCAGTCATCAGAAACACTGATTTGGTGTTTTGATAACTGGGAACTAGCCCCAAGTCACCCAGATGCAAAAAGTAGCGAAAGATACTCTGGTCTGTCTGGGATCGTGTGCTCAACATAAAGACCAGGGGACAGGCTCTGCATCCTTAATTTAAAAAAAAAAAAAAATGTAAAGAAAGAAATGTGCAGTCCTTCGGGGAAATTATGACAGGGTCCCAACACCAAATGTCAATTATTGCAGCTTGAAACTTTTGCTTGCTTATTAAACTTCCAGGCATTACAGTTCTGCCACTGTTTTGTAAAGCAGCAAAGCTTGCCCTCCCTAACCCAACTCTGTGTTTTCCAGATGTCTGGTTGATGAGCACAGGACCCAGACAGGCATCTCACTCAGTTGCCCTGCGTGTTCTTTCTCCTGAGAGCTTCCCTGAAATGTTACCTGAGATCATCAATTTGATATTTTCTTTTCTCAATTCATTTTCTCCCACTTTTGAAATTCTCAAATCTTTTCAGTCTGTAGCTTTTTTCCTCTCAAAAGATTAAATCAGTTTATGCTGAAGGAAGGCCATTAATTTCTACACATAAAGGAAAATCTTCAAATTATATTGCAAAGCACTTTGCAGAAAATTATAGACTCTCTTAATAGTTGTATATCAAGGTGCTTATGTTCAGACTGCCTCTGGAGGTATGTGAAAGGGCAAAATTAATGGTGGACTCCTCACTGGACAGGAAATGAGTAATTGGAAAAGAGGTAGGGAGAGGTTTAGTTTGTATGTAAGTGTGTTTGTAGCTTTTAAATGGTGTGTGCTGCATGTTTGCTAGTGTGTTAGCCATTTAAAATCAAGTGCAGTGCAAACATAAGATAGATCCCTCTAACACAAAACCTCAGTGGATACTGGAGACTGGATGAGGCTACATACACTGATTTTCCTATTGTGAATAATAATTAAGTTTAACTTAGAAATTAAGCATATCAGAAAAAAAACTAATAATAAATGTGATAGTATAATGTTAGGCTATGATAAAAGTTAGTTCAAATGTATATATTGGTATTTCTGGAATCTTCCATTTCACATGTCAGGCTATGGGTGTCTGGGAGTAACTCAAATGGGGAGAAATAGAACTGTAGATATAGAGAGAATTACCACTACAAAAATGCTATAAAAGAAAACTTAAACTATGAGGGAAAAATAACTTTTCCACATCTTCACCTATCATAGGCAATCATTGCTTATTTTTTTGTCTTATTTGCTTAAAAAATCTCCTGATTTTCTCCTATTTATTCACGGCTCTATATTTCTTTTAATGGAGTTGGACTATTCTACAGACTATATAATAAATGAAAATATTACCAAACTAGTATATCACTTTTTAAACCACACTTTTCCTGTCTTTACTGCACTCTAAATAGTACTGCATGAATATAATATATTTAAGGATACAATTATGCTATTTGAATTATCTCTAAAGGTTATTATAGATACTGTGATCTCATACACTTTTAATTAATATTTTCTCTTTAGACCTTTATAGATTTTTAAGTCCCCTGATGCTTTTGTGTATTATTTAAGCTGATATATTCTTTTCCTATTTGTAAATGTTTTTTTAACACACATTGCAGTGTTTGCTTCTCCTACAGAAGCTGTAGAAAAGCGTTTTTTTTCTATTTTTGTCAGTTGGATCGTATTATACTTTATCTTAATTTGTTGTTTTTGGCATTAGTTTTTTGGTTTGTTCTGTTCTGTTTCTTTGTTTTTGATTTGTTGAGCCAGGGTTTCCCTGTGTAGCCTTGGCTGTCCTGGACTCACTTTGTAGACCAGACTGTCCTTGAACTCACAGAGACCTGCCTGTCTCTCCCTCCCTGAGTGCTAAGCTTACAGGTGTGTACCACCATGCCTGGCTTTATCTTAAATCTTAAATAAAGGTATTTCTGGTTGAACATGTTGTCTGATATATAAATATTTCCTAGCATTAGGGACAGAGAGACAACTTAGTAGCTAAGAAGATGGCTGCTCTTCCAGAGGGCCTGGGTTGAATTCCCAGCACCCATATGGCAGTTCACAACCATCTGTAATTCCAGTTCCAGGGGATCTGATGCCCTCTTCTGGCCTCCACAAGCACTGTATGCGTGTAGTTTGCAGATATGTATGCACACACCCATGTACCTAAAATAGAAACAAAGTTTAAAAAAGAGAAAAACTAAACATCTTACACCAGAGTAATTACCCTGAATATTTTCTAGAATAGATATTTATTGATATTTCTCTGATTTCTACTTTCAGAATATTTTCACATGTGACAAATCCTGTGCACCTTGAACTTACCCAGTGATGTACAAAGTTTAAGACACAAACTCTCCCCAGAACCAAGGGTACAGTTCAGCCAGTGAGATGTTTTCTGCAAAGTGCAAGGACCTGAGTTGGGTCACCAAATCACATGTGAGGAAGCAAGGCATTTGTTCCTCAGTACTGGGGCGGGGTATGTATGTGTGACGTAAGATCCCTGGGGTCACTGGCCTGTCAGCATAGCCCACTCAGTGAGCCTCATGCAGATGAGACCCTGTCCCAGAAAGCAGGGTGGACCGCACCCAAGTCAGAGCACCCAAGGTTGACCTCTAGCCTAGTTACGCTTTGTGCACACACATGCCTGGCCCGACCCCAACAAGTTATCACCATTTTATCTAGGAGCAAACAGGGATTCTGAGACTTCTATTGATTTGTCTGCATTCGTGCAGCTAGTTAATGACATAGCCAGGAATAGACTTTTGGCACTCTGATAATATTCTGTCTTCAAAATCATAAGCCTCAACTAGATGTTTCCTGTGAAAGGGATGATGGAAAGTGTCACTGGCTTATTAATAACAGTCAGTAGTGTCAAAATATTAACACAGCATCGCTGCCTTCACAGCATCAGTGTGTGCTCAAGGATGGCATGTCAGCTGAAGTGTCTCTTCTTCAAATGGGAGCCTCGGTTTTTAGAATTTAAAAATATCAAGCAGTTGCAAAGATAAATTCCACATCATTCAAATAGAAGACCAATATGTGCTTATTTCCATTTCATTTTGTGAAAGAGGTCTTGCTATATTGCCTTAACTGTTACATGGTTCAAAGGTCAAATATTTGCTATTGTTTGTGTGTATGTGTGTGTGTGTGTGTGTGTGTGTGTGTGTGTGTGTGTGTGTGTGTGTGTGTAAAACATGGAATGAGCCCTGGTGAATGGCCCCATCTAGACTAAAACATCCTGCCTAGGGGCTGAGAACCAGGGCTGCCCCTGGTTCCCATACTGACCACTCTCCAGACACAGGATGAGGAAAAGACCTTGCAGGAAGGAGCACCTCCCAGGAGTGCTAGGATGCTTGTCTCTCTGAAGGAAGCTCTGCAATGGGGACCTTGGTCCAGTGCCTTCCTGTTTTTCCTGTATCTGCTATGGAATTGTACACAAGCCCATGGCCACCTGAGAGGGCGCTAAGTAAACACACATATTTCAATAACGATTTTCTACGTGAGGAGAATAGAACGTCACTTCCGCCACTGACGTTGCTTCATTATGAAAAAAAAAAAAAAATCAAGACAAAGCAGATTAGGAATTCCATTAAGTGGAATTGTCGGGTGTTACAAAACCATATTAATATATAGATAATTTTAAGGACTTTTGCCTCTGCTGAATCTTGCCTGTAATGTTAAGGTTGGTTTTAATATATAAATAAAATAAAAGGTTTCCATAATGTTTTGGACTTTTAATGTGACCCCAAAAAACATCTGAGTAGACCTTTCTCACGTACAACAGCTGTGCGACAGTTGCTTTTTAAAAACAGTCTATAAAGGTTGGAGTGTCGTTTTCATACCTTTACATCATTTTAGTGGCATCTATATTTCACCCATTATTCCAAATTCACTGTTCACAAAAGGTGTAATATAAATAAAATTTGTTAATCAATACTAACATTAGCTGAACGTTCAGTAATTGATAGATGTCTCATAAAATGACTACTGTGAGAGGTCTAAGCAAAGGCATCACAGTTTCAGTGATTATAGAGACAAACATAATTTAGAGACAAAGGGACATTTACTCTAAGACAAACAAATGGGTACATGTTAATTTATTGTCTTATTTTCTCCGATTTGCATAGTAGCATAAGTAAACAGCTGGATTTTTATTCTATAAATACTCTCGTGACTTGTTGTATGTGTGCTTTGCTGTGTAATAAGATTTTTAAATAAGAGCCCAAAGAAAACTGTCAGGGGTTAATATTGCAATGTTAATGCTGATATCTTGAATTTTATTTTTATATGTATTTTGATGCTAATATCTTCACTTTAATTTGCTATTAATCAGTGAAACTTTAGATGCGAAATTAGCTCTACTTATAAGTATGCTCAGTATCCTGAACAGCAGGTCCACCATGATTTGTAATTTTGTGAAAATATTCTTCTCAGGTAATTTGTAATCCTTTATCGTAATTTCACAGTGTAGAATCATAGCTCTTTGTGCATATATATTTGTATGTAGGTAGATATAGATAGATAGATAGATAGATAGATAGATAGATAGATAGATGATGGATGAGTAGACAGATAGACAGAAAGATACATAAGTAGACAGATGATAGATAGATAGATAGATAGATAGATAGATAGATAGATAGATAGATGGAGATAGGTGACAGATAATAGAGATAAATAAATACATAAATGATAGATAAGTAGATAGACAGGTAGATGGATATAGATCAATAAATGACAGGTAGACAGACAGATAGATCTAGATAGATTTTTAGATAGTAGATAGATGATTGAAATATATATATAATGAATAAATGAAAGATTAGATTAGATAGATAGTTGATATATCATAATTTGAAACAGTGTGTAATCCAAGAGATGTGTGAGAATATCTCCTACAGATTGTCTTACCTTCTGTATTCTGTGTATAACGTGCACAGGAGGAACAGTCATCACCCCAGAAGTACTGACAGCGTGAGGTAGATCCCTGAATGGCAAGAGTTATGTCAGAATCGGTGTATATTAAGTTGAATCGTGTGTTTCCTTTTTGTATGAAATGGACAATATGTTCTGGATTTAACCAAGGACTTCCACACTGGCATCCCAAATACTCTATTCTTGAAGCGCACTGTCCCCAGTGCTTAGGAATATCTGCTAATAAGAGGGTCATTTCACTGAAGGAACCACTTGGCTTCTGCTAACTCTGATGACACCTTAAGGCTGCCGTCTCTCAGCAGTGCCCTGCACACAGCTGTGTGACCTGCACTCGTGGTGACGTGTCTTCTTAACTCCACACTTACAGCAATGGTGCAGCAACATGCTTCGCCTGCTCTGTGCTCACTGAGCTTGTTGTTTTTTTTTTTTTTTTTCAATGCTGTTTATTCAGGAACATTGAACAATCCTCGGACCCTGGGGAAAGCCAGCCCACAGCTTAAATAGCCTCTGGGTAGCCAACCCAGGCGTGCCACGGGGGCAATGCAGATAGGTCCACATACATGGAAGCAAGCCAGATCCTCGGCCTTAGCCAAATGTGGAGTTGTTCGTGACAGAGAGCACTCACCATCGGGAAGGTGGAAGGCGGAAACCAGCTCCATCTTTAAGGCATAGCATTCCGCAGCTCTCTACAGTTCCTCCTTTTTGTTTTAGACGCATCAGGCAAGAGTAGAGGTCTGATCTCTGATATTAGAAATAAATTGGGACTTTGTACAGATGTTCATTTAGGTGTCATCCACCCAAAGAGCATCAGACCCGTCCGATACCTTTTTCTCTGTTTTGTTTTTAAACTGCCTTTTCCCAATGGAACAATTCCATCCAAAGGGATGTTAAAGTTTTCCTGCCTTGCTTTTGAAATGGATCAACATTCTTTATGATACCTACATCAGAGAAAAATGGACGGGAAATGAGTTACCTGGTTGTTATTCAAGCTCAGATTTGTGCCATCTTCTGGGTGAACCCATAATAATTTTGGTCTGTGTTAGAGCTTCTCGTCTTACAGTTTGAATTCTAAGAGCTGTGAGTTAATTGGCAGTTAAGAGCACCTGCAGATCCTTCAGAGGAATTGGGGGTTCAATTCCCAGCTCCCACACGGCAAGTCACAATCTTCTGCAACCCAGTTCCAGGGAATTCAATGAACTCTTCTAGACTCCACCAGAACTTTATGTATGGTGTAGAGACATACATTCAGACAAAATACCTGCATACAATTAAAAAATATAAGTAAGCAAAGAACTATGAGCTCCAAGTTCCAATAAAGTGAGACTGCTGGGTTTTATTTTCCAGTATCTTGTATTGTATTATCACACACACATATATATATAACAACATTTAAAGAACTGATTTCCAGAAAAAATTAGGAAAAGACAAACCTTATATAAATAAGGCAATGATCAATTTTGTCAGTATCATTTTAATTACATACATAATATTATTTCATATCTGGTATCAATTGGTTTATATCTAAACTTAATGTTACTCAATGCTATATATTTCAAATGTGTTTGGGTATATATAGCCAAGCAGATTTATAGCACCACATGTATTTAAACTCTATAGTGTCACACTCTTATTCTTTAGCTTTACAGGCTCTGGTTTGTATGTGTGTGTTATTGCTAAAGCCGGATTCTTCAATGCTCTCTATCAATGGTACTATCAATGGGTACACATTCTGTGCTTTGTTTATCACTTTGTTTCATGGTTGGTTTTGTTGTTTGCTTGTTTATAAAACAGACTTTGGCAGCAAGGAACAAAGTTGATTTGGAAATTAGATAAAGAGGAAAATAGCTTCAATTATTATATGCTTTTTATAACCTTTTTACAGGACCGTTTTCACATTCATTCCCTAAATCCATTTTTTAAAGATGTTGAGTATCTATGAAACATGAATTGGAGGTACCAATAACCACCCACTGATTATACCCTGAAGTGAAGATAGAAAGCACAGAGATGCAGAGATAGACAGTTAAAGAGATAGATGTGTTTATCTCGGATTTTTCCAGAACCCATTAATCTGAATGTACGAACACGTCTCATTAACTGTAATAGCCATATTTCCTTGGCTCATTGCCTTTACCTGCTGTAGATGACCTTTGACTTCTGTGCACTACCCCCTCATGTGTTTCTGGAAGTCCATATGGGTTTTTTCACATGCATTTAGGATGTTTTCTGACACGAGTGGGCTAAGTGCCATAGTTACTCTACCCAAGGTTTTATGCAGTTCCACTCTATTCACACAGGGCACTGGGGACCTGCTGGCCCTCTGATGCTCTGCCATCACCTGAGGCTCTCCTATTGCTGAGCACAGTACATATCAGTGAAAGAAAGCATCTTCTCAGAAGGACCATTTTTTTTTTTTCTGAGAATGAGGCCTTCATACTTAGCTCCTCTTCTTTTAAGGTGAACTGTTACTGGTAGTCATGGGCTTGGCTGAGTGCTTGCAGGTACCCTTGGCCTCTTAGCCAAAGATTGAGATAAACAATTACACAAATTGCAAAGCAGTAAAGGAAATCTACTCAAAGGTAAAACAATAGAACTGTCAGGATTGACAGCTAGGATACATGAGTCAGGATGCTCAGAGGTCCTGGGTTACTGCTTCAGGGTTTCTTTCAACACCACCTAAAAACAGGAGGAGCTTGTGACTAAGGCCAGAGTGTTTCTATATTTTGTTTGGAAGAATAAATTCTGTCATCATTTTCCTTCTGTGCCTCTTTCTTCTGCTGTGTTTGGTTTTAATTACATTGTGCCTAATCATACATTGGCATGAGATGGTCACTATTCTCCATAAATTTCAATGGGGAGTGGGGGGAGAAGAGACAGGGTTCTTATACATGTACCCGATGAGTCTAAGTCTGGCTGTCTATTTTGCTCTTGGACCCAGACAAGCAGAATGTAATTTAATAGACCCTGTCTAAATTTGATGGTTTTTTTTAAGAAGAGAAATGTATTCCGTTGTTCATACAGTGGAGTTTGTGTGGCTGGGTGCAGATGGGAATCAAAAGTTGCTAATAGGTTATGAGGTTGGTTTTCCAGAGAGGGTATGTGTGCATAGTATGTGCAGGTGTGAGCCTGAGGTTCCCAAGTACCTTGTTATTAGAAAAGGAGTGCGGTTATTCTACGCCAAGTTGTTGTATGACACTAGTCATGGGCGATGTAAATAGACATTGATTCACCCCAGTTTGGGAATCCATTACAGACCAATGTAAGGAAACCACAAAAGTTGAACTTGGTGAACCAATGAATTTTGGGGTTACTTCTGGAAACAGAAACGAGTCCCAGCACAGCATGGGTGAGAGTTCGTGAAATCCGGAAAGCTGGAGCACACTGTGTAAACTGTAGGAGGCTCAGCAGATGGGAATATCCTTTCTAGGTGTCTCAGTTGGCCCAGGCCTCAGCCAAGGAAGCCCAACTGGTCTCTGCTTCTCTCAGTCATCTTCGATAATATGTCTCTTCCAGGTAGTTCAGCCTATCTAAGCTTCTAGAAATCCTCACTGTTTATCTGTGGTTAGGGAGGAAGGGCCATAGTGAATCTGCTCAACTTCATGAACTTCCTGAAGCTATTGAGTTGTTTTCTTCCTGAGTTTAATAAACTTTCCTGAGGGATGAAATGTTCTATCTCCCTTGGAACATCCTGTTGTTTCACGTCCCTTCTGACATCTTGTGTCTTAGCCATCTTCCTACAAAATGGACTTTAATCTCAGAGGAAATTGCTACACAACACATAGGGAATTCCAGATTAATTTTTTTTCTGTGCTTTCCAGTGTCAAATTCTTCTAAATATTTTTCCCCATGAGCAATTCAATGGCCTTCTGACAGGTCTTATCAAGAGTTCAGTTATCCTGTGATACTCATGGGACAAGGTTTGAAGGTTCCAAGTATAAGAGCCTTTATTGCCTTGGTGGGTACTCAGCTTTCTTTTTACATGAGTATGTCTTCCATTTTAGAACATCCTTACATCTCTTTGGGTATTTGTATGTTCCAGAATGTAGGCATTGCAATGGTCAGTCTTCCTTGTCAGCTTGACTTGTTTTAGAATCACCATCTCTGGTATGTGTATGAGGACATTTCCAGAAACCCCAAAGTGAAACAGGGTAACTAATCCTGAATGTGAGCAGTGTCGTCCCTTAGACTGGGGTTTCTGAACAGACAAAAGAGAAGCTGAAACCAGTGTTCATCCTTCCGTATAGGTAATGTCATCTGCTGCCTCACACTCCTGTGGCTGTTATAGCCCCTGCACAATGGGCTATGCCCTAAAAACTTCCAAATAAAATCCCTCCCTCCCTCCCTCCCTCCCTCCCTCCCTCCCTCCCTCCCTCCCTCCCTTCCTTCCTTCCTTCCTTCCTTCCTTCCTTCCTTCCTTCCTTAAGTTACTTGTATGGCTATTTTATCATACCAATTCACCTTTACAGATTAAAATAAAAGCACAGTATGTAGTAAAAAAAAAAAAAAGGGTATTGTTGTATGTTTTCACATGAGTCTTTTGAAACCTGTAAAGTATAAGCTGGTCAAGAATTCCTGGCACCCTTTATGCCTCAGCCTCCTGAGTGCTAGGGATACAGCTGTGAAACACCACACCCCTCCTGGTGTAGGATTTAGTCCAGGTTCATGAAGAGAGCTAGTGACAAAGCCAGGGCTGAGCAATGACTTGCTAATCACCCCCTCCCATTTTAAATATCCATTGTAATCACTCATTCACCCTATCAGCCTGGCATCTGGTGTCTTAAGTTGCCCCAGCCTCTGCCTCTGTTTCTCTCTCTCTCTCTCTCTCTCTCTCTCTCTCTCTCTCTCTCTCTCTCTCCTTCCTTCACAAGGCCAGGTCACTAGCTCACCTGGGCTGAAGGGAAAAGCTCCTATCTATGCTTGCAGTAGATTATTCTACAATATCTTTTTCTAACCTTCTGCATTCATGAAATCACTCTCCTTAGTCTCTGCTTCTTTATAATCATTATAATATTCGATTTCAGTGTTACCTCTTTTGGAAAAAAAATTGTATTCATACAGCCAGATAAAATTCTCTTTGGGGAAATATTAAAGAAATATAGTTATATTTGAATGCATAAAAGTTTAAATTCTCTATGCCACAAACACTATTATTACTATTATTATTATTATTATTATTATTATTATTATTATTTATAAAACAAATGAAATGCCAGGATGAAACATTTTATAGTATGATTATTTAAAAGAAATTTATCCATACTGTGCTAAGTAACAAACACTGTCCTAGATACTATATAAAATTGAGTTATTAAAATTAATTGTAAAATGAGAACCATTCCATTAGATAAGAGTAAAATAGATAAATGGGAACCTCAAAGGAAAAAATATATGAAAGACAATAGCAGCAGCAATAGTAATAGAAATACTTAAGACGCATCAAATTTATAAGTACTTTTAAAGATTACGTCTCTGAACTGTTAACTACATTAGAAAAATTCTTGCATACAATGCTAATGTAGTGAGAATTGATTTATGTTAAAACATGCATCTTTTTGTAGTAAGAGTACTCTGTTCCTTTTGTTAAATTAATTTTTGTATACACATGTGTGTATATGCCCATATGAATGTGTGCTTGCCTATGTGGTACATAGAGAGAGACCAGAGGTCAAGCTCAACTGTAGACCACTAAAACTCTCCACCTTAGTTTTTGAGACAGGGCCTCTCACTGAACCTGAAGCTTACTGGTGCTCATTGTCTGAGCCCAAGGAATTTCCCTATCTGCAAGTACTCACACTGGGTGTCAGTCACCCAGCTTTTTACATGGGTGCTGGGCACCAGACTCAAGTCTTCGCTAGTACGCAACAAGCACTTTACCCACTGAGCTGTCCCCCAGCCTGCTGTGTTCTCTCTGCTCCTCTCTACGATGGTCTGTTCTTTGCTTCTGGCTTCTCTGGGTTCCTCCCGTGGGGAGCATCTTGAAGAGGTAAGGAAGGAGGAAGCTACAGATAAGATAGGCAGCAGAGGAAAGGGAGCTACAGACCTGAGACTGACAATGGTCTGCTCCTTCACTGGGAAGAGGGCGCCTTTCCCCAGCACAGTTCTGTTCCCAGCTTGGTATGACCGTCAGGATTAAGATGGCTATGCTCCAACTGCTCTATGATGATGCCAGGTATGTTAGCATTGTTGCACATTTCATCTTAGGCTTCCCTGACATTTTGTATATGATGCCAATTTCTTTATTTCTTTATTCTTCTTTATTTCTCTTTAATACAATTTCGCTTGCTTGCTCTATCTGTTCCCCTGTGTGGATCCCAAATGATGTCATCTTATCTTTAAAATTCTAAGAGCTTATGTTGAAGAACTAATGAAGGATGTTCCTAATAGAACATTGAATCTAGATTAAGTGTCGCAGGGTAAAGGATGGCACTGTTGGAGCAGGAAATAGTAATTCATTCACATTGGGAGAATTTGGAAAGGCTTCCCACAGGAGGTGGCATTTGATTTGGCTCTGAAGGCTGGTAGAAGGGTTTGCCAAAAACAAATGAGTATCTTGCCACCTAGAAGAGACTTTGTGGCTCTTGAGGGCAAGGGCTCATTACTTCCTCGTGTCATACGATTGCCAAGTATGAGGCTAGGTTGCTGTAAGTCTTAAATTAATGTGGCAGGATTGATAATGAATCCTTATTGAAAAGCATTCCCAGATGAGACTTGAGTTTAGTAAATCAGACAAAGCACATAACAGTGCCTGGTAAATGGTAGGTAGTAGCCAGTGTTATTCTGCTATTAAGAAAAATACATAACGTTTTAGCTTCACTGTCTTGCATCGGGAACACTGGCTTATTACACATTTCATTCTTTTCCCCTCACAGATAGCCATCCACTACCTTTTGCCTTATGTCTCATAGTTAACTTCCGTTGCTTAACAGACTGTCAGTGGCTAGTTAGATGTCTCACTGGGCTAGAGTGCTTGCTGTTCTTCCACAGAATCCAAGTTCTGTTCCCAGCACTCAAATCAAGTGGCTGACAACTTCTCTTAACTCCAGATCAGATAGGGGATCAGATGCCCTCTTCTGGCCTTCACAGGCACCTGCACTCACTTGCCATACACTCACACAGCCATAAACACATGCACACAAACTCATGTATATATGTACATATATATATACATATATGTATATATACATATATGTATATATATATAACTTTTTAAAAAGATATGTAAGTATATATAATCTTGCAAAATATCAACTGACTCTAAATTTTATTTAAAAATATTATAGAAAATCCACATAAATCTTAAGGGATCTTCAGCTTTGAAAGTTTTAGCCAAATTATATAACTCAATTTTCTCAAAGAGGAATCCTGGAATACTGCCTCATTTCCCCTCTAGTTTGGGACCTAGCTGTGGTGTTTAAAATGAAAAGGCTGCTCTCTAGTTATCCATCGTTCTGAAGCAGGGTGGGTGGGAGGTTTCAGGGAAAGCTATGAGGGGGCTACTCTGGGCTTATATTATTAAAGCACCCAGACAAACAATCTTTGTTCAAAATACTGTGGTTTATTATACACAGAGTTTCAGGAAACCAGATTGGAAGACAGCTGGCTAAGGGTGCTGTCATCCTGGAGAGGATTTCATGGCAGACGTCTGTTCTAAACAGCCAAAGACAAGAAAAAAGGAAAACAAGGCATTGCTGTCCCTTCCTTTCCTAAGTGACAATAATGAGAAGTCATCCTTCCATACAAGCTGCTAAATGATGACCCCGAGTCAGCAGGCTTTGCCCAGCATGTGCCCGTCACAGCAGCTGTAACAAAGGGTCCTCTGCCTCCTTTCTTTGCTTTTTCCTAATCACAGGAAAGGTTTTGTACAGGCACTAGGAGTATCTGAGGTCTCAGGAGCTAAAGCAGATGCCCAGAAGAAGAGGCCTTCTTGTTCTTAAAATGTCTGTGGCATGTGGGTGAGAACCAGAATAAAGGACCTGGCAAGAGACAGGTATAAAATGGCAGCTCAGGTGAGCGTAAACTCTCTGTGTTGAGGATGGTCAGGAGCTGCTCCACAGGGAAGAGAAAATGTTGAGCCAGATCTTATGAAAGGGATGCAGATCTCTCTGACAAGGCGGAAAACATTTTTGACAAACAAGAACTTCTCCCGAACTGTGCCGTGGTTACAAGCCACTGTCCTAGTCCTTGTCTGGATGGTGACCCCAACCTTGTCCACTATCCGGAAAGCAGAGCCTGGACTTTGTGATGGTTAATTGTCCATTTGAATTATAGACAAGCATGTTACAAATTCAGGCTTTTCCAGGAAGTGAAAAGTACAGGGATGCTCTTTCAAGCTAAATATAATCACTGGTTTCTATTCTTTATAAGAAAAAAACAATTTGGCTTTGGACTCAAAAGTCTGGGCAAACATTTGTGGGGTAGGGGCTAGCTCCATGATGCAGAGAGTACAGCCTGGGACTCCATGCACTGTGAGTTCTCTCTTTGCTTCACAGGTGTCTATGGAGGGCACACAACCTGTTCTTTCTGCAGTGTAATGTGTTCTCATTGAACCACCCCCTACCAGTGGCCAAAATGATGAAAGAAAGCAAGGTCAGAGGCTGCCTGGAAAGCTGTCCAGTTTTAAACATCCATGCAGTTATTAATGGGAAATGCACACAGAGAGAAGAAAAGAATACCAGAGAAAGGCTGAAGTGTCCTAGGCTGTGTGTAAAATATTAGGCTGTAATCAGATATGGAAGCAGATTATATGTCATCAAAGAGAAGAAAGAAGTGCTTTTTAATTTTCTAATGAGACAAATAAGAAGATATAAATATCTCCATTGATACCAGGAATTCAAAGAAATCATTGCCTGCTCATTGGTTCATTTGTAAATTGCGATCAATGACATTCTGTGAGCAACAGCATGAGATCAATTGTAAAACAGCATATAATTCATGGCTGGTATTGTAAATTATAGTCCGCTTGACAATAACAGAGAAGGTTCCCATGTAGCCAGATTCTTTGCCTGTAACGGTCAGCAGAGGCCCCACGATCCACTTGGAATACATGTTAGAGTGATCTGTTTTCTCCGGTTATAATTTGTGGTGTTTGAGCTTATGCAAATGATGCCATCTTGTTAATTGAAAGTGAGTGCCTTGGAATAGTGGTATTCTGGCTTCAGGGGTTGTGGTTGCTAGACTTCATGATACACCCCCGTGCCCCAGAAGGGCCTCCTCATGTCAGTAGGCTTGCTACCTAAGCATCTGCAGTTAAAGCAGGAGACAGCTGGCCTGCTCTGCTCTGCTGCACGTTCTATCCTGGCAGCTTCATCCATGCTGCTGCCCTGTGGCTCAGTTTCTCATGGCATCTCCTTGGAAGGGAAATTCAAATGATGTCTGTTCACTGAAATCACATAACTGGAATTTTCTCCCCATGTCTTTCTAAATATCCTTTCTTTCTTAAAACCATTTCCCCATGATTTTCCCATCTGCGCCATCAATTAACAATCCAGATTCCATTCTTCTACCCTTTCCCCTTCACCCCTCTTCCCCTTTCACCCACTCCTGTTCCTCCTTCTCTCCTTCCTCCTCTTCATATTCTTCCCCTTCCTCCTCTTTCTCTTCTTCCTCTTTCTTTTCCTCCTTCTTTCTCCTCTTCTCTTTTCTTCTCTTCTTCCTCTTCATCATTTCCTCCATGTTCTTTCATGTCTCAGTATTCAAAGAGCACTATGGGGTCTTCCCCTCCTGGAGGAAGCCCACTCAGAACAGCCTGCTTTAGGGTGGGCAGGACATGCATCAGGACACGTATCAGGATGATGTCACGTGGTTGATATTGGGGTGCATCAGTTCTCTGTGCTCCTGAGCTTATAGTTGTCAGAGTTAAGAACACCCCCAGTTCCTACCCTAGTAACACCAGATTCACATTCCCCACTGAGAAGTATGACCTGAGAAGTTGTTCTCCTTCAGGAACTGGCTTAGCTGAAGACAAAGTTGGGGGACTCTTAGGCTGGGTGCCAGCTGAGCATAGAGCTTTCCCAAACCGCAGTCTTCAGTGCAAACACAGCATGAGCTCAGGCCCCAGTCTCTGTGCCTGTATGTGATTTCTCATAATACAAAATAGCCTCTGACTACACTCTCGAGTAACTGAATTGGAAATCAATGGCCTCCTCCTCTTGTGGGATCCCCTGCTGTGAAGACATCCATGTTCATACACAGCTCCTCAGAATTTGGAACTTGCTTATCCAAGGTACTTCTTCCTCCATGGAAAGCGACCAATGTAGGAACATGCATAGACCCAGTGTTGATGTGTGTCTGTCCTCATGGCTTCTGCATCACACTTGAGAACCTAAAATACTTACAGGTTCCTTGATGCTCTGTCTGCTTACAGACACCAGAATCTTTCCTTTTGCTTGATTCTCACCCCGTGCCTAAAGCTCCATGTTGGAAGAGAGAATCATTCATGGCTCATATTTTTGACAGTGCATTTCTTTCTCCTCGCTTCTATCTTATTCTCAAAGGCTAAGGAATGTGGGGCTTGGAGGACTACATTCTGTTTCCTGAAATTTTATATCTAAACTCTGAACTCCCCTCTCTGTTCTGTTTGTCATTGTACAGAACTTTCCCTTGTTCTTTCTGTGTCCTGACCAGGAACTGTCTGCTCTATAGATAATAGAACTTTATAGTTAAGACGTTAAACTACAACTTAACTGAGAAGAATTTAGGATCAAATGAGAGAGAGAAGGAATCAGAAGAAAGCATGGAAGGGAAAAATTCATGGATTAATATGACCACTTCACTGACATCAATCCTCATAATAGACAAAGCAAGATAAGGAGTTCAGAGGAGAGAGTCGTTACTCCAACTTTAGACCCATTAAATTCCTCAAGATTATTGTTCAAATGGGAGAAAATAGATAACACAATAAAGAGATAAATGAGGGAATAAGACAGTTATTGTTGAGTAGTTCCAAAGGCCCATTTCAGTTAGAGGAACCTAAACTCATACTACTCTTTCAATACGTTCAGTTGAAATTCCTCTTGCCTGGGCTGGTGCCATAAGAAGCATTAGACACTTGAGAGTTATCAGAGTTGAGAATCAGGGCAGCAAGTGCGGCAGAGGACGCTCAAGTTACATGCATTACATACATTCTTTTGTGGTGATAAAACTTCTCACATGAAAGTGACTTATGGGAGGAAGGATTTGTCCCAACATAGTTCATCATGTCAGGAAGGCATAGTGCCAAGAGTGTGAGACAGCTCATCACCTTGCAGCCACCGCCAGGAAGCAGCGAGTGTGTGGGAATTAGGGCCACCTTAATGGCACACATTCTCGTGCAAGATTGCACCCCATAAAGCTTTCACAACCTTCTAAAACAGACATAACAACTGGGAACCACGTACTCAAACAATGGACAGGACAGCTTACTTCAAACCAATACCCTGTACCCCTGGGCTTTCTTAGGCTCGTGATTACATCATAAGAAATATATTCATTCCAACCTCAAAAGTCTCCATGGTCTTAAAGACTATTGAAAAGTTCAGAGTTTACAGTCTCTTCTGATAACCCAGGCAGTTTCAAAACAGTGTTTTCAAAACGATCAAAACCAAAGTCTCAAAACAGTGGAGATTGTTGGTGAAGGAGGGACCTCTTTTGGGCTGCCTGCACATTTCCCCAGTGGAAATTCCTTGGTCTTGACATCACTGACATTCTGGGATCTCCATTGCAGTTCAGGCTTCACCTTCTCAGCTTCATGCAATGGTCTCCCTCAGCCTTTTACAGGGAGTCTGTCTGTACCACCTATTGTCTGACCTCAGATGCTTTCTGGAACCTGGGCACAGCCTCCATGAATCCCTCCCTCATACATCTTTCATATCTGCAAAACTAGTACCACATGGTTTGTTGCTGCCAAGTTCTAAAGGCAGCTTGAGATGCAGCCTGTGCTCATGGACCACAGTTGCAATAGCCTCTGTGTCCTGGCCCTGGGGAAACACTTCCCTAGGTTATTTTAAAGTAAGAAACTTCTTCATGGCATTCTGCATTCAGGTTGACTTCTTTCAAAAAAAATGTGCTTTAAAAAGTTTGAGCCTTCAGTTGGTGGTATCTTCCCCTTGGAGAATCCTGCCTACTGTCTTGGTGTAAACTGTGAGTTTTCTCCTTAACTGTGGTAATCACTCTCACAACTCCAGCTTCTTTTCTGAACCATAGTTACAGCGTTAACCTCTGTTTTGTCCCATCTTCACCATACTGCAGCTCTGACCTGACCCAGATGTTGCTGTCACTGTAGACCTGGGTAAGAGCAGGAAGCAGTAAGCATGGCACAACCTGAATGCTATCCTGTGTATCCACTGAAGAAATTAGCCTTTTCACTCAGCCTCATTCAGGCCCTCAGGGTATGGACACTGTACAGGCAGATTCTGATAGAGCTATATTCCCCTCTGAAACTTAACAAGCCAGGGCATTCCACATGCTTTTCTGTTATTCTGACCTCTCACCAGGTTGGCACAGCTTTATAGATAGCATTCTGGGGCTTTCCTACTTTCAAGTTCAAAACTCTTCAACCTTTCTCTCATAAACATGTCCTGAAAGATTATGAAGAACTACAGGGCTAGGCTTATCATAGTAATACCCCCACTCCTTGGTACTATTTTAATGTGTTCATTACATTAATACTTTCTGTGTCAAAAATAACTGACAAAATCAATTCAAGAAGTAACATGTCTATTTTCACCTCTAGTACTTAATAGTGAAGGCAGGACAGTGTGATCAAGAGGCAACTGATTTCATTATGTTCACAGTAAAGCAAATATAATATTTGTGTAGTGGCATATGGTTGTAATTCCTGTACTTGACAAATAGGCACTTGAGAAACAGAAGAGCAATAATAAGTTTGAGGTCAGTCTTGACTACATAGTGAAATTCAGTCTGAAACTAATATCAATTTTCAAGTATGGCATATTTTAGACTACTTATATATACATTGATTTTACTTATCATCCATATATGCTTATGTCTCATTTTCTTTGCTCATTTCTCTTTCTTTTTTAATTTTTTGTTTCTTTCATCGTTTGTGAATTTTTTTCTTTCTTTTTGAAACAGGTTCTTATGATATAGTCTAGGCTGTCCTCAACATTCTAAATACTGAGATTTCAAGAACATGTCACTGCTCTGAGCTCCATTCTTTCGATATGTGTTAACCTCGATAGATAAATACTAAAACCATAAACAAATAAAAAACAAATCATGACTCCAAAAAAAAAAAAAAAAGCAGAGAAGAATGGATAGTAAGTGGGTCTGAGTGTAAAATCTCAAGGCACACCTGTAGTCACCCAGCTTCTGTAGTAAAACTCTAACATCTGAAGGCTCAGCACATTCTAAAGCCATGCCTCCAGCCAGGAACCAAATGCAAAACCACATTACCTATGGAAGACATTTCACATCCAAACCACAACAGTGAGAAATAGCAAATAGTCATAGAATACCGCTTCATATCAGGTACTCAAAGGCCATGGGGACACAAGGCAGCTGTGGTGACTGTTCTGGAAATATGGTAGTCTCAAATCAGTGGAGAGTGCTGGTGAAGGAATGATTGCAGTGATGGGTTAAAGAGGTGGGCAGCATGCTGCTTGTGTCTGCATAGGGCAGAGCTGAGATTCAGAATCTTGGACATGGTTCCAAAGATGATGAAGTAATGAGTGGAACTCCGCTGGATGGTGAATAAATGAAGTCGAGGTGAAGGGTATTGCACTTGAGGAAGTTTAAGTGAAGCCAAATTCAGAGATGAGTCATTATCGAGGATGTTGAAGTTGCCAAAAGGGAGATTAAGACTGAAAAGAAAGCTGAGCCAATGCTGAAGTCATTGAGAAGAGGAGATGTGTGACATCGGAGGTGGAACAGGGCATGTGCTAACTAGGTTTTGCACATAAATTCTTCTAAGTAATAAATTGACATTAATATCCTACAGCCATTTTCCATCTACATCATATGTGTGTATCATGGAAAAGTAATATATATATACATATACATATACATATATATATATGCAACTGCCCCTAATGAAAGTTGCCTGCATAGCATTGTTCCAAAACACTTACTAATTTACATGTTCATCATCTTCTGTATCCTGCTCTTTTGTTTGTTGTTTTATTGTTGTTTTTGAAGCCTTAGTACTTGGCACTTATGTTTGATGTTCAGACATGCACAGCTTTGCCTTATTATTTTTAAAGGCAAGTCTCCTTGACATTATAATTACAGACCTCCATTGATTTGACAGTCACGTTAGAGTCTTTGAGATATTAGTATTTCTAAAAAAAAAAATCATAGTACTCTAAGTAAGGGGCTTTGAGCTCTTCCTCTGGTCTTCTCCATTCATCACTCAGAAAATGGAAAATATCTTCTTTAGACATCACTTCAATCATGAGAAGATATGGTCAGCATGATGGAAAATATTTCTTTATACTCAAAAGGTTTCCATTCTCTTGAGAGGGATAGAAGGTTGGATCAACGGCAATATAATTTGACTTGTTTTGATAATTGTAAAAAGGGACTAAGCCAAGAAAGAGGAAAGCCATGCATAACAGTGAGCTATTTGACTATCAAAGAGACCACTCAAAGGACAGTCTGTCTGGAGGACAAGCAAAGGCCATCCAATAGCAAAGAAGAAAATGGACTGTAGAGGGTCCTCTAAACACCAAGAAATGGCTCCAAGTGTGAGCTTGTGACAATGTGAGGGGGTGAGGGTGAGGTAAGTAAACATGAGAATGTAAAGTAGGCTGTTCTTAAGTCAATAGCTACCCCACTGGCCGTGTTAGATTTCATTTTAAGGGCATTAAGGGGCCAATTCAGGACTCTGTGATTGTGCATGTGCATGTGAGTATGCGTTTGCGGGGGGGAGCGGTATTTTGTCATTGCTCTTGTTTCCTAAGACTCCAGAGAGAATTCTTGGCTGATGATGCAGCTCTTGAACTCCCGGCCCTGTGTCCCTCACAGCTCTCTTGCTCACTCATGCTCTTTCCTGCCATTGTGATTGCTTGTTTTTTCCCCTCTGCATTCAACTCTTCCCATTCAGTCCTGTCACAGTTTCTAAAAACCAAAACTGTATTATGACCAGGAAATCTTGGCTTCCCTCCTTTCTATTATCCAACTCTCAGGTCATTTTTAATGGCACACAATAAACCTTTTCTCTTCTTCAAATAGTTGAATCCCTTCACCTACCCCTTCCCACCCTCTCTTGCTTCAACTCTCTCTTTTCCTTGGCGACAAAATCCTTGAACTCCCACTGTCTTTAACTCCTGTCTCTTACTCCCTCTTGAGTGAAGGCCTTGCTTCTGGCTATACCTGTTCCTGCAATGTCCCCTCTCCAGAACCCTACAATGTCCATAATCACTGGTCTCTGCTCAAAATGTTATCTCAGTGATATGATTATTGATTCCTGCCTATCAAAACCACACTGGCTTTCCTGACCCTTCCTACTCTTTCAAGTTTTATGTGACTTCCCATATTATTTGGGGTTTTGGCTTTTGTGTGTGTGTGTAATTTACTTTTATTTTACTTTTTTTTTTAATTTTTGAGACAGGATCTCGACATGTAGCCAGACTGGCCTTAAACCCACAGCAATCTTTCTGCCTCATCTCCAAAGTACTGAGACTATGATATAAGCTACCACACCTGGCCATGTGAACATTCGTTTTTTATTTTTATTAATTACAGTTTATTCACTTTGTATCCCAGCTGTAGCCCTGTCCCCCAACCCCTCCCAATTCTACCCTCCCTCCTTTTCTTCTATGCCCCTCCACCAATCCACTGATAGGGAAGGTTCTCCTCTCCTTCCATCTGACACTAGCCTATCAGGTCTCATCAGGACTGGCTTCTTTGTCTTCCTTTCTGAACTGGTAAGGCTGCTCCCCCTTCAGGTGGAGGTGATCAAAGAGCCATCCCATGAGTTCATGTCAGAGACAGTCCCTGTTCCCCTTACTAGGAAACCCACTTGGAGACTGAGCTGCCATGGGCTACATCTGTGCAGGGGTTCTAGGTTATCTCCATGCATGGCCCTTGTTTGGAGTATCAGTCTCAGAAAAGAACCCTGTGCCCAGAGTTTTTGGTTCTGTTGCTCTCTTTGTGGAGCTCTGTTCCCTCCAGGTCTTTCTATCTCTCCCTTCTTAAGCCCCAGTGTACATTAAAGGCATATTTGTCCTAAAACGAAATGCCTTGATCATCTACAAACTGAAAAACACTCACGATACGAAGGAGTTGGGGTGAACTGTAACTCTGACTGGAGGATTTGACGAGAACTGGTTCTGCTGTTTCAGTCCCACCTCAAGACTTGTGGTGGCTGAATAAGAATGGCCTGGTAGACTGACAGATTTGAATGCTTGGTCACCAGGGAGTGGCACTATTTGGAAGGATTAGAAGGTGTGGCCTTGTTGGAGGAAGTATGTCATTTGGGGTGGGCTTTGAGGCTTCAAAAGCCCAAGCCAGGCCTAGTGTCTCTCTCTTCCTGATACTGAGGATTCAAATGTAGATCCATATCTGCCTGCATGTGGCCATGCTTTCCACCATGACAGGAATGGGCTAAACACTTGAAACTAAGAAAGCTCTGGGGAAATGCTTTATTTTATGAGGGCTGTCATGGTCATGGTGTCTCTTCACAGCAATAGACTACAGACGAAGAAAAGAGTGATCCTCATTGTCCCAAACATGACCCTTCTAGGCATAGCTGCTTCCTCGTTCCAATCTTCAGTCACAACAGTCACAGAAACGGATGCTTCCCAACCCAAAGCAGAAGACAGCTTGGCACAGTGGGAGCCACGTGCAGGAAACAGCCCCCACATGATATGAGAATAGAAGCATGTCCCTACCCATGGCAAATACTCTGTGTGTGCTCAACAGTTAGGTCATCAAGGCGCAGGGTTTATCGAGTGCAGGAGAACAGAGCATTTCACAGGTTGGGACACTGTGTGCGGTCATACCATAATAATTCACTGGGCAACAGCTGAGATAATGAAGTCCCAGGTGTGAAGGCCACAGATACAAGATGCTCTTTGAATGGAGTCGTTTCTTCTCCAAATGCAAAGTAGATAGCCACATCCCTGCAGTATCAATCTGAGTGTAACACAAAAGGAAACTCCAGCGATTGCTGAGCAAAGAACGTGGTAACGTCGAGACTCAGCTGCTAACCAGGATGCTCTGAATAAAACATATTCAAGGATAACTCGAACTGGCCACATGGACCATGCCTTCCAGCTACCATAGGAACCTCTTCAGCTCTGTGCCTCCCTTGCCTTCACTCCTGAAATGACACAGAATAAAACACCTCCCTTTTTCTTCCCAGAAAATATAAAGAACTCAGACCCATGGGAGAGAAGAGAGGGAGAAGGTCACCAAGTTCCTGAAAATCAGCAGCAGAAGAACAACAGGACTAGAGAGGGATAGTAGCCTAGGTCATCACATAAGCACATGTGACCTGGCAGAGCAGCCCTGTGCCTAGTTGTTCCTGATACAGGCACACACACACACACACACACACACACACACACACACACACGTAATTAAATAAGATAGCAGTTGAGGATGATATCTGGAGTCAACATCTTGCCTCCAGGAGCTTATTCTAGCATACACACACACAGAGGCACATATGGGCACACATACACTCACACAGAGGTGCACACACAGGTACACACACACAGGCACACACATACAGGCACACGCATGCTCACACCATCAGAGTAAGCAATCCCTAAGGATATAACTCTTAGGGACCCACTTCTCGTGGTTTCACCCACATTCATGATGCTTTTTCGTAAGTTTGCTGGCTAGACATCCTGCATGATGAACAGCGATGTGGAAGCGTAAGCCAAATAAACTCTTTCCTCCTCAAGTTGTTTTTGGCCATGAAGTTTCATCACGGCAATTGTGACCCTGAGCAGGACATGTTTCATATAATGTTTGCCCAAGTGAGGGCACTCCAGTTCTTAGAGGTGTACACTTGATGAAGCCGCTCTCATCGTCTCTCAGAGTCACCCTGTTCTGAGTTGGTTTGTCACCTTCAGCGCGTCCCTGCAGCATTCCTCTGACCACACTGAACGAGGGTGCCTCCTGTCAGCATGGCAGCAATAGATACTCACTCTACAGAAGCTACAAAGCAGCAAGGTTTGGTCAAAGGCACACCGAGTGTCATCTCGGTGACCTCTTTTTGTTCCAAAGCAACATTTGCTATAAAATTACCGGATTGCCTTTCTTCTGGTGACCTACATGTTTAAGCAGTTGATTGTATAAAATCAGCACTTCCTCCCTAGTTTACTCTTGCGATCAGTATAATGCAAAATCTATTTGCCTGAATTAGGTTGCATTTCATTAATCTTTCAAACGTGCAACTGTAATGGTTCAAGGTTAATGAGATTTAAGAATATGTGTTACTTAAATCATGACACATTTCAAAGATGTTTCTCAAAATTACTACTTTTAATATTGTGAAAGAACAAATTATATTTAAAGCTTGATAAACTTGGTCCAAAATTTAGTTAGGCCATTGGGTATTTTTACATGTGAAGAATTCAGCACATTTAGGAATGGAATTGGGGAATTACAGATTGATGTATTCTCATTCATGATATTCACTGGGGTGATATTCACTAGTAAACAGCTGTGACATGCCAAGGAAATTCGAGGGAAGGAGAGATTATTCTGGCTAGGGCACTACCCGGCTTTTCAGGGTTGCCTTTCATACCTAGCTCAACTGTATCTTCATCTCCTTCATTAATTCTGTAGTCATTGATTCAGTTATATATTCTAAGCCTCTAATGTGTCAGACATTATATTAGATACTAAGGAGTCAACATGGCTGCAGTGCTGTGACTGTCCTGCTGGAGGCATGCACAAAATGCTATGGGGTCAGATGAGCAGCTGACAGTAGCTACCCGTGCCTAGGTAATACTGGGAAGTGTCAGGGGCATCTTACAAGTGAATACCTGTGCACTCATCTCAGACGATCTGAAGGTCAAACAATCGTTGGCGAGATAGATGCGAAAGGGAATTTCAAAGTCACTGTTATAGGCTATATATTAGCATTTCAAAAGCAACTCCTGTTGTCTTCAAAATAATTTAAATATCTCGTTTATTTTTAATGAAGTCTTTGAAGTAAGACTAAACCCTGAAAATGATTTACCTGATCACAGACATTCAAGAAAACAAATTGTTCAAATGAAAAAGTTGGACCAAGGTGTGACAGACACAGGTCTGTTTCAGTGCAGCCTGTCATTTACAAGAGAAAAACATTTCATTTCTGCTGATTTTCATAAGTGTTGATTCCTGTGTTAAGCTCAACTTTAACAATTCTTAGAGGTCAGAATGTAGACAGGGGTGAGACCTCCTGAGAAAAATGTATCGTGGAGAATAAATTCTTGTTTCTCTCCTTCCCCCAGATTTAAGAGTATCCTCGGCCCACGAGGTTACGGTTGGTGTGTGCACACAGGTGGGGTGCACGAACAGCCCCCGATTCATCCAGCATACAGCACAGCTGCCCCCAGAGCGAGTGGACCCCCCGATTCCGGCTGTCCTGCTTTCTAGAACTGTGCATGTACAGTAAGTAGGGCTCGTGTGTCTTGCACATGCTGGTTGACGTAAGAATCCCAGTGAGTTCATTCAGGAGGGCTTCTGACACTAGACTAATTGTATTGTGATTAAACGCATGGAAATGATTAGGCCAGTGGTTCTAGGAACCTTTGATTATCACTTGTCAGCTTAATTTCCATTTTTTTCTCTAGGCAATCAGGCCAAGCTAAATGTGTATGCAACTTCTGTGCAGTTGTCAGTAAAAGAAAAATGACCACCTACTTATCCCCCGTCAGGTTCTGTATAGGTGGAAGGTGGTTTGTGATAAATTGTCACGATTAGAATAATATATACATATATATGTGTGCTTTTAAAAGATTATTTTATTTTATATGTGTGAATGTTTGCTTGTGTGTGTGTGTGCATGTACCATATATGCCTGATACCTAGGAAGGCCATAAAGTAGTATCAGATCCCCTAGAACTGAAGTTACCATGAATCATGAGCCTCGGTGTGAGAGCCAGGAAGCAGACACAGATCCTCTTCAAGAACAGCCAGCTTATCCCCTTGTAGTTCAAGTCAGAGAGGAATACAACTTATAAATGTTTAGATTTTTCTTAGATATTAGTGGCTTCTCTTCATTTCTCATTACATGAGGTCTAAGGTGCTGAGTTAAAATCTAGTAGATTTCTCTTAGCACCAATTCAGACTTGTTTGTTTTTATTTCCTTCTCCCAGTTTTCTCACCTGTAAACAAAATGTTGACTCTGAAATGAACTATGCCATCATTCAAACTAAAGAGCATTGCCGTTCATTTTTGTTGCTGCTTTTCTGAACCTAAGCTCTGTACTGGCCCTCAGTTGCCTTAAGAGAAGCCGTGATATTTATTCCCAGATTCCCCACTTCTCTGAGTATTAGCTGAGCTTTCTTCTGGCTGTTCTGCAGCTAGCCCTTCTCATCCCCAGTGCACTGGAACCCTCATCTGCAGGTCCCATCACTCTTGCTTTTACCTGTCAAAATCCTAAACCTGTATGTAAAACCTCAAGGTTCCAAAGGCCCTGCCTATTGCCTCAGCCCTTCTCAGTTTCTTTATGTGACTACATACCCACTCAGTGTTGGCTTTCTGCGTCTTTCAGGAGTGTTGCATTACTCTTTCTCTCACATTCATCAGAAGTACTCAGATACTGTGTGCCTACCAATTTTGGTCTGATATCCTAAACTTAAGAATAAAAAAAAATACACATTTGTATAGTGTTAACTAGCTTTAACTACAAGTAACTAGAGGCTGGAAATATGGCTCAGTAAAAACAGTTATTGTAAAGTCATGAAGATCTGAGTTCCAGACTGTAGAGCACACATAAAAATCAGGTGTGTAACTGTAACTACAGTACTCATGAGAGAAATGCAGGAGGGTGTTTGTTGCTTCTGGTCAGCCAGTCTAGATTCAGGTCTAGTGGAAGAGCTTGTATGGAGGAGTAAGGAACAGAGGCGTGGACTAGGAACCGTGATGTCTCTCTCTGGCCTCTGCGTGTATGGGTCCTTACATATGTGCAAGCAAAGAATATGTGCAAGCAAAGACCGCACATAGACACACACACACACACACACACACACACACAAAGTAACTTGAAGATAAGGGTTACATCATACATCCTTTAAGGTTCTTAGAATAGGCATTTTATGAACATGTGTGTATTTTTAAAGACAATTATTTTGACCTAAAAACCCATGTAGGTTTTCTACAGCATGATACGTTAAAATTTATATGACTCTTAAGTGGTCCTATTTGTGTCTGTTTAGACATGAATGAATGATGCTGAAAATGCTGTAACCTTTGTTCAATCCCAGGTGGAAACAACGAAGGCAACTAAGTGGAATTCTGGAGCGCTACATATTATACGCTTTGAATCCTAAACGTAATTCCACGGTGTGGAGTGTTGCCTCCAACAGCACGGAAGATCTTGAGGATGGCACACTCCAGTACCTTTCCCCTGGGTGTCTCTACCTCATCAAGCTGGGAGTAAGCCAACTTAGCTTCTCTCATTTCTCTTCAGCCCTCCTTCCCAAATCAACCAAACAAAGTACCCAAAAGCTTCATATGGAAAATTCCCTTCACAGACTAAAGCTGTAGTCTATTGGTTGATTACCTGCATATTAAATTTGTATTATTTGAAAGGATAAAATAATCATCCGAGTTAGCAGACTTTTCTAGATCTATGTTGAGATGCTCAGAATTAATTTTTTATTATTTGTAGGACACTATAATTGTTGAGAGCTTTCCCCAAAATGCTTAGATTAATAAGGTGGTTTCCTGTGGTGCATGTATTCATTTGAAAAACTCCTCACAGTATGAATTTAGATCTTCTATTTTTACAGGAGGATTCAAATGACCCCGAGATATTCTTGATTGTTATTATACTGTGATTTATATTAAGCTTCTGCCTCAGAAGAACAGTCACTTGATGACACCCCAGAGCCGACAGTTTAGAGGTTTCCTTGGGAAAATGGTAGCCTCTTTAATGCTAAATGGCACTTCTTTATCTGAAGGTCTTTTAAAAGACCTTGATATTGCCATGGAATTTGTACTCCTATTTCCCTTTGCTTTTTGATGAAATATAATCTTTTTTTAAGTTTAATAGCACATCTGAAAATAACTGAATATAAACATGAGGTTGTCCCTATTTGTTTTAAACACCCTCTTCATTTTATAGCAATACCTATATGAGGGTATTTGCTTTGATAAATGCCATAGAAAATATTCTGCTCTTGATTATGAATAAATTTACATTTATGTAGACACTGTGTACGCATTCATTTTACTTAACATGCTCGTGAATGCTCAAAATATTATACCATGAGAAAATAAACTGCATCCAACTGTTGTTAACTGTCTGACTTGACAGCACAAAACAAGGGCAGGCAGACATTGTGGAACTCCTGCTCCGAGAGGCCCTGTGTGCCTCGCTGCTCAGCACAGCATGTGGACTCGGGACATGACAGCTCTGTTTTCTTACAGTCATGTTACTAAAAAGCTAAGGAGTGTACAAACTTGATTCTCAAAAGCTAATAGTGAAGTCTACACTGTTTTCGAAATAGCTGTACACGCAAAAACCATGAAGAATCTCCATTGCTTGGAAGCAATCAAGATCAGACAGAAATCGTTGAAATTTGGGGTTTTTAGCAAGAGGAGAAATGGCATTAAAATGTTCAGTTCCTAAGGCAATTTTTAGGATATGCTGTGAAGTCAATCAAAATCCATGTCAATGTCCTATACTTTATAGTTTTGTTTTAGCTTGAAAACTAAGTACCATTAGCTTACTGTTTCCCCTGAGTTTTAATTCAGATTTTACTACTCTGTAACCCAGAGCAAGTGTCCTGAGGCAGGTCAACTTTCTTTTTTTTTTTTTTTTTTTTTTTTTCAGGACAAAAATTAGGACATTGAACTTAATGGTTTTTAATGTCTTTTTTTTGAGATCCTGAAAATTCTGTGATGCTAAAAAGGTAACCCCAAATAATTACAATATGTGTCAGGTCTTGAGCATTGTTGATGTCAGAGGTCATGATGACATGGATGTCCTTGAGCCCTAAAGGTCATTAAGGAGACAAACTTGCTTGTGCTCCTTTTAATTCCACTGTATTTATCAGGGCAGAAAACATCCTAATGCATCTTTAGGGAGTATTCAACTAAAAGTTTTTTTTGTTCATTTGTTTGTTTTAACTTAACTCGGTTAAGCAGTAAATCCAATGAACCATAACATTTTAGGTTCATCCTGGTTAATTAAGGGATTATTGTATATTTCACAGTTTCAATATAATAACCAGCTCTCAAGGTCATTAGATAAGTGGTGGAGAGCAGGTGTTCAACAAAGCACAGTGGCCTTTATGGATTGTCTTAGCGCGTTGGCTAAGTGCTGGGAAAGAAATCTCACACACCCCAGAGCCCCTCGGTGGTGTTTGAAACAGAGGAAGACCCACTGGGGATTTGAACCCCTGGGATGCACAGCGGGCACACGAGGCAGCAGAATCGCTCGGTGTCAATCCACCTAATGCTTGCATTAGACGGGGTTATAAGAACTGGAAGCAGAGAAATTGCATCTCTCCACTTGAGCGTGCAGAGCCCTGATGGTACCTGCAGGAGAAAAGGAGCTGCAAAGATGGTTCCTACAGGAATAACTGAATGACCACCGAGTGGCATCACCTCCCAAGGAGGCTGAGGCTTTGAATATTGCTACGTGATTTCTTTTGGAGACGTGAGCCTGCCTCCACAGCCTGCAGTCTCTGTGTTTGTTTTGAAATTTGATAGGTCTTAACAGTTCCTAATAAATACGGTAAGTTGGCCATTATGGAAAGATGGCATTAATGCAGGCAAGGGTCTAGGCTAGTGTTTGAAAACAGTACTAGCTGTTTTGATACTTGGTGGACGTTAAATAATGGAAACAGTGAGCTTGACCTGTGTGTGTGTGTGTGTGTGTGTGTGTGTGTGTGTGTGTGTGTGTGTGTGTGTGTGATATGTATGTGATTGTGTCTGTGTATTGGCGGAGGAGCAACTGTGTGTGCATGTAGAGGCCATTTGTCTTCTATCACTCTTGACTTCATCTTTTGACACAGTCTTCCTTTGTTGATGAGCTCAGGCCTCACCTATCGTCTAGACCGGGCAGCAAGCTCCAGCAATGCCCCCCCCAAGCACTGGGGCTCACATGTGCACCCCACCAAGCCATCTCTCTCCAGGATGCTGGCGATCTGGATTCGGGTTCTCATCCATGGTGGGCACTGTACCACACTGGCTCTCAGGCTCGACTTCCCAGGAAAAGACTAGGAGGAATAAAGCAACTGTGAGGGGTTTTTTGTCCCCCTTCAGGACTTATAATATCCTGAAGTCTTCATACCCTTGGTCCTGCTTATCTGAAAACAAGATACTAGAAAAGAGAATGCTAGCTTTAGTAGTACCTAGCAGTCATTATTTCAAAAACTGCACGGTAATGAGATTACATACACATTTTACTGTACCAACTAAAGTCTCTTCAGATCAGAAGTTACCCATCGGCTGGGGGTAGCAACCCAATATCATGAATTTTGTCTTTAAGTGTCTGTGATTGACTAAAAGCAGGTGGACGTAGCTTACTACCTCGCAGGGTTTCATGATCCTTTCTGTTTTATAAATACATCTCCAATCGATCCAGCTATTTATTTATTTTCCTAAGTTGGAATTTCAATCCACATTAGATAAATCAGATATGAGTTTAAGAAGGGCCCTCAAAATGCCAAAACTGAAATGAAGTTGCAAATATTTCTGTTGTTTCAACAACTCCTTACACCCCGGTTCTCTGGCTGAAAAGATCATGTCATGAGTCCCCGAGGCCCTTCTTTGCCAGGCAACCAGTTTGTAGATTTCAGGCAACAGTCAGGGAATAGCCCTTCCAAAGAGGATATTGTATTTGTTTTTAGAAAACATTGTAAGTTTCCCAAAAGCTTTCCAATTTAAGTTTATGTACTATTTAAATAAATGCACTAGTGTACACCACATAGAACAGTGCTTCTTTAGAGAGAGGTAACAAAGGGAAATGCTGTAACATGAATGTAAGTCAAAAAGAAAATCATAACAATCAGAATTAAATCGCATTTGTGATCAGTTTAATAGTAATATGCTGCCACATGCTTTGAATCTAAGGGGTAAAGCTCTGAGACTCATGTGAACATATTCCCCCTCTTTAAGAAAGGGGGTGTCCTGAGAGTGTCAGCTTGATAGCTCAGGTGTCACACATGGCCCTGTCTCCTGGATATTTTCTGAGACTGTAGCATGTAGGTGACATGCTTGTGTTTTCAGTTTTAAAGAAACTATTCTCAAAGCTGGTTCTTGGGTCAGAGGTGGTTTCTTATGTCAGGTTTGGTCATACAACTAGAGGATGTGGCTTGATTGCCAAAGGCTCCATCCTCAGGAGGACTAGCGCTCTTCTTTACATGGACATATATGCATGTCTACATCAGAACACGGTGGGAAACCAGAGCATCTGGTTAGTCCCCTGCCTTACTGCAGTTGTGTCCACGAATAATGATGGCAGTCATCTGGGACTTGCTTAAGCCCATGGGAAATTATTCTGAAGACAGGGGTTACTGCTGTTTCCTCCCCCTTCTCTCTCTCTCTGTGTGTGGGGGGGATGTACGCGTGCATGCACTCATGTGGAGATCAGCCTTGGACGTCTTCCCTTATATGCTGTGCACCTTGTTATTTATTTGCTTAATCATTTACCCCAACCCCCTTTTGGTGTGTGTGCATGTATGTGTATCGTATGTTTGTGCATGTGATAGGGATGTGTGTGCTTCCCCTTTGTTTTTTGAGACTCTGACTGAACCTGGAGCTTGCATTCCCCCCACACCGGCTGGGGCTGAGCCCTGGTGACCCATCTGCTCCATTCGCTGGAGCGCTGGGTAAGGCAGAAGTTTGCCATGCTTGTTCGGGATCCTTATGCGTGTGGCACAGCTGCTTTACCCACTAAGCTGTGTCCCAGGGGAGACCTGGTTGGTTTTGAAACAGGTTCTCGCACTGGTCTGGAGCTCCCTGATTAGGCTGAGCTGGCTGATCAGCAAACGCAGTGACTCTGTCATCAATGCCTCTCCAGGAAGCTCACATGCCTAGCTGACTTCCGTGTGTTCGTGGGATTGCACAGGGATCCTTGGGTGAGCGTGTTACCAGCTGAGCTGTCTCAGCAGCCCCTGCTGCAGAGTTCTTTCAGGAAGTGAACATCGTTATAACTGGCTGACTTTCATATCACTCATATATGTGTGTGTGTGTACATGTCATATTAGCAATCACACATATACACATGTGTGTGTGTATCATATATACTCAAGCAGTTTTCTCATGTCATTGTTATATAAAATTACAATTGCTTGTGTTTGCTAAAGATGGAATAGTAGCCCTATATGTAAGTCACAATTTCAAAAAAAAAAAAAAAGGATTTTCTGGTAAGTTTGAAATAATTTACAGTCATCGTGAGAAAATCCAATGGTCCAATGTCTTGAATGTCTTCCTTTTATTTCTGGTGTTAGATGTTATTTTGGGGATCATTTTCAGTTCTTCACCGTGACTTAAGGGGATCTATGTCTTCTAACACAATTACTTGTGGTATTGAAATATGAGCTGCAGGCTACACCAAAGTGAATGGAGCGAGTGCCATCCCATGTTCTTCAACCAAAAAACAAACAAACAAAAAAAGGTGTTTTTAAAAAAATATTCTTAAGTCCCTATTCTTTTTCTGATGTGGTGTTCTCTCTCTGTGTGTGTGTGTGTGTGTGTGTGTGTGTGTGTGTGTGTGTGTGTGTGTGTGCTTCTTTCTGAGACCCTCTGCATACCAGCAGAACTGCCTACCTGGTCAACATGTGCCCTGTGTCTCTAGGCTGAAACTTAGGCCAGTTCTTCATGTACCTGGTAATTTTGTACTTATTGAGGATGAATTCTCATATCTTAAATGGCAATCTAACCACGTGTCACACCTCAGCATAGAAACAATCGCGTTTGGGGTGGCGAAGGGAATATTATTTTAGACGACCTCCTACGAGTCGTCTCTTCTGCATTCATCTGAACCTGGACAGCAGGCCTGAGTGTTTCTCTCTGCACCGGCTTAGGTGTGCACGGGTGGTAGCTGCGCAATGAGTGAGCCCAGCCAGACCCTAATGGAGGAGACGGTTCCAGAAGGTGTACCAGCCCCCAGAGCCCACTCCTACTCCCCAGACTCCTTTAACATCTCCTGGACGGAGCCCGAGTATCCGAATGGTGAGTGAACTCTTTTAGCCTGAAGTTAAAAACATGATTAGCAAAAGTAAATTAATATTCTAAATGGCAGCTTATATGTGGTACTTAATTTTTAATGATCATTTTATCACATAAAATACCTGAGATCCTATCCCTGCAGGCAGGGAGGTGAGCTGTGGAGGCTGACGTGCAGTTTTGGTGGCTCAAAAGTGCTCCCTCTTGATAGCTCCTGTGTACTGCATGCCATTGTTTGGTGTGAGCCAGGAGAGTGGACAGGGAGGAACGGAGACTCCGGGAGAGCGCAGCTTTGAGAGTGACATTGTCTTTAAGGACTTTCTGTTCTCAGCGGCCATTAGTTCCTCCTTGGAGAAGTAAAGAGGCAGGAAGTTCATGTACACAGTGTGTTTCAAATGTTTGTGAGTTAATAAGTTTATTTTAAAAGCGACCACTTGGAACTCACATTCCTTAGAATGCTGTTTATAAATATTTCAGCATGGAGATTTAAGCAATGCATGCATTAAACATGCACACACTTAACTTAAGGTGCATTGTATTTCTATGTGATGTATGCATCCTTGTGCTATTTAGAGAGTTAAAAGCTATCCAGTTAAAAGACATGAAAACAAAGCCTTATTATAAAGACATTTAAATAGGCTTCTGAAGACTTATCTATTTATCCGGTTATTGGAAATATCTTTAAAATTTGTTTAACATAGAATTCTTGTTAAACTCTGGAAGAAGGAACAGGATATCAAACCATATCTGTCTTCGTGATAAATATCAAAATCTATTAATATTACAGAAACCATTTTTATAAAAAAAAAAAACAATAAAAAAAACCCTCATTGTTGAAAACTGAAGCGGCTTCTGTAAGTATAACCAGAAAGAATAAAACAAAACAAAAACCTTGCAGTTTTACTATTGTCTCATGTTTATCATGAATTAAGCTTTTAGCAAATGCAATAGCTATAGTTGAGGAAATGGAGAGAGTTATAGTAATTACAGGGAGTCATTTTTCTCTGCCATTGAAGCTACTCCTGTATCTTTTCAACTTTCTTAACAAAAATAAATGATGTCTATAGGATACTATATTAAGCAGCCAGAGTTCTTGTCATGCTTGTGACTCCACAAAGAAATCTGTCTAGTCTTCAGGTGTCAGTGAAATGTTGCTGATCTGTGCTGACTGGCTGCCACCCAGCTACCTGGTTTGCATAGGACACTTCCTTCTTCCCAGTTTGCTAGTTGTCCTTTGAACTTCTCCTGCCCTGCTTGTCTAGGGGAAAACATTTTCTCATTTTGAGCATCTTCACTTGTCATATTCTGTGCTCTTGCAAAGTGGTTTTTAAATATATTCAATAAGCAAGAGATAAAGAATATTTGCTAACACTTTTATGATATCATAATGCATTTAATCATAGTAGAATTTTCTACATTTTCATAGTGGGGCAATGATTAAAGGAGCTTTAGAAATCGCTCAGATTTAAGATCATGTGCTACTCTTCCAGAGATCCTGAGTTCATTTGTCAGCTCCAGTGTTGGTCAGCTCACAACCACCTATAAGTTTAGCTTGAAGGGCCCTTTGTCACACACACACACACACAAAATAAATCTTGTAAGAACTTTTTAAAGGACTACTTTTCATGACTCTTCTTCCCTTTTTCCAGATTCTCCATTGTTTCCTTTCATTGACTGGTAATGGAGAGAGGTGCCATCTGGTTCCCCAAACCACCCTGCCCTCTGCCTGTTTCCATAGGCCCTGCATATCCCTTACATTCCTGAAGAACCAACTTCATATCATGTAGTCTGGTGGCCAGGTGACCCCCAACTGCTTCAACCCACCTATATGCCACTTGTCCCTTTGAGACTTATTTTCACTTTTGTGTGTTAATGTCAAGCCAAACAACATGGGGAGTCTCGGAAGTGAGATGGCCATGTTATTCTGGGAATCTCACTGAATTTTACAAGTCGAGGTTAACATCCCTTTTTCTCCCTGCCTTTTCCTATAGAATCCCAACTCATCTGTATACGTTAGCCACAGTGAAGCCATACTATTCTTCTTTCAGTGTAAGCGTTCTCACTACTCTTGACTACATGATCTTTTCGTTTCGTTTTGTTGGTTTTTGAGACAGGGTTTCTCTGTGTAACCCTGGCTGTCCTGGACTTGCTTTGTAGACCAGGATGGCCTCAAACTCACAGAGATCCACCTGCCTCTACTTCCCTGAGTGCTGGGATCACAGGAGTGTACACATGATGTTTTCAATGTCTTCTTTGTGACAGTTACGTCCTGTGCCCTGGACTTAATGTTCTTTAATTACCCAACTGACACTCCCACCAGATGCCCCAAACTGCTGATCATTTACTTCCTTCCTGTAGAAAGCCTGAAAAGAATTCATGTCTCTTGGTGCAATTCTACATTGGAAAGCCTGCCATTATAGGCCTCACCTCATGGTAGTGAGGAAATGTTTTGAAGTGCTGTTAATTGCTGTTTCTCAAACTTGCCTAATTACCGGAACCTTGTTGGTGATACCGATTTAAGAATCTGATTCTCAGGCTCCACCCAGGCTTGTTGACAGGTGAAGACTAGGATGCTGTTGTAAATGTTAATAAACTTTCCTCGCTTCGATTTTTCCTTGGGACACTGTGTTAGTTACGTGGGTCCTTGTTGCAACACAATACCTCATGAAAGCCGCTGAGAAAAGGCTTTATTTTGAATCACAGTCCAGAGGAATAATTCTTCATGGTGGCCAACAGATTCATGATGATGGGAGCTTTTTCTTTTTATTTAGACTGGCACTCCAGCCCATGAAAAAAATTCCACCCAAACTTAAGGTGATTCTACCCACCTCCATTAAGCCGTTCTAGGTAACTTCTCACAGGCAAGCCCAGATGCTACACTGATGTCTGTAATTCTTTACAGCATAGAGTCCCTTCCTGGAGGAGAGCCCATCATATTGACAGTGGCAGTGAACCACCCAGGTCCCTATTGCGACCTTCAAAGGTTTCTATCCCATCTGACACTCAGCATGTCCAGTCGGCTTCACACCCCATCCGCTGTCTCTCATCATGCTCTCCCTTTCATGTCATACTCCTCAAAATGAACACCACCCACTTGTACCAGCCCAAACCCTTGGATTTTACCCTGCTCATCCTTGACTCCATTGCATCCTCTGAATCCTCTTGTAGGGAAGTCAAAGAGAGCTTGAATCGCCTATTGTATGCACACTCAAGAGCAGAGAGAGAATGGATGGAGGTCGCCTGATAGTGTGCAGCTCACTCTCTCTATTCCATCCAAAGCCTATTGAATAGTGTCGCCCACATTCATGGTGGAGCTTCCCACAGCAATTAGCTCAATTAAGGAACTCCCCATAGACATGCCCACAGGGCAATACAATACAGTTCCTCAAGGAGGTTCTTTTCACACGAGATCAAGATTAAGCCAAGTTGACTTGGCTTAAAATTGACCAAAAAACACACATCAAAATAGCTGTGATCATTGAGCAAGAATGTAACAATCTAGGGTAGGGCTGTACTTGTTTCTGAAGACTTATACGGAATACCATGATGTGGAGGACTCTGGCAGGAAATCAAAGGAGAAACTATGGCAAAAAGCTCACGTGGGCTCGTGTTTATCTAGCTTTCTCATCCAGCCCCGGAATACCTACCTAGGGAATGGTGTCACCCACAATGGGCTGAGCCTTTACACATCATTTAACAGTCAAAACAAGCACTCAGAAGACATGCCCAAGGGCCACTCCAATCAGGACAATCCCTGAGCTGAGACCCTCCTCTCTGGTGACTCCAGACTATGTCAAGTTGACAGTTAAAGTTAACTATGATAGTACTCTAATTCCTGAAATTAGCCCATGAAATTAATAATATCCCCATGTACAGATGTAGAAAATTGGATTAATAAGAATTAAACAATTTAATTACTCAAAGTCAAGACAGCTAATTAAGGAGGAATGGGCTATGAAAAAAAAAATCTGTGAATGGCAAAAATTCATAGTCTTATTCCTTAGTCTGTCTCTAGCTTTTGCACACTTGTCCTTAACATAAGGTTCTGACCAGACATATGAAAATAAAAGTGAAAGTTTTACTCATTCACTCTTAATCTCATAACGGAAAAATTCAGATGTTTTCGTAGGTCTGTTGTTATTTTCTCTGGTATTAAAGAAGTAATTGTGTATTTTCTTAAAGTTTCATTCTGAAATAACTTTGAATGGCCAAATATAATTCTTCTTTCCCCCAGTTAGTGTTCAGTTTTAACAGGTACAACAGATTCCAAGATTCAGTGAGCCACTTAGGAAAACTGCTTGACAGTTTGGAGCAAACCTTGGTTAACTTTTATGAAACACCTCCCATCAATTTGTCAGGTAGAATCTCCCAAGCACAGCCTTTTTTAGATTCTGTCGATGCCATTTTTAGGCAAGCACAAGAGTAATAAGGCACTCCTCCGCGGTGTGAGAGCCTCTCTCTCTCTCTTCCTTTTTAATTGAAGGATCAAGCATTCACACAGGGAGATATCTGCCACACTCAATAAGCCTCGGGACCTTGGGGGCAGTGTGCAGTTGATGTTCTGATTGCCAAGCCTCACTGACAAAAAACAAACAAATGGGTTTGGAGCGTCGATATTCACTGTGCATGCTGTTTTTATGGTGCACGGACACAGTGTTGTTTAATTCTTACAGTAAACATAATTCTTCAGTGTAAATAGAGATACCCTGTATTAAATTTACATTGTATTGTATTGAATTTCCTTGCTTACATATGACAACCTATTGAGCACCCTAAGAAATACAATTTGACATGGCATGATGAAGAGGCAGGAAGATATATACCCCAGTGGCTATGCTTTACAGGCAATTATGATTCAGCTTGCCTGCTAAATTAAACACCTTAAAAATTCTATCATCATGGAAACAGATGACAAACTCCAAAGTGCTTTACATTAACCAGCCAATGAAAATTAAGTATTCATTTTGCAAGTTTTCATTGAAGAACAGAGTGTGTGGAACTGGGATTAAATATCCCAGTTCTCTCTCTCTCTCTCTCTCTCTCTCTCTCTCTCTCTCTCTCTCTCTCTCTCTCTCTCTCTGTGTGTGTGTGTGTGTGTGTATCTGGTGTGTGCTTATGAATAAACTCATAGATAGGCAAACTATAATACAGTTTTGATTGGATATCTTGCTGATTAGTGCCCCAAATGGTTAATCAAGAAAAGGCTCAGAGAATCTGATGAAAATGACAGTGGTGTGTTTCCTATTCTTTTGCCTTTCAGTGTCCACACACTGCTCTCCTCTATGCCTTCAAGGCTGTAGAAGAAATAGATACACAGAATTCATGATGTAGGATGCTGCGTGTTCAATAAGGCCTGAGTATGCTGGGACCAACATGTAGCCAAGCTACCTTTTAGCTGTAAGATATCACTGTGTTGCTGAAATTTATCTCAGATGTGGTATTCCCTCTGTAAGGTGGGGGCAGAGCTCACTGGCATATCCATGCACTTGCCCTCTCTACCATACTGCTGTCTTCGAACCCATGAGATAGCAAAAAAAGAAGAGAGTGAGGAGAATAGAGTCTCGGAGTTTCTGCCCTGGCACCTTTCCTGCTGGGCCTGGGTTCATCTACAAAATGCTAAACTCCATCCACGAACCTTTCCTGTAATTCTAGATCATCCTCCAAGTTCCAGAACCTGGTGTAATCCTTTCCACTTATAGATAGAAGTACGTCTGCCTGCTCCTTGCCTCTGGTGAGGGCGGTCTGCGGGGAGTCTTGGCCATTAGTCGGAAGGGTTGGGTTACAGTCGCTTTCTCGCTCCTCCAGCCCCCCACTCTCGGCTCTGTAAATGATCCCTTAGTTAGAGCTACTTCAGCTGCTCACTTGCATTGCTAACTGTTGCAAGTTTAATTGATTCTTAAATCTCATTTTATCTACCTTTAGCATATTTGTGTGGTGGAACGAGGATAGCTGCAGAAATACATTTCAGCAGCTTTCTTTCATTCTAGGAGCAGTAAACAATAAGTAAAAGTTAAAATTGTTAAACCTTGTCTCGTTTAGAGCATCTGTGTCTTAAAAGCAATGGAGGAAGATCCACATTCAAAGGTGCTGGACGCAGATCATTCGCTGACATTTGCATCTTAACTGACTTGCTGACATCCCAGGGAATGGTTTCTGCTTCTTATTGTGGAATCTCTGTTAGTTATAGTCTCAATGTCTGTCCACTCTATTCCACAGGCATTTCTTTCAACAGACTTTATACACACGGCACGTGTCGCCGTCTGTCTTCTTGGTTAGAGTATCCATTTGCGAAGGCAGCAATCAGCGCTTTGGTGCTACTCCTCCGTTCCCTGCGTGTAGACCAATGCTTTCCCCACCGTAGGCACTCCAGGGCAGTTACCCACAAACACCAAACGATACAAAATCTTACAGATTTTTAAAAATATGCTCTATAAGGTTTAACTCAGCATCACATTTGTTTGGTTCTTTCTGCGTGTGGTTAAGGGAAGGAAGCTCTGGTGTGCACACAGCAAAGCCTTTCACACCCTCCAGCAGTGAGGAGGGGGAAGATCGGCCTTTGGACACAGAGATTTTGGAGATGCTGACAGTCTCCTGTTTAACTTGAGTTGTGATTATATAATCTAAAAAGTAGTTAAAGCTGTCTTTCCCTTGAGGAGAATCACAAGTCCTCTTCAAGTGTGCTGTTGCCATATTCCTGTTTTAGTTCCAACTACTTGCTTCATATTCGTGGAAAAAAATAGCCCTAACATTTGTTATCAATGTATCTTTTGTGTCTCACTTTTCCTCACTTCCAATGTCTTCCTCCTCCACTTGATTTTATATGTGATTTTGGATTTTTGGATTTTTTTTTTTAATCCCTTCGTCTTGCCCAAGTCAGTACAAACTCAGAAAAGCATCAGTGATTGTCTAAGATATTCAAGGCTTCAACCTCCTTTCAAATTAGTGCTTTATGTTACCCTTTGGCTACACCAATGAGAAGCCAATACTGATAGAAACAGGATATCGATAGTGAACATCACACTTCCTTCCCTTGTGCAGTGGGAACTTACTGCACGCACTCTGGGAGCAACTTCCTGAGACACAGCTTTTTATGTATCCCATTTTTGATGGGATAGCTAACTGGATCTAATGCAGCCCTATGGGAGCATCTGCTGTAAGAGACTTAGCCATGCTGGGATCTTCATCTAGAGCCACTGCTCCTAGTGCCTGACTCCACCTGCCATTTGTTGGTTGTCTAGATTTCTTGCAGCACTTACCATTTTCCCCTAAGTCTTGATTGGCTCAATATTCAATTATACCCATGCCTAACTCTCTTCTTATATAAGAACAGGTTCTATTTCTTATTCTTTCTGTCCTTCAAAATACCAAAGATGCTACAATAAATGTTAATGTTTTCAATGGGCCCATTTTGACCATGTTTAGGATCATAATCTACACACGTCATGAGCCTCAGTCTGCCCCAGGATAAGCCACCAGTTTTATATGTGTTGCTCTAAGCAGTTTTTATAACTTCATTTTGTGCTTTGGCTATCACACATGTGCCTCAGTGCATTTTGATTACTCTCACATCCAACCTATCTTAGCCCCTTAAAATCCCCACTTAAAAGTCCCTTTCCAAGATTCATGTCTTTTTTGTTTGTTTTGAGACCAACCAAGTTTCAGCAATGCCACAGGTTTGAAATTATCCACTGGAGCCCAGTGGCTCACTACGTGTGTATATTTTTTTAAAAAAAAGAGTTGGTGTTTTAAGAAGTGTTCAGCTTCCCCTCAGACCATTCATGAACATCAGCATCCTAGTTAAGGAAGGAAAACATCTCTTTAGGGAGAGTTTGAAATGTCCACTACTTTGTATTAGCACGTCATTATCAGTTTAGAAACCTGAGCTCAATGAAGTTTAAATCATCAAATTAATACACATTTTTATTGCTTCCTATAAATATTTTTTAATTTGCATTTTCAATGATTCTTACTTTATTTTATTTCTATCAAAAAGTCTCCTACTAAAAACAGCAGTTATAAAATCTGCCTATATAACTTGATGCAAACTAAAAATGTTCTAGGAAGAAGCCCTTCCCATGCTTTTATAAGCAACCTACATGAAGCTTACTTAATCACTAAGAAAACAGACACAAAATTAGAAGAATTAGGTAAAATAGAAAGAGGACAAAACATGATGAACAGGATCAAAATTCATTACAAACATTTTTTGGAAAGTCATAATGAAGCCCATTATTATATATAATTAATGCATGATAATAAAATACTTAAAAATTAAGAACATCCTCCCATTAGAATGTTCTTTCCAAATGATGCTTTTTATTGTCTACTATTTTACCAGGAACCTGTCCTTAGCACCATAATTCAGGGCATGATGGGTCATGGCCTAGCACAGCCTAGATGGGGGAGAGGCCTAAGGTTGCCACAGTCTCTGTGAGTAGGAGACAGTTTTAGCAGGTGCAGGCTCTGAACCATGACAACATCCCACTTTGCCTCGATTTGAAACCTGGTGCTTTGTTGGTAAGATTTGGACCACAACACAGAATATGCAGAGACATAAACACTATGAGCCTGACCTGCCCCAAGGCTGGCTTCCATGGCCCAATTCCCTACTCTGAGAAGGGACGGCGGCTTCTTTCTGTTGCTTGGGGCAGGCATGGTGGATCACCGACCGCATATGGCATGGTCAGATAGCAGTTTGGAGCCTCTCCCTCCTTGTCTGTAGTATATAGAGTAGCTTATGACACACGCAGACTCCTAAGTAGCCATGATCCTGGCGCGTTCTGAGATGATGTTAAAATTGCCAAGGTGACCATGGAAATGGAGTGGAGAGAAATCTGAAATGGAGTCAACTGGTAGAAAAAGTATGGAGATGTCAGGAAGGATTTGTAGAGGAACCTTAGTCACCCATAGGCATAGCACTACAATCATCTTTTAGCCTCTCCTGCAGGTGCTGTCAGGTGTAGTTTGTCTCTAGAACACAGGGTAACTTGTGTGTGTGTGTGTGTGTGTGTGTGTGTGTGTGTGTGTGTGTGTGTGTGTCTGAATATGTGCATGAATATGTAGGAACACTTGGACACTAAAGTTAGACTGCAGCCTCACCCACTCCATGTCACACCTGGATACTAACATTTCTGCATAGTTGGATTAACTGTCAAAATGCTCGATTTTTATCCCAGCTCATCTGCCTCGTGCCCATATTTGTGGAAGCCCTTCTCTCGACATATGTCATTGCTACCTGGTTTCCTGGCATAGATTTCTAGGCTTGACTCACTGGAGTCAGGAAGAAAAAAAATAGAGGAGAGGACAGAAGAGAAGGGGAAGGAGGGGAAAGGAGAGGAGCTGTCGCTGTCACTGAAGAGGATGGAGAACTCAAAAGATAAGCCAAAAACTGGTGATCTGGGACTGGAAAGTGATGCTTAGGACAAAAGCTTAGGAGTTCCTGGTGGTCCCCCAGGAGTCACTAAATTAGAGAATAGCTTCCTCATTGACCACAACCACATCTTAACTCTTGCCAAAATGATTCACTTATACTCTTTGGGAGAAAACAAGTGAGTACTTAGAATTTAGTGCAAAAATCAAGAGTGGTTAAAATTTTAAAGTTCATGCCTAAGGAATTTCAGTTACTTATATTTACAATTTATTTCTGTAAAATATCTTACCTCCGAGCATGACAGATAAGTGAGATGCTGTGCACAGAATCCTAGTGAAAAAAAAATTGAAATTCTCTGCTCTGCAGTTATTTAAGAAGAGGGAAATGTTGATTGAGTGTTTTCTACTTCTGTGGGAAAAGCAGGCAAGGTCTTAACTTCTCTTTAAGAGTGTCGGAAACACACATGGGGTTACGGGAGGGGTTGAGGGGTTAAATGATTGTTTTCCCAAAGATCCTAACACACTACAACTTTTTTGTCGTTCTGTCACTGTGGTCCTGTTTCACTCTTCTTCCCTTGATTTTCTTTGGATTTACGAGTTGTTCTCTGTCCTTGTTTCATTTGCCAGAGAGGACGTCATGGGTGCCTTGTTAAGTAGCATTATTAGTGTTCTACAGAGGATCACACTAGATGCCAAGGAAAATGGGTGTTAGCAGAGGCAGGCTCCCATGCGTATTTTTGCAGCCAGAAAAGGTACATGGTGAGAAAACAATGATTTCATCCTCAAAACATAGAAATTGAGGAAACCCACAAAATTCAACTGTAAAAAGTAATCTCCAAGAAGAATAAAGGGGCCATTGCAAGAACTATATTAAAATCCTTACTTATTTAAAAATCTTAGATAATTTCAATGAAAGTGAAAGTGTGCTAGATATCAAGCCAGAGGATATTATATGTAACGTATTGATCATTTGCTAATCATTGGTGTATTTAGATGCTAGGGATTGAACACAGGGGATTATACAACAAACACACACATTTGAAAAAATAAAGAATCTGTGTCATCAATATGTCAGCCCAAAGGTCGATGAAGGTTCTTATGAAATGAGTGGGAGACAAACTGCTGTGAGGAGGTCTAGGTGAGCAATTTCCTCCCAGGACAGATGGATACTAGAAAAAAAGAGCCCTGGTATTGTGTCTCCAGGAGGAACATTATTGGCAACAGGTGAAGGTTGGGTCTATTCTGCAGATATTTACCAAATTGGCCATAAACCTCAAAATCAGGATCCTGGAAACAAGCCTTGAGTGACTTCCTCTCTACCCTTGGCTTTGCTAGATTCCGTCTTTAAAGTGTGCTCTTTTTAAATAACGTTTTCCTAGCTGTGTTTTCAGGTTAAAGATATCTCTTCTTTCAAGGGTTGTAAACTATTACTCTGTATTAGATGCTGATTACTTTATTACACTGCATGTGCATGCATTTACCCTGTCAATATTCATTATGTGCCCACTGCATTTGAAGCATGGTTCTGAGCTGTGGAAATAAGCAGGTGAGGAAGAGCCATGGTTTCCTATAGGGTCCCACAGTCTTCTGGGGGAAACCAGGCACAGTAACACCACAGTGGGGCGAATGGTTCAAAGCTGCACTGGGACTGTATTGCTGTATTGTGAGCCAGCTGGGGGTGAGCGTCCAACTACCGCCATGTGACAAGGGGACACTTAGACTGATTCTTGGGACCATATTCAGGAAGAAATTTGGGAAATTAGTCCCACATTTATAACAGCTCTGACGTAACAGTTAGACTCATGTTTCCCAGGGTGCAAGGGAAGTAGGTTTGTAGGGTTGATATTTCTAGTGAACTTGATTGCACTGGCTCGTATGTTCTTTTTCGTAAGAACATTTTGCTTGAATAAATGGAGCCTTTGTATTTGATGGCCCCTCCAATTTCCCCTACTTCTAATAATTTTGTAGAATGTGCATAGCTGCTCTAACCCAGTTGTGAACATAACTGGACAATCTGGGCAGGTTTTAGCTCATGGCTGAGTTCATGTTGGAGAAAATATGTAGTCAAATCACATAGGCTCGGGGGCTTGCTTGCTGTATGACCTTGTGTGACTCACATCCGCTCCATTCCTCAGTTTCTTCATTTGTAAAGGGGGGATAACGATACAACCCCTTCATTAGGCAAGCTGTGAGGGAAGGGTTAAGACATGAGCATGTGCCCACTTAGACTGGCTGGTGTGTTGTGGCCACCCTGAAAGCCTATTTTTGTCTTCCCAGGTGTTATCATAACTTACGGGTTGTATCTAGATGACACTCTAATTCACAATTCTTCAGAACTCAGCTGCCATGCCTATGGATTTGATCCTGGGAGCTTACACACCTTCAGAGTCCAAGCATGTACGGCCAAGGGTTGTGCTCTCGGCCCACTGGTAAGTGTGTGAATTGGTATTCTGGGATGGGTTAGCTGCCGAGTGATGTGAGGGATCAAGGGAGAAGTAAGAGCCTGGGAAGCACGAGGGGAGGTTTTCCTTATATTAAGGTTCATTTAAGAGTTGTTTTTAGTTCAATGTACATTTTAAAGCTGAGCACATATCTGGGGGAAGGAAACATGTATTCTTGAATAAACAATAAGTTGGATGCTTTAATAAACATACATATAATTATGCCTGTTTGATGATAAACAAAAGGTACATGTTTTTCTTCTTAATGATACCCCAGTAACTACATTTGTGATTAAAAAATGAATATTGAAAACTGAAATTCCCACAGTACACCTAGATGGCTGCCCAAAAGGAAGATTAATCAGTTAAAAGATTGAACTTACTTCATCTCTTAGGATAAAGTATTTTTATTTCATGAATCTGCTGTGGCTTTATAAGAATGATATTTAAATTTTTATTACTATCTGCTTTTGATGCCCACATTTTAGAAGCCTATAATGTGTATCTCTGTTTCATTGACAGTTAAAAGCATGAAAAAAGATTATCCTTTGTGTTTCAACATCATTTTCCACGTACAGATACTACTGTATGCCCACCACAGACCAGCATAGCATTCTTCAGTTTGAAAATAATGCACTACACTTTATGCATTTCTCTTGATTAAATAGGTTTAGCTTCACTTAAAAAAAGGAGAGAAATACTCATTAGTTATAGGTATATTTGGCAATGTTTGCTAATTCACTATCATTTTAATGGACTGTCTTTATTGAATAGTATATTATATAAATATTACCACAAAAAAAAAAAAAAAACAGTTCTTTAACTTAATTTGTACTTCTTTTGGATCATACCTCCTGTTCAGAGACTGGTCACTTTCCAAGAAGCTAAAACCACACATTGCTGAGACTGAGCTGGAGTCCTTATTGCTGTCAAGCATTTATAGTACAGACCCTTCTGATGGCTACTTACCCTTAAAAGCTGCAGTGGAAGGTAGCCAGAACTTCTCCACTCAGAGAGAGAAAGAGAGAGAGAAAGATTGAGTGAGGGAAAGAGAGAGAGAGAGAGAGATTGGGAGAGAGACAGAATGGAGACAAAGGAATACTTTCCATGACCTTAGAACTTGCGCTTTTCCCCAGCGTAAACTGATGGATCCACCTCATCTTCAAGCTATTCTAAAAACTTTAAACAAGGGGACACAGTTATCGACCTGTGTCCTGAGCAGATGGCAGGCAACGTTAACCTTAGGAAATCAAATACCACAGGCCCTGATAGGAAGGGAAAGGAGAATTGGGTTGTAAAATCAACTCTGCCAGGTCCCCTCCATTCCAGTCTCCACGCTGACTTGGCGCACACACCACCTCCTTCACTTGCTCCTTTTCTCTCTTTTATTTAGCCCATCCCTAACTAATGATTTCTACATTTTGGAGACAGAAAAAATGCTGTGTTTTTTAAAACGTCTTTTGCAAATTCAATAGGATTGTTACCCATACATGCAAAGCCACACTACTCAGCATGCCCTTAGACAAATGGGCTTCAGTCTTAAGTGTGGCATCACAGACCCACAAATGAATCATAAAATTAAAAAATATATATACAGATTTGGAAAAATGGGGGTTTTAAAAATAAGTCATTTGTGCATCAATTCCACATTCTCACTATTTTGATACAGTAAGAATTTGACGGCTCAACTTATTTTGTTATTACAGCCTGACCAAAGGGAGTGATTTGGAGTGATTAAGACAGAATTGCTCTATTCCCATTTAATTCCCCTGTGGTTTTTTCTGTTATTGTCAATTTAAAGAACATATTTGACTTTTGAAGGATTCGTAATATTAAAAAAAAAAAAAATACCTAAGAGGCTGAAGAGATGACTCGCAGCTTAAGAGCAGAGGTTCTAAACTTGTGGGTCATGACCCTTTTGGGGGTCAAATGACCCTTTCACGGGGGTCTTCTAAAACCATTGGAAAACACACAGATGTTTATGTTATAATTCAAACAGTAGCAGCCAAAAAAAAAATTATGGGCGGGGTCACCACAGCATGAGGAAGTGCATTAAAGGGTCAAAGCCTAGGAAGGTTCAGAACCGCTGATGTAAAGGCAGCTGCTGCTCTTGCAGAGGACCTCAGTTTGATTTCCACAACTTCCTGAGACCCCAGGTCCAGGGAAACCAACATCTTTTGGCTTCTGTGGATTCCTGTATTCACATGACCCCACACAGAAACACACACCAACACATATTGAAACTAATAAAATAAATCTTTCAAGAAAAATAAACATGTCTGGTTTTCTGAAGACTTTAGAAGACACAGGGGAAGCCACTATATGCCCACTATTTCAGGCTCCTGTAAAAGCTCACTTGGTATGGATCCCTGGATTTCCCAACACTGTTTATCTCTGAAAGGTTAGTGTGAAATATTACTTACCTAAGAGTCTTAGGAATAAGAATTTTATTTTATTATGGTTTCATTCAATCTTTATTCTTTTTCTTATTATCATTTATTTCATTTTATTCAATTTGTATCTCCTCCCTCAGCTCCTCCCATTCCTACCCTCCCTCCCTCTTCTCAGTCTATGCCCCTCCCCTAGTCCACTGATAGGGGAGGTCCTCTTCCCATTCTATTTGACCCTAGCCTATCAGGTCTCATCAGGACTGGCTGCATTGTCTTCCTATGTGGCCTGGCAAGGCTATAACCATCCCCCACCCTCCTACCCCCCACACATACCGAGGGGGAGGTGATCAGAGAGCCTGTTAGTGAGTTCATTACAGGGACAGCTCCTGCTCCACTTCCCAGGGACCCCACTTGGATACTGAGTCTATGAGGTACATCTGACCTGGAGTTTTAGGTCATCTCCATGCATTGTCCTTGGATAAGGTATCAGTCTCTGCAGGGTCCCCAGGGCTCAAGGTTGTGTTTTTTTTGTTGTTGTTGTTTTTATTTTTGTTTGTTTGTTTGTTGGTTGGTTTGTTTATTGGCTTTGTTGGTCTCCTTTGGGAGCTCCTGTTCCCTCCAGGTCTTTCTATCTCGCCTTTCTTCCCTTAGAATCCCTGTACTCTGCCCAAAGTTTGGCTAAGCGTCTCAGTCTCTGCTCTGATACCTCAATCAGTAGAGTCTTTCAGAGGCCCTCTGTGGTAGGCTCCTGTCCTGTTCCCTGTCTTCTCCTGCTTCCAATGTTTATTGTGTATGTCCTTCTGAATGAGGATTGAGCATCTTCCCTAGGGTCTCCTTGTTGTTTAGCTTCTTTAGGAGTATAGATTTTAGTATGTTTATCCTATATTATACGGCTAATATCCACTTGTGAGTGAGTATATACCATGTGTGTCTTTCTGCTTCTGGGATATCTCACTCAAGATGATCTTTTCTAGTTCTCACCATATACCTGCAAAATTAAATTTCTGAGTAATATTCCATTGTGTAAATGTGCCAAAATTTCTGTATTCATTCCTCAGTTAAGGGACATTTGGGTTGTTTCTGGATTCTGGCTATTATGAATAGAACTGCTATGAACATGGTTGAGCAAATGTCCTTGTTGTATAGTTGAGCATATTTTGGATATATGCCTAGGAGTGGTGTAGCTGGATCTTGAGGTAGCACTATTCCTGATTTTCTCAGAAAGCACCAGATTGATTTCCAGAGTGGTTGTACAAAGTTACATTCCCACCATTAATGGAGGAGGGTTCCCCCTTCTCCACATCCTCTCCAGCATGTGTTATCATTTGAGTTTTTGATCTTAGCCATTCTGATGGGTGTGAGGTGAAATCTCAGGGTTGTTCTGATTTGCATCTCCCTGAGGACATTTCTTTTAAGTGTTTCTCTGCCATTCGATATTCCTCTATTAAGAATTCTATGTTTAGCTCTGTACCCCATTTTTAAATTGGATTACTTGGTTTGTTGATGTTTAACTTCTTAAGTTCTTAAGAGTTTTATTAAGCCATGGAAGCTCACTTTCCAAGTGGGTTCCCTAGTAATGGGAACAGGGACTGTCTCTGACATGAGTAATGGGAACAGGGGCTGTCTCTGACATGAACTCAGTGGCTGGCTCTTTGATCACCTCCCCCTGAGGGAGAAGCAGCCTTGCCAGTCCACAGAGGAAGACAATACAGCCAGTCCTGATAAGACCTGATAGGCTAGGGTCAGGGGGAAGGGGAGAAGAACCTCCTCTATCAGTGGACTTGGGGAGTGGCATGGGAGGAGATGAGCAAGGGAGGGTAGGATTGGGAGGGGATGAGGGAGAGGGCTACAGCTGGGATACAAAGTGAATAAAGTGTAATTAATAAAAAATAAATACATTTTTAAAAGAATCCTAAATAAACTAGAGTTAAAAAGTTTAAAAAAAGAAATTTTGTTGAATTTTTTTTTGTTTTCACACATATTTGTTCTTAAATTTATTTTTAATTTCAAAGGAACATTTTAGGTTAAAGCTTAGCCAACTTCCACCCTCCCAAAGGCCTTTTTTTTATTAATTTTTAAAGCAACATAGATATTTAAGAAGAAAAAAATTACAGAAACAACAAACAACCAACCAAAAACATCTTCCTTGTCAGAGGTATAGTTGTCAAATTTAGTGTAGAGTAAAAGTCAGAGTGTTTATCCAAACACTGAAGGAAACCTAAGAAAATGTTTATCTTGAATTAACCAAGTATTTGAAGAGAATAATATAATTATCTGGAGTTATCATTAGTTATTCAATTTTTCAGTGTCATTTTGTCTGGAACTCTTCTAAACCCCTTTCTGTACAATGATTGGAATTGCACACATAGACATAGTTAAAGTAGCAGCTTTATTATAAAACATTAAAGTGATTAATTGAGTTTTTCCGACTGGCTTTTTATTGCTTTTTTCTACATAGCTGTTTGTAACTGAATCAAGGTTTGAGCAGAAAGATCAGCCCCCAAGAACCCAGAGCCCTTCTCTGATAAAGAGAAAACACCTGTGACCTCACACTTATTAAAAACTAACACTCAGTCTTTTTCACATTTATTTCATAATTGGAGAAATGTATTCACCTTAACAAATAAAGCCTTCATAATTGAGAATATTTGCCTGCCACAGGAGCTCGTGTTTGATCTTCTTGTGAGGCGTGAATGAGCCTGTTTGTTCTTTGTAAGTGAGGCCAGGGCTAGGAGCATTATCAGTTGACAAAGCGCTGGAACTTCTGATAGCCCAACCTCAGCTCTTGGGCGACAGAGTCAGGGAGATAGATGATGAGTGCACTCCAGTGAGCAAGCCTAGCCTATAGATGGGTTCTCGGCCAGTGAGAGATGCTGTCTAAAACACAAAATGAGTAGCTCTTTCAGAGCAGCACCTCTAGTTACCGTCTGGCCCCTACATACAATGTACATTCACAGGCATTCACCTGTACATACATGTACAAACACACACACACACACACACACACACACACACACTCACACACACACAGAATTAGGTGAAAATTACTTGCATATTCAGTAAACTTCAAAAGGTGAAATATGGACCCCTGAGCTCAATTTACTGAGTTCTAGCCAGCTATGAAAAGATAATAAAAAGACTGTGAGCCCTTTCTACTTTCCTGCCAACAGCTGCATCTTTCTTTGGACACTTGGTCATTGTACTCATGTAAAGCTATTGGGCCATTTCTTATCCTTGTCCAATTCAAGGCTCACTTTCCTGTCAGAGTCCTTCTTTTGAAGTGAGTAGTTTCCACATAAGCAGGTCAGCAGCACGCCACCTTCTCCCGTGACTATTTCTTGGTGAGATTGGGTATGGCCCACTCATTTCTTGATGCCAGCACGATGCTGTCACTGCAAAATGCAGCTTCACTCCACAGGGAGCAAAGGCAGCTTATTCTGAGCTAACTGTGAATGAGTGTGACCCAACACTGGATTCTGGTTGCCCTGGGTGACATGTTAAATGTAGAAATGGTTTCATGAACATTTTGCGGCCACAGAACTAAAGAATATATAAGTTACGTAAGTAGGCAGTGAGTCCATGCCCCCATCACATACGTTGGTGGGAATGTTAGGCAGGCAGGCTACAGAGAAGTCAGGGTCGTTGTTGTGGAGCCTGATGGCATCCTTGGCTTTTGGATGTGTGGAGGCCATTTGTCTGCACAAAGTTCATCCCAAAGATGTTAGGCTCTGGATTTGCAGCCTCCCAACACCTGAGACACACAAGAGGCCCTTGTCAGTCATTTGGGCTTGTGAGCATAGATATAGCTTCCTCAGGGAACCCCAGCCGGAGGTGCCATCTTTTCCTACAAGAGAGGAACACAGCTCAGAGCGCACACCAGAGGAAGAGGGAGAGGGAGAAAAGAAAAGAGAGGAAAGCAGAGAGGAGGGGAGAGGAGTAGCGAGAAGAAGGAGGGGAGAGAAGGCTTCAGGTGGCTTTTTCACAAACCAAGAGCCTAGCCTTCCATAGGAAATCGGCCTTAGGATAACAGACAGCATGTATCTCTTTCTTTACAATCACTTAGGAATTGTTAAGCAGCTCTGAGCAGTCTGTAGCTGTGCCCAGCTGTGGGCGGTGAGCCAGTCAACATCCCCGGGAAACCACAAGCCGCTGTCTTGGTCAGGAAATGGAGGTCTAAGATTTCCCAACAAGGTGTGCTTTGATCCCGCTGACAAAGGCTGTATTCGGACTAGATGTTAATGTCACAATGGTTTGCTTCACAGCAAGAAGATTCTTTGAAGAAATATGCTCAAACCAAAGCATGCACTTACTTTATTTGCAAACAAAATAAATCCTTTTTCTACTCACAGGTAGAAAATCAGACTCTAGAAGTCCCTCCTGAAGGCATGCTCAACGTGTTTGTGAAAACAGAGGGATCCCGGGAAGCCTATGTGAGGTGGGAAGCGCCTCCTCACCCTAACGGGCGCTTAACCTACTCAGTCCTTCTTACCGGAAGTTTTTATGCAGATCAAGGTAAATGGCCTGTAGTTCTTATGCCTTCAAAAGAAAAGGAACTACCGTGAAAGAGAGAGAGAGAGAGAGAGAGAGAGAGAGAGAGAGAGAGAGAGAGAGAGTGTGTACGTACATGGTTTCTCTTCTATCATATTGAAAGAATTGCTCAGTTTTTTCACTCCTTGTTAGCCTCTGACTTTCCAACTTACAAGTTAAATGTAATCAAGGTATGGCAACGTGGCTGGGACTGACGTGATCTGTGGTTTCAGGGGCCTCTGGGGTACTGAGTTGGATCTCTAGCAGAGGAGAGTGCTCCTGTGTGCCTTCCCTGCCTGAAACACAGCTCCAGCCTAAAATACTGTTTGTGCAAAGGCTTCAGCTGTGATTTTTCACTCCATCCCAAGGAAGTTATTTCCGATTGCCATTTTTATAATTTGGGTATGGCAGCTACTAAATTGAAAAAGGGGTTGGACTTTTGGGGTTCCTTGAAAATATCATCAGGGTTCTCCATTTCAGTACGTCGGGTTCAGTTAGCATGACTCGTGCTGTAAGCATGGCCTACCAGAGAAGAGCGGCGGGATGTGTCTTACTAGAAATTTTAAGTTATGTTTTTAGTAACCATTTCCTTTATCAGCCTTTTCCCAAGGAAATCATACTAATTTTAAACAGGAGGCCTTTAGAATTTTTTTCAAATTGGTAGCAAATAGGCAAAGCAATAGCAGGAATAGTTGCACACTCCAGCTAAAAAAAAAAAAAAAAAAAAAAACGTACCTTCCAGATTGTCATTTGTTTGCTTCTGCCTTCTGTCTACTTGTAAGACTTAATTGCATCCCCCAAATGTATAAAAGCACAAAGAGAAAGAAAAGTGGACTTTGTAAGGCGCTGAGGGGAGTATTCCTCAACTTCCACAGTGTCTACAGCGACTAACCAAACACGCAGTGAACAGAGTCTGAGTCAGAGGCTAGGCTGATCCCCTTAAAGATTGGCGTGTCCCTTTTTTATGCAATCAGGGCTTTGATGTATTCTGCTGTGAAGCACTCGTAAGATTATGAGGTGAAGGAGTGATGATCGATTTGAGAAAAGAAGTAACATTTAGGCCGGACCCATGACAGCCCAGCTATTTCCGCCAAGGCAGCTGGGTGAATAATGCAAAAGCCATGTTCCCCCTCGCGTTTAATCTTGCATTGTTTTTGCAGAGAACATTTCTGCTTGCCTTCTAAGTCCTGTCATCTTTGGTTGTCATCCCGTCCCTCAAACCATCAAAACGGTATTAAATGTTGCAAAGCTGGGCAGCGAGAGAACTTTCAAAAGTCAGAATCCATTTGCTAAGCAGCCCTTGTAGAAAATGTATTCTGTCCTCGGCAGAATTTTCCTTCACTTCTTTCCACTGAGAAGTTTACTGATTTCTCCCAGTGGAATCTGCTGGAATTTATCGGTTCATGGTTGGCAGTCACAGATTAAGGTAAATGTCGATCCGTAATGACCCTCTACATGTTAGCATTTCAGTAAAGCTGGGCTTTTATGTCAAAGATATCGGAGAGGGAGCTATTACACATGACAGGGGTGATCAAGGGACTCCAGACCAAGGCAAGCATTATTAAATATTGACTAGTTCCGTGATTTATGTAGAGCTGGAGGAAAAAAGTGACTTTTTAACCATTATATATTCTTCAGCAACGAAAACCAGCCATTTATCTCCTGCCGGTAGTGAAGGACAGAGTGCCTGCATATTTTAGTGGCGGGAAAACCTAGTCTTATAAATGAGATGAACTCCTCCGTGATAACATTTCAGCTTGTTAATTGCCAAAAGCAAAACAGACAAATTGGAAGCAATTACAAGGCATGACTTAGAGAGTCCTGGGGTGTGCCTGTGACTCGGGGTTGGAGGGCCAAGGTGGCAAGTGGAGGGAGCATCTTGGAGACAGCCCAGCAACCGTCTTTTCTCACTTCTTGTCACTGGAAGACTCCCGTCCAATGTCAAGTACAGGGATTGTGACATCTTGTCCCGTTGGCTATCGGCAGCCAGCTGGCATTTACGCTGAAGATAGAGAGGTCTATGTGGCTCTTCAAGAAAGGAATTAAACGTTAATTCATCAAAGTTATAAAAGAGATCGCCTGCTTCCCAGAGTTAGACAAGGCTTACTGAATTGTCAGACGGCTAATTGGTTATTTCCTTGACATGATGAACAACTGTGATGGCTGCTGAAGAAGAGTTAGTGGTTAGGAGTCCCAAGACAGGAAGGAACAGGTGCCTGCACCGGGGCCATTATTTTTCAAGCCAGGACAGCCAGCTATCTGAGCACCCACCCAGGAACCTTGCTCCCTGCGGCAACTCCGGTGCCAAGCCAAAAACTTTACAAAGTCAGAGCCACATTTTCTAACTAGTTAGGCGGCATGTATCGGACGATTTTCTTTTCCTAAAAATTATCCTTTCATCAGATGTTATTTTCTCATGAGTCAAAATTTAAAAGACAAAAATGAAAAGCAGCCAATGCTTCCAATCTGTTCTTGAGTCTTGGAGGAAACTGGAGTATGTGGTGTCTCTCATCCACCTGTCTGACTGTCTCTCCATCTACCTATCATCCCTGTCTTTATCTACATGTATTCCTCCATATGAGACTATATTTCTTCTTCCCACACATACAGCTTCTCACACAAACGATACCAAGCTGTGTGTTTGGCCATCAGTCGTTTTGTCTAAATTTTGTCTAAATCAATCATTTCAGCAATGTTGCAAAGAGAATTCATTAAGAACCTGTTTTTGCACATACTCGGTGTGTTCATGCGCCTTTGTTATCTAACTGGTTCCCTATTAATAGACATTTGGCTAAGTCTTTGGTTATATAAATAATGATGCAATGGATTAATATCCCAATTTATACCTCTACAGGTATATTAATTAGTGAGATGAATTCCTTAAAACGCATTGCCTGGTGGGAGAAATAGTGGGAGAAAAGAGCAAAATGAAAAAAAAAAAGTTATAATAAAAGCGTATTGCCTGGCTAAAGAAAATGCACGGTAAGTGTGTCAGGGACTTCAGATTTCACTGCACAGCTTAGGAAAGCGTGGGCCTGCCACACATCTGATCAGCATCTTGCCACACTGACCTTTGCCAGCCCTGCTACAGAAAACAGCACCTGGCAGCACCCGAACCTGCTTTTCTCTTGTCCCTACTTGGTGGGAAGAAATGTTCGTATGTAAAGCATTTGGAAAGGAATTCTTCTGGGAATTTCTTCTTTGCCAGTCTTTGTCACCTCGCCTTCCTGAGCTGTAGGATCTCCTAAGATATTAGGAAAGCCTGCTCTAAACGCTGCAGGTTTTCCCCTTGGTGTCTTCCCTAGCACTTACAAGCATTCCCTCAAAACTGTCTACGCTCAGTCCGCTTGGAGTCTGGACTAATTGGGCACATAGTGCCCAGTTCAAACACTGAGCACCCCTTTGTTTCAAAAGTCATTCTTCAGTAATCCACCCTGTCCCCCAGTGGATGAAGCGCCCACCCTCTCCACCTTTGCTGTAAGCTCTTGCGGGCAGAGCTGCACTTGAATCTATGTTTCCAGCTTTTATTTCTTAGGGTCAGTGTTTCTTTCGTGGAATTTTCTTTCTTATATTCTTTTAGACAGTGTCTCTCTATAATGTCCCAGCTCCCTGGAGAGTTTCTGGTGCTGTTTTTATGAGGGGGGAGCACTGATGTGTTGTCAGCAGGCACAGTTACACCTTTGTGGTGCTGGGTTTTTTAATAAATGATAGGATGACATTGTCTGTTGGCCCTCTAGTTCTCATTTTCTTCAATAGACATGTATAGTTTCCCTGTTTATTTTCCCATATTTTGTAACTAAGTATAGTTTTATTTATCTGTAAATTGTGGCACATGCACTCAAATGTTAAGGTCACTCAGTAAGCAACCTTAAAAAGCGACTCTTAAGAAAATGGCTTGCAGTCTTCGCTCTCAAGTCAGTATCCTCTGGACCCCATTCTGTACCAGCATGAACCTGTATCCACCTGGTAATGAGCGCCCGTCTCATGCCTGCATACACATAACTGCAGTGTTTGCTGCAAGCATTTGCTGTCAGAGGAATATCGCTAAGTAGAAAATGCCTGTTAAGTTAGACTTTTAACTAATTTTTAACAAGGTCTATAAAACAGCACCAAAACATGGACCCAGAGGATGCCTGCAAACAGGTGAGATGAGACAGGTATATACTAGCCAGTCTATTCTCAAGCCTGTGAGGCAAGAACTGAGGTGCTGGGATGACAAACAGAACAGAATTAATTAGGGAAAGATGTGAGGGAAAGCTGGACTTCCCCCATCTCTTAAATTACAGACTTGCATATGAAAACATAGTAAAAGAATAACCGAGAAGCACAAATAACTATGAGTTGCAAAATTGGGTGCTTCTTCTGGGCTGGGAAATGGAAAACTCCACTTCCTGCCATCTGAACTAAGATTTAGCACTTAGTACTTGGAAATGCCTCTGCTTTGCCTCATCCATGCAATTCAAGGACCATACAATGGAAGTTCGTTTTCCTAGGGTGAGTAGGTGCCATTCATTGGCCTGCAGTTAGTGCTCCATCAAGGGCTCTTGGGACTGAGTCCCTCACCTCACAACCCACAGTTCAGTAGGAAAACCCTCAGTGTTTGTTGCTGTCTCCTCCATATGTATTCATTAATGTTTTCATTCTAAGTCCATAATAGCTTCTCACTTATTTAATTTGTGCTATTTTTAAATGAGAAGAATGTGTGAATTCAATAAAAACTACAATAAGTTATAACAAGTAACAGAAACTTGCCTCACATGAACCTGGCTTCAAAATCACAAATGATAATTTATTTAACCATATATATGAAAACCATCTGTGCCAAGAATTTCAATAGACGTTATCAGTATTGTAGAGTTTCCAAACATGTGCAACTGAAATATTATAAAACTATCCAGTTACCAAGATAGGAAATAAAGGGGAACTGCATGAAGAGAAAAAGGAAAGGGCTGGATTCCTTCAGGACATTTTTCCAGTGCCAGCCTTCTGCCACCAGCAGGCTTTCTCTGAGTCCTCCTAGAAATCCTATTTTTAGTAGACAATGCTATGTCTTAGCTGCACATCCTGCTCTTTTCCCCAGCTGTGATTGGGGAGTCTTGTGTGAATTGTTTAGTTCTTCATTATTCTTCCCATGAATGGACTGGGAAGTGATCTTCTGCAGTGGAGGAGCCGGCATATTGTTTTGTGTCTGAGATATACTAATTGCTGAGTCCTTTTGTGCAGGGTGGCTCAGGCTTCATCTTCAAATGCTCCTTTCTTTAAATCCCCTATTTGGTGTTGTAGCATAGAAAAAAAGACAGGAATTTGAGAAAGAGGTTGTGGATTATTGAGAAAATAGAAAGAGTCTGAATGGAAATGGTCTTGCAGCATCTCAGAGGGAAATGCTTTTAGTGTTAAAGCAGATTGACAATCTTGTATTGTTATAACCAGGACTTTGTGATTTCTGGAATTTCCGCTTCCAGGGTAGAGACAGTTACAACACATGGGCTTTGTGTGATGATTCCCCCTTTAAGAGGAAGGAGTCTCTCCAAAGAACAGAGGGGAGAAGCAGTAGGAAACAGCAAGGAGGAAGAAGAAAAGAATGAGTTTGAAATTAGTCTTAACTGCGTGTTTGCCCGGCTCAGAAGAACTGACACCCATCATACAAAAACAAACAAGAAAACACTAATTTAAAAGATTGTTTTTAAAAGGACAAGTTGGGATTTTAAAAGAACAGAGGCATTATTTTTGTGTGGTGATATTTAGGGATGGTTTATATTCCTGTGTTTCCCTTTTTATGAACTAAGATTATTAATTTTCTACGATAGAAAACTCTTGTTTGTGGAAAACTAAATAGAAATCTGGGGAGGACACATCATTCTAATGGAGAATAATTTGGAATCATCATGGGGAATCAGGCTGGAAGAGATGGGGTGGGTGACACAGCCCTAAGGAGGGTGAAATAGGAATGGAGAGACCTGTTTCAGCAGGAAAACATGTCAGGTACCTCTAACTCTGTTCAGCATTCTCTGCCTCCCACAATTTGCCTGTGAGTCTTTCCCCAGTGGTCACCAACAAAAACCAAAGCACAATGTGGCAAAATTCATCTAGATAAGAGTGTTCAGAAGAAGGGTGAGTCATTGCGTCCCAGGGGAAAGATGGCGTGGAGAAGTCCTGAGGATGGGCAGTCTGGCTATTTGTGGTGATTTGATGCATAGTGAGAAACTTGGTTTTCACAGCCTACAGAACCTCTGGAAGGTGATGGTTGCTTTCATGTTAATGGATCTTGCCTCCCTCAGAAGACAAAGGAGGGGCACATAAAGGCTCTGTTCTCTCCTCTCCATTTCATCTCCAGGAGACATGCGTGCCTGTGTGCTCCAGCTGCACCCCTTCAAATCCTCCCACCCCAGTGAACTGCCTAGAAGTTGCCAGCCGCCAGAAAGGGCGTGTAACTATTCAAATGCTGCAGATCTCAACAAGACTGGAAGTTGCAGTGTCTGGGTCAAGGTTACCCAGAGAAATCCAGGGATTTTGCTAGTCATCTCCTTTTCCCAATACCTACTCTCCCTCTCTCCCCACAGCAAGAAACTGTTTTATCAAAATTACAAGCCGAAAGGAGATATGAGAGCATTTGTTTTCCTGGGAAGGTAAAGGAAAATGTTCCCTGGAAATGCCTATCAGTTGCAAGGAGACTGCAGGAAGGCTGGGCTGTTCAGAAAGGGGCTGCTTTGTTTTATCGTCCCTGGGGCCTGTTTCTCAGTGTGGAAGGAGCTGTGTATTTTCCGATTCCTGCTGGCAAGCCATGCAGTGTATCTGACACGCTGCCCCCTGGGAGGGACTCCGGTGGGGGAATTGTTCCGGGATGCAGGACAGCTCGTAACTCGGAATCAGAATCCCGTTGGAGAACTTCGTAGCTGTGTGCCAGTCAGTAGGAAGATGAAAGAGGCCACTTCTTTTCAAGCAATTTTAATTCATTTCCCCGTAATGAGCTGGAAGGGAGGGCAGCCAGACTGAACGTAAGTAAGATGCTGTGGAATGGATTTTCCAGGGTGGAAGGAAACGGGAGCTGAGGTAAAGGAGTACAGTGTCAGTCTGGCCTCTGTTGCTGCCACTACTACCAAAGCTTGACCTGGTTCTTGTCAGTCTCTTCTTAGGGCCATTTGTCTTGACTCCAGGATCCATACTTTGAGAACATAAGGTGCAGGAATATACATCCCTCTGCAAGGTTTTACAGCAAAAATCCAGTGTGTAAATACTAACATTCAAGGAAAGAATAAGGCAGCCATGACAGTCCCTTACGCTACTCCTCATCAAGGGCTGACAAAGTGCCAGGTGCCATGCTATAGACCCATTTATGGAAGACTGGACAGTTTCTTCTGGAGACAGAAAAGAGAGTAAATACGAGCTGTAGTAGGGGATTCGTTAGGTTGGAGACAACGGGACAACAGTCTCCAACTTTTTTTCTTGGCCATTTTAGATGTTTTAAAATCATACAAGACATTAATAACATAGTCATACAGCTAGTATTAATTTGGGAAACAATGTGTCATGCAGAGCCAAAAGAGGAAGAAAAGGGAAAGTTATAGTTATTACAACATTTTTGGTGCATTTCTGGAAATAACAAAAATCTAAATATGAACATAAAATATTGTTAAGGGCACCTTTTCTGGCTTGTCAATAATTGGAATATTATTCACAAGGTTAAGATCCATGTCATTTTAAATTTTAGGTCAGAGAATGTATTTTTAGAGCATATATTGACATTTCTGATTCTACATCATGCCATGGCCAGGAAAGCTATAGAAATGTATTATTGGGACAGATCCTTCGACAAGAATAAAGTTAAGCAATAATTTATCAAACTTGTTTTTGAATCCATCTCCTCTCCATCCTTATGCAGCAGTTTATTGGATTTGTGTCTGATACCTAGTTGGCTGTTTTCCCGACATAATGAATGAGTGCACCTGAGCTACTGTGTCTATTGAGGCAACTACATGTGTTTGTATGCAAATAGGTACCATGAGCCACACCCAAAGTCAGAGAACTCAGCCCACAGATGCTCCTGAGGGCGAGCGGCCAGTCCCACGTTCTTGTTTGGAGCTCTGTGTGGCGTCCGCATAGAGGAGCGTGCCCATCCTAACTCTCCAGAGACACTCAGCCAGTCAGTCACACAACCCTGACCAGTAACGTGCCTTTGACCTAGGAAGATTTTTTACATAATTGAAAAAGTAAAACCCCTCTTTTTTCTTAAGAGAGAGAGACTTAAAGCCTTCAGCAACACTCAAGCCCTGGTTGGGGAATTTCACTTGTGGCAGTCAGCCAAAAGTGATGTGCTTGTACCTGTGCTGGCCCCACCACACATTTGTCTGAGGAAGGTGCACTTATTGTCTTATGGCAAGTACTGAGCACCTGTTGAATAAAGAACAACATGAGCGTCAGCTTACAGATATTTATTTGTGAAAGAGAGTGATCCCGTGATTTCTGAGTGAGACGTTCTCCAGTAAATACCTGGCATAAATGTTGCCAATAAATTGATTTCAGAATGAAGTTGGAGAATTATTCATACGGGAAAAAAACTCTACAGAGCATCTTTATCTACGTTCTATAAAGCATTCCTCCTAGGACATAGGATCCCTTCTCTCCTCTCCAAATTTATGTGGGTTTTAGGAACAGACATGTTTGGATGGTCAAGGGCTTTCCTTTCATCTGTGGACCCGTGAGAACCAAGGATCTTGTTCTCAGAGTCACACAAGATCCCTCAATCCTGACACTGAGAATAGCTCACTTAGAAACAACATTTCCCAACTGTGTGTTCTTAATTAGTTATTGTGCTAAACCATCAGTGACACAGAATCTAAGAGTTTTATGGAATTATTTAAGACAAATCAGTTTTGAATACCTTTCCGAAATTTGGGTTTTTAATTTGTGAACATTTCTGAAAAAAAAAAGTTATATTTTTTCCAATCATTTAATTTTAGAGAGATATCCAGCGAACTTTTATACCTGAAGATGAGTAATTTGGAAACACAGAGTCAAATTCAAATATTTGTCCATACAACAATTGGCATCTATCTTGTCCCATGAAGCTGGAGGAAAGATGACATAGCTGCATGTGCAGTCCCTGCAGAGAGGGCACCACATGCTACGGGAAAGATGAAAGTGAGCCAAACAACCAGGCAGATTACAGAGCTGCAAACCTGGGGATAGTTAAGCCAAAATCGTTTATCACTAATGTGTCGCAGAATAAAGAACTTAACATACACTGAGGATCAGGAAAGGTCATCAGCCAATGATATTTAAAGTAATTGAAATGTATGAATAAGGGCTGGCCTGGAAGAAGATCCTAGAAGAAATGCATATGAGCAAGAGTATGGGGTTGAAGTTTAAAAAAAAATGATAAATAGATAGGTGGATGGATAATAGATTGTAGATAAATGATAGATAGATAGTAGATAGAAGATAGATTGTAGCTAGATGATAGATAGACAGGTAGGAGGGTAGGAAGATAGATAGATAGATAGATAGATAGATAGATAGATAGATAGATAGATAGATAGATAGACAGACAGACAAGCAGATAGACAGACAGAGGCCAGCATGCCTGAGGCACAGTGGATGAAGAAGAAACTGGTAGGCTTGCAGAGATGGTTCTCTGAGTAAGACACTTTCTGTTAAAGCAAGTGGTCCCGAGTTCAAATCCTTAGCACACATGTAAAAGCAAGCATGACCATGAGTGACTGTGACCCAGCACTGGGGACCTGGCATAGAGACACGTGGATCCCTTCCTTGGAGCCGACTGACTGGACATTAAGCTCCAGGTTCACCGAGAGACCCCGTGTCTAAAAATGAGCTGAAGGCTACATAGTAAGGTACCGACACCCTTGTCTTGCCTTGCATGTGCTCCTATGGCTGTCCTCCCAACACACACAGCAAACACGCACGCTCATGCACCCATGTGTGCATTCAGACACACGCATGCGCACGTGCACGCACACACGCAGAATGCAATAAAATGAAGCTAGAGAACAAGACAGAAGCTGTTTCCTCAGAACCACGTAAGAAATTTTAAAGACTCTGCCCTCAGGTTTCAATAACCAAAGAACTCTCAAAATTTTCTTATGAGAATATTCATAAGTTGTGCTTATTATCTATAGACGAGTTTGGATAAGTAGTTATCCCTTTTTCTCCAAGCATTTGTGTATTACCTTTTCATTTTCCTCTCTGTGAAATACATACATGGTCACACTCACACATACATGTGTGTGTGTGTGTGTGTGTGCATGTGAATTTGAAATTTACAGAAATTTCTTGGATTTGGCTTTATACCTAGCACAGCTCCATGGGCATGACCCTTCACATTGTCCCACAAACACGCATGTGCATTCACACACACACTATGACCTAGTGCAAATACGCCAAAACATATTAACAATCCCTTTTGCTGGGTTTTGGATTCTTGACTATTTCTGCATATTTTCTTATAAATTACAGGGCTTTTTTAATTTTTTCTAAATTACAGTTCAGGAATTTAAAAAAAATAATTTATTTCCATTGGCAACATGCTTTCAGGTGAAGCCACATCAATCCATATGCTTTCCAGCCATCTGCAGATATGTCCATCTGCAAATTAACTGCTAATTTGATAGGTGAAATGATAGGTTCCTTTAGTTTTCCTTTTTATTTTTAAGGTCTTAAATTTCATCTAATATTCAAAGCAGCTTAAATGTAATGGATGATGCTTAGTAGTCATTCTAACATACTTTGCCCAACTGAGATCTGAAATGGTGGTATGATTTTTAGCTGGTTAAATATTTGCTTATTTATGCATGAAAGACATTCTTCATCCAGAGCCAAAGCTTATGCCTTGCTGGACTTGGCAAAGTCCATAAAAGATTTAACTTCGCAGCCGCACTGCTTCCAGCTTCTGGGGTACTTGCTTCCCCCTATACCTGTCTGAAAGGTCACCATGCACTGAATAATCTTGCTGATTTTAACAGCTAAAATATTTTCAGTGCTTTCATGTCTTTATGTAAAGTTCTGTTTCACCCTCTGGAGATAGAGTATTCGTTGTTACTGAAGATCTCAGTTCTCATGTGTGTGTTCTCCTGACTGCAGATTAGTCAGATTAATTTGAACAAAATATCACAGATTTTATAATGGACTCTGTCTCTACTAAATTTATTGTTGGGGAATTAAAATCTTTGACTATTTCTCACCTAGTGAAATATATCATCATTCCATTCATTTTAGCACTTTGTGTCTTTCAGTAAAGTTTTCTTGTTTTCCACATAGAGATGCCATGTTTTCTGTTGGCATTTTGTTCACATATTTTACTCTTTGTAGTTGTGTCCACTTATTTTTTATCCTAAGTGTTAGCAGAACCATTGTTGTCACAGTGATGTTTTACAAGCAAGCTATTCTTATCACCAGCCTCTCTGCATGTTTATAAATCTCCAGGTTAACAATTTTTCTACCTCTTTGAAGACAGATTATGTGCTTAAAAAATTGCACTCTGGGTGACTCCATTATGTGATGCCAGCTGGATGTCACCCTAACTCAGCGAACAGTCAGCTGAATAAAAGAACTCTAGCTCAAGGTTTACCCTGAAAACATAACCGATATAATTTGCATATGCCCCAACTGAAGAATCTGTTCAATTATTTGGTTATAGTAATTAATTTCAGAATATTAATATGAGCATAAATCCAGTATGAGAAGATTACAATTCATATCTATTTGTATAGACTGAGACCTCTAGAAATTTACTTCCTTGATTGTTTTAAAAGCAAAAAGTCAGCTGGGCACTTAAAAATTTTTGTAAAATTTTGCCTCTGGCATTTTGTATCATAAAAATAAAGTTGGGGCTATACAGGGTGAGGGAAGAGATGGGGAAGACCGGGTAGGGAATGTTTCTGAACATTCATGGATTCAATGTGTTATGATGAATAATAAGAAGACAAGATTGTGCCAGTGCACGCGTATTTCTGAGAACACAGAGAGTGTCACACCAGCAAAGCAGCAAGCATCAGTTACAAAGGTGGCAGTAGTTTACACAACAGCAAACAGGTGTGTCAGGTACATGGCTGAATACAAGATAACAAGGTGTCTGCAGACTCTAGATGTTCCAGCTTCTTCTCCTAGTCCCTGATATGCGGCACAGGAGCATGCACACATACACAAGCACATATACACATCCGTGTACATGAAGTTATGTGTGTGCAGGGACATGAGTCTATGTGCAGATATACTTGTGTGTGCATACTCACCTGAGAAGGCAAAGGGAGCCTGGGGAGACATTTGTCCAGTGACGTGCACTTGCTTTTTGCGGAGCAGACTCTCACTGGCTGCCGAGGAGCCCAGGACCTGCCAGCTCGCAGGCGTGAGCCACCATCATCGGTGGTTTTCCTTTCTGTGTTTTCTTGCTGTGTGTAATTGTGTGAGTGCCTCGGTGCCATGGTTCACATGTGGAGACTTAGCTCAGGTCTTCAAGATGGAAAGCACATGTCTTTGCCCTTTGACCCAACATGCTGACCCCATGATTTTTCATGTGGGTTCTGGGATCAAATTCAGTTCTTCATGCTTGAAAGAACTTTACCAGCTGGGCCACCTATTATCTGTTAATATGCTACTAAAGTTTGCATTCCCCAGTGGTGAAAACAGGAACTATCTAAATGTAAGAAAGGAAAGTGGCTACAAAGGGAAGGGAGGGGAGGAAAAAGAAGAAAACTAGTCAGGTTTTATCTACAAGAAGGTTTTAGCTATGGGACCTTAAGACCCAAAAACTTAGGAGCCAAAGGCCACTACTCATTACATTAGAGGTGTAATAGACTCTAAAGCTTATTTCCTTCTGAGTCCCAACCACTCAAAATTGCTCTTCATTATTATCTTATTGTTAATGAATCCTTTAAAGTCTCCCTTTCACCTTTCCCAATAATTTGTTCCTTATGAGAAAAGACCTTTACATGCAAAGTGTTATCAGAATCTCTTATTCTAGAAAAAAAAAAAAAAAAAACACTTCACTCCTGTTTTGAGTGAATATGTATAGGCAGATCTCAGAGTACATGTATAGATTGTGGCAGGGGGAAAAATTAAGAGTTAAAAGTCAGGGGCAAAGTATTAGGATGTTTTGTCTACCAGATATTTAGGAACATAAGGGGACATTCTGATTGGATGCACAGTTGATCAATGCTTTCAATGGACAGAATTAACAACTGTTTGGATTTTTCTACAAACCATATCCTTTTTTATTCCCAAGACACAATGGTATTCTATAAGTCAAACCCTTGCTGTGAATCACGCTGGGAGCTCCCTCTCCTAACTCTCCTGTTAATTCCCGGGAAAATAGCTGTTGTCTACTAAGTTTTAAGCAAACTACTGAACATTCACACTAAATGAGAAAAAGTTAGATGCATTTGGTGCCCTGCACTGCCAACTTTTGCTCTCCTGTCTCAACTGCCTTATAAATCATGTAAATAAGAACAACAAACATTTACTGACCGATTCCCTAATACTCTGGGTCTACAGGTCTGTCACTGTGATGACGTTTTGAAGTTGGCTTAGGAAAGCTAAAAGTATATCATATGTCAACCCTTGCCTTCCATCAAGTTTAGAGTGGCATGTCTTTGCTGGCATGGTGGTCGGGTGTAGTGGCATGTGGAACTTTAATGTGTCTGCTTTCGGCCAGCTCAGCACTCTTGAAAAATAAATAGACTTTTCAGCTATGATTGAAAGGGTTAAATAGTACCAATTCATTACTGCTCACAAAAGGATTTATTTTATTCTCATAAATCAGTTTTATTCCACATTTTTATTTTTCCCCTGGGTGAGCAACTCCAATTGGAATCAATACAGGTGCAAGTGACACAATCAATCTAGATATTTGACTATGGATTAGAGATTCCCCAAGCCCGCCTTTCAGTCATTTCCTTTCTGATCATGTCCCTGAGGAATTGCATATTCTTATTGGCATATCTGAGTAATGGATGTGTTTAAAAAGCATATAATTGTCGTCAGCATCATAATCATCATTTGTATACCAGCAAAGAAAGCTCCGAAAATGAGCAAAGGTTGAAAGATAAGACTTTAAATATTTCACTATCTCGTTAAACTGTAGAAATTTCTCAATATTTTTCTTCAAGTGAGGTCAAGTTTTAAAATAACATTTATTTTTAACAAAAGCCTGCTCATTTGAGAAATAAGCCGCATTCCTAGGGCTCCAAGAAGCAAGTGGATAAAGATGTCCAATGGCAGAGGGGTTGTCTATTTTTATCCATTTATTTTAGAACCGTATCACACCAACTTCTCTAGGTTAACAATGAGAACACAGTTAAGGAAAGTTAAACATCTCTGAAGGGATCCAAGCTGGGTTGTTTTTTTTAATTTCTATAATTATCCAGCCTGGGAAGACACCATCTGTGGGACTGAAAGGAGAAAAACAGTCCAACTTTAAATTGCAGAACAAAATTGAAAAAGTTGTTGCTTGAGAAGCCAGCATTTACATAGCAGACTCTCTTTGCTTTACAAACAGATTTATGGCTTACGACATTTATATACTTTTGGCACCATTTTATAGTTGCCATTGTGGCCACTGGTTCACTACTAGGTCAATTTTTTTCACAAGTTGTTAAAGCATTTAGGAGCTCACTTTTAAAAATATGTGTAATGAGGTGGGATTTGTGTATTTGTTTGCTTCTCTTCTTAAATCTGAAGGCAGGATAATCACTGCATTTCCCACTTATAGCAATATTCTGGTCCAGCAAAGTCTTCTCTTCTCATCTGAAGAAGTCTGCACATTCCTTAGACATTTGGGCTGGCCTATGACTTTGTTTCACAGAAGTGAATGAATGCTATTAAAACTTACTTAATGTAGAAAAGGAGAAAAACATATCACTGCTAACCAATGCATGCTAACAAATGGAGAACTTCCTCTCAGACCTTTAGGTCATGGATGGTGTGTTAATAGCAAACAACAGGAAGGAGTCTACGAACAGAAAGTACTGTTGCAGGGAATTTGGTGTCTCAGGAAGCTGTATGAAAGCTAGAGTTGTACGCACACTGTGGCACAGTCGGAGTGGCCCAGACAGACTGTACAGAAGACAACAGACACTGAGACAGCCCCAACGGTAGCAGCACAGCACTAAGTAGTCCTGAGAAGGCACAGCTATGCTTCTGGAGCCTTAACAGGTTTAGAGCTATCTAGAACGACACCGAGCCATCGGTTCTCTCCAACAATACTTATAATGTATGCGAGGAAACATCTGATTCCCAACATGATGGCCAAGGACCATGACCTTCGTTCCTGGCCTCTCAGTCACAGCAGACCATCAAGCAAACTAAAGTTGTCTGGGAACAAAATGCTATTCCTGGCCACTCTCTTCCTCCTGGACGAGAGTCATGCTGCGACGTCTCAGTCTTTCTTTTGATGGGTACTGGTTACAACAAGCTCTTCAGCGCTCTGAGCATCTAACTCATTTCAACTAGTTTGTTTACTAAATACTTAATAAGGCTTTTGTTTGTTTTATTTTTTTTTATTTCCAGTGTGTCTCTGTAATATTTTCTTTCATATTTTAAGGTGCATATCCCCCACCACCATCCCAGGCTACATGATCATTTCACATTTTTACCATCCTCTTTTGGTTCTATGAATACCCAGAACCCTCTTTCTTCTTCTGGGATTTTCTTGCTTAATAATGTCTAAACTTGTCCTTCTCTGGCTTTCAGTTAGTCTTCTATTGGCCTATGCCTTGAGCAGTCTCTAAGCCCCATGCATTCTCTTACTTATCTGTTGCTTGGGAGGAGAGAGTGAAATAAAGACTGTAAAGAGATGAGCTGAACAGAAACTTGTGGAATTTAGTACTTGGTTCATCCTGACATCCAATTAAGCGCTCTCTGAGGATGCAGCCACTCTGCCACCTCAAATTCTGACAAAGAAAGAAGGTTAGTGGGGAGAGGGGGTGTAGTTCTCTTTCAGTACTCCCTGCTGGTTAGGGTTCTTGGGTTTCTTGGGGCAAGTCCAATCTTCGATTCATAATATCTCCAGCTGCTCATCAAACTGCATCAAAGGTAACCAGGAGCAGCAAGAGAGGAAAACATTAGCAGACTTATTCTTTCACAGAGAACCCCCTCCTGGCTCTGGGATTTATTTCCTCCCCAGAGTCCTCAGAATTAAACTGTCTGCAGCTGGCAAAGGTGGTGCCCTTCCCAGCACCTACACAAGGCAGTCTGCTGCTGTGGACAATCTAAAACAGCCCCATATCCTACACCTGGGATTAAAACAAAAACACGATTTCATACCATAACTGAGTTTTTAAAGACACCAAAACATCTGCTACAGTGAGGTCCACTTGGGAAAACAGGACTGTGGAGCAGAGAGCCATTGCTGTGCTTGCACCAAACATGAATTTCTGAGGCACTTCCTTCGAGTTGATGAGATAGTGTATGTTTTGTTCTCTTCAGTAGAAGTGTCACACTGCAGAGTGACTAATTTAAAGAGCAATCAAGAAGTAGACCTTTTATTTGATGGCAACAAATGAAAATCAGATAGAATAAACACAGTAGTAGTGAGGATTACGGTGTGTTCACCGGGTGCTCTCCTCGGAGGACTAAATTCTTCCCAGGCAAGTTCTCGCTTCCTACTTTGAAATATTCTGTTAAAAAGAAAGAGAGCAAGAATGGGTCCATGGAAGGGCTCAGACAGAGGAAAGGGAGGGGAGGAATAATGCAATTATATTGTAATATCAAAAATTAAAACAGAAAACAAACAAAAGCCATGAGCTAAGGGTACAGGCAAAGCACTTACTTAGCATGTATGAGGCCCTGGGTTCTGTCCCCTGAGCCACATAAACTGGACGTGCCACCACCTGCCGGGGATCCCCGTAATGTGGAGGCTCAGGTGTAATAGTCAGAAGCTCAAGGCTACTGTCTGTGATATCACAAATGCAAAATTAGCGGGATAAATTAAACTTAGTATTGAATAGAGAGGGGAGGAGTATGAAGGAGAAGAGTGAGGCAGGACAGACAGACAGACACACACACACACACAAGGTATGTAGTTTTTAGTAAGCATGCTGTGTACGGTCACATGCTTATCTATAAGTCAGAGGTTGCTGAGTCCATATATAAGTTACAAAATGAACTCCCAGCACCTCTTAGACCCCTTCTACTCAGAGACCTATAGAACGATAAGACTTGGAGAATACACTTCGTGGGTAAAATAATCTAAAATAGTATTTCCATGAAGAAGCAGCAAATATTAGTAATTCCTCTCTAGAGCTTCCTAGCAGCCCGAGTGCCCACGGAAGTGCCAGCTTGCCTGGCCACTGTGATCTGCTGTATGGCATTCCGTGCCTTTTCTTTTGGGTGTTAGCAAGTCACAAAGGGATTGGGATAGATGGAGCACAACACCTCTAAAACTGATACTTCAATATGGTAAAAAAAAAAATACAGCTTTTGTAGGTAGAAAAAGAAAAATTAGTTAACACCTTGTCTACCTTATGGTCTAATTGGAGTCAGACAAGAGCCGGTTTGAAGCAGCACTGAGTGTGACATATGAAATCATCACAACGTAACAAGACTCAGTTTGGTTTGTTCGCTGTCATTTCTCATTATAATCTGTGTCTGGAGAATGGATTCATGTTGTGCCATTTTCTGTTCTTGTTACAGTCTTTGTCACATGAATAAGATATCAGGATGTTAATGCCTGCCATGCAGTATCCGTGCGTGATGATACCGTACGCAACTACACTGACCTTTGCAATAGTATGTATTCTGATTGGTGGTTCATCTCACCTCTTTCCTACAAGTTAATAAGGCTGTAAAAAGGAAGAGAACAGAAACGGCCATCCAGTCAAATTATAGAATATTGAAAAGGTCAGAGCAGTACGGCACAGAGGAAAAAAATTATGGAATATATGGTGCATTAAAATTTTTGTGACAATGAACATTACAAGAATGAGAAAGGATACCCGCTTACATGATTTCAATCAAGAGAATCCCACGGGACAGTCTCCCAAGACAGTAATCATCTTTACATCTTGCATCTGACATGCAAAAATACCCACTAATATTGGGTCTCCCTTAACAAAATAATTGCACTGAAAAATTCTGCTATTCAACAAATAAGAGTATTGACGTTTTCACCCTAGAAAATGTGCGTTGATGCTGTTAGCACGACAGCAGGTTGTCACTTTGAACCTAGGGACAGCAAGGAAACCTGTTGGCACATGACATACATTTTTTTATGATTTCCTCCTTTAACTCTTTCTTCAAAATAAAATAAGAAAGTAGAACTAGACGATTTAACATATCTGAAGACTCTTCAAAATTTAGATTATCCTGAAATAGCTAGGGGGAGTTTCTGTTTTTAAAAGATCAATTTACACATTTTTTTATGTGTAAAAGTGTTTTGCCTCTATGTATGTCTGTGTGCTATATCTGTACCTTTGCCCGGTGCCCAGGTGGCTAGAGAGGGCGTCGTATCCCCAGGAACTAAAGTTGCAGAAAGATACTAGCCACAAAGTTTTTGTTTTTAGTTATGTGATTGGACAGCCCTAGAAATGGCTTAGTGATCAAGAGCACACACTACTCTTCCAGGTGGGCTGAATGCAGTTCCCAGTACCCGCCTAGGGTAACTCCCAACTGCCTGGAACTCCTGCTCTGAGGAAACTGATGACTTTTGCACACACATACATGTAGCCACGCAAGAACACACATACACATAAAACAATAGGAATAATAAGATATCAGTTCTAAGATCTCGATGAAGATTATTCCCTCTGTGTGAACTAATAGGACTGTTTCCAGTCCTTGCACAATCAATGAGAGAGACATATAAAGAGAAGAAAACACCAAGTCAAAAGTTATTGTTGTCATAGGAAGCAGAAGCTTCTGGTTTCCTTGATGACTCAGCTTTGTCATGTGATGTTTTGCTGCAAGCTGGGCATGTGATGTTTAGGTGGACGTTGGCTTGTGAGAGGGCATGTGGTGTTTTGCTGTGAGCTCTCCCATGACTTTGGCCAGCTGAGAACATCTGTGGGTGGACTCTGAGGAATGGAGATATATAGAGGCCTACACACAAGGAGACATCACTTCTTTGGATCGACATCACTGCCCTGATGTTTGTACTTTGGAGAGAACTTCTCAGGGCAATCCGATTGAGTCTTGGCAGCTTTCACTGACTTGTCCTGATCTTATGAATCATGTTGCTACTTCGTATTGGCCTCTGGACTGGACTGCTGGTATTCTGGTGACCAAGTTTGGCAATCCTCTAAAGACCCATCAACCCTAATCAGCAGGAAGTAGATAAAAGAGGTCTATAGCCCTTTTCCCTACTAATCTTCTAAGAAGGAGGTTGGAAGGGAGGTAAAGGTATTTAAGAACACTAAATAAAATGGGTTTGGTGACAATGTAAGCCTATAGTCATAGATGCTACAATGATCAGTGATAACTCACTTTGAAATTCTTTCATGCCTACATTAAAATTTCTCATTCAACAGCTGTGTTGGATTTTGTAGCCTTCAAAGATAGGTCCTATTTATATGTTAGCTGTTCGGTGGGTGACACACAGGCATGCATGCAAGAGAGAGAGAGAGAGAGATGTTGATACATTATACCTCTTTTTATATAGCTAGTTTACTAACAAAGTAAACATTTTACAGCCTACAGCAGAGTCTAAAGCTTTACTAGTTAGGGAGCCATGTTTGTTCCAGTTACTTTTAGAAGTGAAAATGAATTGTGATCATTACTTTAAGATTGGCCTAACTGTTTGGGGCCAGAACAATGGTGCAGCTGTTAGGAGCACCTGTTGCTCTTCCAGAGGACCCAGGTTCGATTCCCAGCGCCCATGTGGTGGATCCCCACTATCTGTAACTCCAGTTCCTGTGATCCAGTGGCCTTTTCTGACCTCTATGAGCAACACACACAAAAGTGCACAGACATAAATACAAATGCAACACTCACACACATAAAACAAATCAACCTGAAAAGTAGCATAACTACAAATAAATCATTCAGCTGACAGTTCTCAAATGTCAGCATGGTCGAGCATCACTCATTCACTCCGTGATTTCTGCCTCCTAGGGTGGTATAGTCCCTCAGTAGGCTTAGGTGGAACTCATTTTTCTAAGATGACTCTAAGTGATGTTAGTGTGGATCAACCCTGGATTACTGCTAAAGACAACCCATTCAGCAAAGAGGTTACTTTTCCCCTGTCTGGCCTGAAGCCCAATACTTCATGTCAGGCTAGAGCAGTGTGGATTGGAGAGGCTACACTAAACCTCATGACTGGTGTTCAGAGTGTGGTGAACTCTGATTCCCGAACCCCAAAACTTAAACCTGCACACACACTATTACTCCCAAATAGTGTGGATGGAGGCAGAGCACACAGGAAGGGAGAACAGTGGCGGAAGTGCTTTCACCTCAGGCTTCCCTAGCTTCGTTTCTGAGGCTGAACCAATGCGGTCACATCTTTCCAGCCCATAGAAGATTATATACAGACAGAGGAAAGTACTAAAGTACAGCTCAGACCAGAGGGGCAAGCCAGGCCTGTGTGCGTAACAAACTTCTCCCTCTAGGAGCCCAAAGTCACCCAGGTGTGAGAGAAGAGGAAGGACTGGGTGGACGGATGGCTAAAGAACTCTAGTCATCATTGGGTTTGGAAACTAAAGATGTTCAAGTTTCATGGAGAGTGGAGATCCTGGCTATCACCCTGGGTTCTGTGAACTGAACTACATGTGTGTGGAGGCACAAGAGAAGATCCCACACACTCGGCAGCATGGCTGCTGAAGATACACGTGTTCTTTTTTGAGCTGAGCAAAATGGTTATATAATTGCTTCCTTCTCATAATTATTGAGTAATTATATACTTCTTATAATTGCTCAGTAATCATTGTTCTATAGCTAGAAACTAACATTACAACTAATTGTATAATTACCATGTATTAATGTTGTTATATGGCAAACTTAGAATAAAGTGGTACTTAATATATTTCTCTCTGCCATGCCATTTTCAGAGCTACTGACAGGGTCTCCTTTACAGCTTAAAAATTGCTTCCAACACAAACAAACAAAGCAAACGAGGGAGGACACCTTCTCCCGGGTTCCAAGCACAAATGCTTACTCTTGTACTCACACCTGGCTAGAAATAGGTGAAATTATGCTCTTGTGACATAACTGGAGAATTTTGTTGGTGTTTTACAGTTTCAAATCTCTTATAAGATGTGCAAATTACACAACTCCATTGCCAGATGAGTATTTGTCTGGGTCTCTGTAGGGTAAGGTGACCATTTTGGAATAATCAGTGTTATTTAGGCCATAGGCAAAAATGCTTCCAAAGAGCTGGGCATCCTGGGACCTGGGAATGTGCCAATGCTGATCAAGTGTTTGCCATGAGACAATGCTCAGAAATGACCTGCATCTCCTCTTAGACTTCTCGGGTGCAGGGGTCACACTTTATGCTTCTGGGGTGTCATCTCATGGGCACCAGGGTCTCCTTTTGTACAGTTGGCACTCAGTAGTCTCCTCATGTACAATCGTGACTCATAGCTAACCACAGAGAGCCTCCAAATGCTAAAATGGCACACTGAAGAAGTAACTTAAATGTAGTAAAAACCCTTAAAATTCAGAACACAATGGTTACAACATTGCATGTATGTCAGGACACAGTTCTTATTTCCATTTCAGACTTGACGTCACTCCATAAACTTGGAAAATCCCTTACTGAAAATGCCAACTCTGCTTCCCACGGTTCTAGTCCTTTGATGCTTTAGTCTCTCAGGAATAACCATCCCTTTGGCTCTACCAATTTCAAGACCAAAATGACAAGTTATTGTGTGGTATTTGGGATTCCTTGTGGCCACAGAAAACATTTAACTGTGCATACTTTGTCACAATAAAAGTTTCAGCTACTTCCTTCAGCCTGAAACTATCATAAATATTCATTAGTCTTTTAATATTTTTTTATGTTTAGTTGTATCTGTCTCACCAATGTTTCATGAAACGGCCACACCCTAACCAGGTAGCAGACTCCTGTTAGTTTTAGAATTTGGAATAGTACCTGATGGGAAAGTGACACTATGCGGTGAGATTTGAGTTGGTCGCTCAACTGAACAACCATGGATTTTGATAATTAGCATATAGGAACAGCCACTGAGAAAACAGCATGCTGGTGCTTACATCTTCACCACTTCCCAGTGCTCACCGTTTCTACAAATTGTATGGATCACAGCAAAAACGGTAGCAGTCCTTATTGTTTTCTCATTGCAATGAGGGAGCTGGGTAGGTTTGTTCACAGGCAGTGAACCGACCTGTCTACACTAGGCCACACACGAAATGCTTTTAGGTCTGCGCTGTTACATGCAGATCATGCTCAAAGGCCCAAGAACCTCAAGTAAGAGGTGTGTTTGAGCAGATACGTTATGCTGCATGCAGGAAAGAAAGATCTCACCCAGCTTTCACGGTGGCTCGTCACCTCAAGCCCACGGATGAAGAGCTGGATGCTCAGAAACACTGGGTGTCTCGGGAGACGACACTTTACTCACAGCTGGTAGTCCAGGCGGCTCCAACAGTTAGAAGATATTCTTTGCTTTGCACTGCTGCTACTAAACTGTGAGAATAGATTTTTATACATATCTAATGTTTATCTGTGGCTACTTCTTGAAACATTGGTGGGACAGATAAGACTAAACATACACCAAAAATCTTTCGAATTATTCATTAATATTTATAATAATTTCAGGCTGAAGGAAGGAGCTGAAACTTCTATTGACAAAGTATGCATAGTTAAGTGTCCTCTGCCGCCACAAGGAATCCCAAACACCACACAATAATTTGTCATTTTGGTCTTGAACTTGGTACAGTCAAAGGGATGTTTTCTCCAGAGAGAATAAAGAGCGTCAATGGACTAGAACACCGGGAATAAATAGATGCTATTTATTTTTCATAAGGAAATATTCCAGGTTCATGGCATGATGTCAAGTCCAAAATGGAAAAAGGAACTGTGTCATGACATACATGCAATATAGTGACCACAGTGTTCTGAATTTTAAGGGTTTCACTACAATTTTTTTTCACTGTACAATGTTAGAGCACTTGCATCATGTGACTGTCCTATATATGTTAATCAGATATTATGTTGCTTTTTCTAGGTCTTGCAAACATGATTGTTTCCCCTCTCTGTCTAGTATCCTAGTTGTTTTTACTCATTTTTCTGGAAATTAGTTAAACAAATGTATAACATTTTCACAAGGGAAGGAAATCTGTTTGTTGTAAATAATGTCATTTAAATGGTTCCTTATCTTGTATTTTTAAAGAGTAAGTAACACACTCCTATATTTGACTAAAATGAAGCAATATTTTTAAAACAATATCTCCCCATGTACACTTTAAAAGTGTTATTATAGAATGTAAATAAATGTCATAATTTTAAACTAACTCTGTTCTTATTTTAGCTCTAATGTTTTCAGCTCTCTTTTAACAAAAACACTAATGCTATGCAGAAGCTTAGAAGAGAGTAGACGTTATTACTAGGGTACAGTGTTTCTCCATACCGTTCACAGACTGAGATTTTGAGGCTGAGTTTGCCGGAGATTTTGGAGGATGGGATGGTGGAACATGGCCAAGGGAAGCCATTGTTTCATGCAGCCAGGCAGCTCTGCATCTTCCAAGGAAGCTGGACACAGACTCTGGTCCAAATGGACACATCTTACTGGCAGCTCTGCATCTTCCAAGGAAGCTGGACACAGACTCTGGTCCAAATGGACACATCTTACTGATCATCAAAGGCAACTGCTTTAGGACATTCTGGCCAATACCAGTTTAAAAGACATGAAGTAGAAAGAGGCCAGGCTAGCTCTGAAACAAGATGAGCAGAAGATGACACAGTTCAGAGGATGCTCTTTAGAGTCAGAACCATTTTCTTGGGAGATATTACTTCTTCCTCTGTATTAAAGAAAACTCAAAGCCAGGCACAGTAATGCACACCTGTAACCCCAGCATTCGGGGAGGCAGAGGTGGATGGATCTCTGTGAGTTCGAGGCCAGCCTGGTCTACAAAGTGAGTTTAAGACAGCCAAGGCTACACAGAGAAATTCTATCAAGAAAGAAGAGAGAGAGAGAGAGAGAGAGAGAGAGAGAGAAGAAAGAAAGAAAGAAAGAAAGAAAGAAAGAAAGAAAGAAAGAAAGAAAGAAAAGAAAGAAAGGTAGAAAACTAAACAAATCATTGAGGGCTCCGTTTCTCTATCTGGGCACTATTTTTTTTTTTTGCGAGCATGATGATTGCTATAGAACGTCATACTACCTGCCTGTCAAGTCAGTGTCATGGCTGTGATGAACTGCAGCTACTAGCACAACCTCCATTTTATTCATACCTTAGTGAACTAGGTGCACACACTGACAGGAACACACCCAAGGCCCCACAGGTGCTGGTTTGCTAATTCAACTTGGCATCCCATCTCTACAAACCCAAGAAAATACTCAAGTAATCGCAGAAAATATTCATTAAGTGTAATTTTCTTCTTCAATCAGCCGGTGACAACTACACGCTCCTCAGTGGCACAAAAGCCTTCCACAGTGGTGAAGGAAAGCAGCTCTGGGTGCTGGTGGCCGGACTGGTTCCCTGTTCACTGTACACTGTCCGAGTGAATGCCTCTAACAGCCGAGGGAGTGTGCTCAGCGACCCTGTCTCCATTGAGATGCCTCCAGGGGGTAAGTCTTGGGAAATCTGTCGCTGACTCTCTGATTTTAAACAGGAGGCCCAGAGCTAAGTGACTAGTGAACACTTTATTTTAGAACTAAGAGGTTCACTGTCGTTCTGGATAATTGGGAAGTTTTGGTTTTTGAAAACTCGCTTTTTTCTAAGTGTGTGTGTGTGTGTGTGTGTGTGTGTGTGTGTGTGTGTGTGTGTGTTTACAGGTATCTCTGGGTGTCTGGATCTTAACGTTAGTAAATGTGTTTATTTTGATTTGTTGCCTTTGTTTGTTTCCTCATTTCTTCAACTTGTCAGATTTTGTTAAATTTTAAAAGTTTGAAAAAAAAAATGTTGACAACCTGTTTGGAAGGAGCAAGCATCAGGGTTCGGGGATCACTGGAGAACCGTGGAAGGTGCAACCCCTTTTCAGAACATGCTGACAGTATGAGTTTTGAAATATGGGTCCTCTGTGTAAGGAGCAGGAGTGGCTATTACGGTAGGACTCTGTCACACACTGAATGAGCCCTTCATCCTCACAACCACTCTACCCCTTCCCCGTGTGCAATGCAATGCATTCTGGGTATCTCTACGTCAAATATTTCTATTCTAAACTGGCGCCGTCTGAAACAACCACGATTGTTGATCTTAGCTGTGCAGTCAGCTCCGCCCCATGCCCTAACCACAGTGGAGTCTAAATGCTAAGTAGAAGTCTCCCCCTCAGATTGGTAGTTACAGCTCCTGAGCAGAAAGAGTCAAAGAAATGAGACTCTCAGCTGAAGCTTGGGGGGTGTGGGCTTCCTGAAGACACTCCTGGAGGAGGACAGAGGGGATCTAGTGTCTGCCCTGCTGCCAAACTTCCTGGCACTGAAGAACTTTAGTGGACGATCCTTTTACAGCATGTGCACTGAGACCTTTCTCGGTTTGTAGCAATAGAGTGCGTCGTCCCAGAGGAGTCCTTTTGTGCGTTGCCGTATATTTACGTCCACGTGGTCTGATAAGTTCTGCGTCTGTGATAATGACTCAGCTAAAGTAGCACGTTCCCATTGCTCACTCAATACACACTCGAGGGTGTGTTTGCTAATCTAAGGATCCACGGAACGGAAATAGGAGAAGCTAAGTCATTGCTTTGTGCGTGTGTGGCAGAGCTGAGGCACACTGCCAGCCAAGGCTTCACAGTGGCTGACACCATCTGGGGTCCGTGCAACCTCTGAAAGTAAGTACCCAGAGGTCAGACTTGGGAGGTGACCCTTCACCTCTAAAAGTGTTATCTTTTGAGCCAGAATGTACGCCACTTTATTGCCATAATTAGGACTTACTTCCTCCCATCGTTAGATTGTTGTTGATTACAATTAGGAAACTTACTGCTTTGAAATGATCTCTTTTATGACCTTGTGGCAGTTTAAAGGTGATACCTCATTGATTAAATAGGTTTTAGTTCATGCTTCCTTTTACTTAATGAGCTGAAAACATATTATCATGATTTACACATAAAAATCATGCTGAAAAGCATGTGGCATTCAGTAGAATATGTGTGTTTAAGTAGAATTAAATTAGTGCTGAGAGTTATTAAAGAAATCTTGCATGCCTTCCAGTGAGCGGTGCTTCATACTGAAATGGACAGCAAATGAGCCAGCACGCAGAAGGGAGTGGCTGGCAGAGGCGCTCCTGGGCGCGGCTTGCTTTGGAGTTGTGTTTGGCTGGCACAGTCAACGCCATTTCTTTCTTCCAGGGCCCACTGCTATGGTGTCGCTGACTTCCCAGTGTCTGCCTATGCTGAGTCACATGAGGTTTGAAGCGAAGTGGCTTAAGCCATGGCTTCTTTTCAGATACATCAAAAACACCATGATAGAAAGTTTGGGGGGCGTGAGGGGTTGGGGCATGCCCTTGGTTCTCCTTTACCTAACGGTTGCTACCGAATACACCTGGGGGTGGGGGCTGAGGGAAGAGGGCTCAGCGTGTGAGAGTGCTTACTGCAGGAACGGGAGGACCTGTGCTTGAATACTCAGCTCCCAGGTAAAAGGAGACAGGTGGGTGCTTGTATCTGACTGATACACTCACCCTAGTACAAAAGATAATGCAATCAAGTAAAACCTCAGAGAAGAGATTGTAGCAAGATATCAAAGTCCTTTTAGCACCTCCACACAAGCACATGAGTACACACGCGCACACATACACACAAATAAACTCACCTGTTTCAGCACTTCATCAGCATGCTATCTCTTGCCAACCTAGCCTGAGATTCAGTCCACAGCCCAGACTGCACTCATGTACCCTAGAGTCATGAGCTTAATTTGCCCAGCACAGATTCTGCTGTAAGATCCTACATAGCAGGGGCTGATCCCTGTTCGTTTTCAACTTCAGCTCATAGATCAAACCTGGCACGGGGTAGGTGTGTGATGAATAATTGGTGAGTGCATGAATAAGTCGGTCAGGTCAGCTTAACGAGCAGCCGAGGAGATGGCTCGTAGCTCTCGGGTGCTTGCTAGAGTGCGAGGCCCACGGCTCGCAGAGTCGTCCAGGCAGGCTTGAGTGTGTGTAACCCCAGAACTGTAGGGGGCAGGACAGCGGGGTGGGGGTGGGTTTGCCACCGGCCTAATCGTCAGCTAACTGCAGTTTTGTCAGAAACTCTGTGTCAAGGGAACAAGGTGGAAAGTGACCAAGCAGGACAGCTGGCCTCCTCGCCCGGCCTCCACGTTTCCACATGCACCTGCACACACCCAGATGAGCAGCCTAATGACCATTAAGCGATCACGTCATCATTCCTCAGTTTCTCTCAGACCCAGTCTCCACCTGAAGACCCTTGTGTGATGGCCGGCTGCAAAGCTGTCACCTCCTCTGTGCACAGTGCTCCAGTGGAGAAAGGCTGTGCCTGTGTGTAGCTAGAATAAGAAAAAGCCCCCTGTTTCGTGAGTGTGGACACTTTCCCTCAGCTAAGCGTGAGCTTACAAAGGAATTTGGAAGAGGGAGACAAGGAAAGGCGGAGAAATGGCTAGGCACTTAAGACTGCAAACTGCTCTTTCAGAGTCTGGTTAGCAGTGTCAGATGGCTCACAACTACCTGTAACTCGAGCTCCAAGCGTTCCGATGCCCCCTGCTGGACTCTTCAGGCATTGCACAGCACACACACACACACACACACACACACACACACACGAATTCTGATGAACCCATGTTACTTGAAGTTAGAAATTAAAGTCAGCCGTTGCTACTGAGAGCTAAGTGTGTAGATTAATGTCCCTCAATCCCCAAACACACCCTTGTATGTAAAAATTAATTTTTAGTGTTTGAGGTCCTAATGTCTTGCTTTCATCTATGGAGTATAGCCCACCTCCCCGGTGCTCTCAGGATTCCAAAATCCTACAATCACTGCACTTTGTATTATTTCTAAAACATAATACACTTACTTGGTGCTAAGATACTCTAGGAAATGAAGGATCACTTCACTCCCAGCTCCTGAATAGCATTATGGAACAAGTTCAAGAGTTCTAGGCAAAGAGTTAAAAAAAATAAAAAGGAAATCCAAACGTTAATCCATAAATATGAAACCTCCCTGTGACCTTTGCCCCCCCTGAGGTCTGGAGTTACTAATGGGGTTAGGATTTCAGAGCTTAATGGGGCTCCGTGCATCTCTGTTTTGTATGCATGGAATTTGGTGTTCGGTTTAATAAGTGGTTGACATTGGTGATGTCCCTTAATTTGCTTAAATCTAATTGGCTCTTTTATCAGTCAAACTTGTATGGATTGGCAATTGATCAGAAGGGGCCAGCCGTGACTCCGCATGGCGTTAAATGGTGGAAGCGCCCGCTGAAGCCACAGTGGCCAGATAATAAGCAGAGCATAGACAAATGAGCTTAACCGAGGAGGGCAAAGGAGCTCCCAAGTTTTGCCGGATCTTCAAGTTCAGAACAAAGGCATTATGGAGTGTATAAATTTTAAATACACTGCATTTTGCCTCAAGACCGAAACCGTTTTTTTTTTTTCCAGATGAACTGAAATCTTGTCTGAAACTGTCTTTGTTACATCAAAGACCTACTCAGAAAGCAGAAAAGGATGGAAGAGGCATAAAAGGGCATAGTTTAAAATGATTACTGACACACTTCATACTGATGAACTACGGCCGGATTATTATTATTTTTTTTTTTTTAGGAGTGCTTCATGGTTTTGCAGAAGGAATTGTTTTCTTCTGTTTATCTAAATGGCTTCAACATAAGCATGGAAAGAGCTCAGAACCACCTGTGCTTCTAAACTCCATCCAGTTTTCTCTGGCAATAAATAATTGGTGATTTCAGCCTTTGAACTGAGAACAATTACTACAGCTTAGAAGTTCCATAAGAGTATCAGGCTTGGGGAAGCCACTGTTTTCTGAAATGCGTTCTTCAAAAACAGTAAACACAGAGACCTGGAAAGTGGCTTCCAGTGGTTCATCCTTGAGTCTGTTCATAGCCCTCCTCCTCATTATCACCTAACACATCAGTGAAAAGCAGAATCCACCACAGTTAGAGCTAACACCCCAAACCCAGGCTGTTGAGTCACACAAACATCGGTTTAAATCTCCTTCTTTGACTAGCTGGCTGAGTTGCCATGAATGCCCAGTGCCCGTCACTGTCCGTTCTCACATCTATGAACTGGGCTGGCTGAGGAGTCCCAGCTGACAGAATCGCATGGCAGATGCAGCAACAGTATACTTATCTGTACAGTTAGTGAGCATTCAGGGCTTGCTTCCTGTGTCACTCCACTGTATCCGGGTCTTACTTGCATGCATATAAATGTATCACATGAATGTCTACTGTCAACAGAGATCGGGAGAGGGCATCAGATCCCTTAGTGCTGAAGTAGTGGCTTATTCTCTGTGCCACGTGGCTGCTCAGAACAGAACCAGGGTCCTCTGCAGAAGCAGTGTGTGCTCTTAATCACTGAAGCATCACCCCAAGTCTCCTCCATTTTAAAGGAATGGTGTGGAGGCACCAACACTTTGAAAACACAATATATTGAACTTTTCATTAAAGGTGATACAAGAAAATCCTTCTTACCAGCAAAATTAATATAGGCATTTTCTTTCAGTGTAAATACCAAGAAATCTAGGTCAATAATATCATCTCTAAATCAGGGCCAGGGAGATGGCTCAGAGGATGAAAGCACTTAACTTGATGACTCAAGTTCAGTCCTTGGAGCCCACATGAGAAGCAGGAGGCAGAAGGGCACATCCTTATCCCACCGCTCCTTCAGCAAAATGGAGGTGAAGAGAGGAGAATCGGCCAGAAGCTCACAGGACAGCTAGCCTGCAGTACCAGCCAGCCAGCATGGAGTACCAGCCAGCCAGCATGGAGTACTAGCCAGCTAGCATAGAATACTAGGCAGCCAGCATGGAGTACTAAGCCTGCAGTACCAGCCAGCCAGCACAAAGTACTAGCCAGCATGGAGTACTAGCCAGCTAGCATAGAGTACTAGTCAGCCAGCATGGAGTACTAAGCCTGCACCGTGTGGTACAGGAGCAGAAGCAACAAAAGACACATGCCACAAAAAGATGGAAACAAAGAAGTGATTCCTGTAAACCCTCCTCTGAGCAGCACACAGGTGCCCAAACATGCAAACGAAATAAACTAATTAGTGTTTATAATTCCCTACATGAAGGAACAATCTGTGTTTTTTTTATGTATGGGTGATTTTTTTTTTAATCTTTTAGTTCTTTCTAAACTCTGGAACTTTTTTCTTTTTTGCTTTTTCAGTTCTGCTGCAGCTATCAAATACTTGTGGGCTCTGAAGGCAGGAACAATGTTTGGTGTATAAATTTTTGTAGCCCAAATGGCTGTTACAAAGCATGTGTTGAACTGGAAGCACACAGAGCATGATGTGGTCATTGCGACTTGTACAAGGGACTTGAAATTGGTCTTTGCTGTCTCCGTATCTTTGATTTGGATAATAATTTTTCAGAGTTTAAAATTAGATTGAACTCACCCAAATGATTGGTCTTGCTCTCATCAATATCCATCACAATACAGAACAGATAACGTTAATGTTTGAAGTCTGTGTATGTGGAGTCTAATTCTTTGTTTTAACCACCACATTGCAGGATGGACAGTTCATTGAGAAGAGCGGTTAAAAAGGGACTTTTGAAAAAATTAATATAAGTTGAATATAATTCAACTCAGAGACATGTAACTACATAGTGATATTGCATATGACTGAATATTTACCCACACATTTTTATATAGGACCATGTGGCTCTATTAGGGAGTTAATTTGTTACTTACAAATCTAGTATCCTTATTCCAAAACCTGTACCCACTCTTAAAGTTAAAGCAGAACAAGGGGCAGAGGAGAGGGCTCCGCTGCTAAGACTGCCTGCTCACTCATCTCTCGGAGGCCTGAGGTTGGGTTCAGAGCACTCACATGGGGTGGCACTCACTCACCTGTGACTGTGGCTCCAGGGAATGCAACGCCCTCTTGTGGCCTCCATGGACACTGCACACGTATGTTTGCTCGTGTGTGTGTGTGTGTGTGTGTGTGTGTGTGTGTGTGTGTGTGCGCGCACACGTAAAAAAATAAAAATAAATACTTTAAAAGAGAACCAAAAAATATAAAGATAATTAAGGGTAATCTAATTACAAGATTGTGTTTTGTTTTCACAGCCTCACAGAGTTCTGACAGGATAGTTTGACTAAGTTCTAATTTTACATGGCATAAAACAATTAATTTTTGCAGAAACAAATCTCTGTTATCCTCATCATTTAGGTGATATTTAATTAAGTTGTAAGATTACACGAAGGAGCAGAGCTGACTTTAACACTTTCAGTAAAATAAAACTGTCTCTCAGTCAGTGTGTAATTCTACTGGTGTCAGTTGAATTTTTGCCTTTGAGCTCAAAAGGTAATTAAATATCCCTCTTCATCACTGCAGAAGTGGTGGAAAACATGTATTAATCTAGGAAGTCATCTGAGAAGGGTGAATGAAAAGAGTGTCTGCTAGGTAAGAGAAGGAAAGGAGCCTGTGGCATGGGAGTGTGCTGTTCTCAGAGCAGGAAGCCTCCGGGAGAGCAGAGCAATTCCAGGGAGCTCTTAGCCAGGCCCTGGGAAGTCTTAAAGAACAGAAAACCACAGATATTTCCCTTCAGTTGACCAGGACCTGAGTCAGAGACTGTCCATGTAATTTGCTCATGTGAACCCATTTTCTCCTTCGCTTAAACAATTGCGATTGTTTGTTCATTTACTTATATTTATGTGGAAGTACATGCAATGACACCCGTGTGGAGGCCAGAGAAGAACACAGGGACTCAGTTTTCTTCATTCACCACATGGCACCCGGGGAGGAATGCCAAGAGTCAGGCTGGTAGTGATCGAATTTTACCTACGCCCTTCCTTTGCTGAAACACACACAGACACGCACACACACACACACACAGATTGCGATCTCCTATGTTTTAATTTCACCCTAAGCCCATTCTAGGGCCTGGAAGCAGACTGTTTTTCTGTAGCGCTCTTGACCACCTATTCCATCCTATTCCATGTCACAGAGCTACAACAGTGAGCGCCGAATGAACTCTCATACCTGTGGGTATTCCTTCGTAATATGACAACATGCAAAAAAAAAAAATAGTTTTCAAAAGGTTGAACTGCGCTTCCCCTAGTCAAATGGCTCCTCAGCATCGGCTTGGTGTTCTCTTTCCGATGCTCATCCACCACCTTGATTTCCTTGCAAGATTTAAGTAGATACTCCCACAGGCAAGGGGCCACCATATGCCTTAAAAATTGAAAGGGTGCAACAAAATAAAAATAAATAAATAAACTCAGAGTTGGAAATGGAAATAAAGAATGGGCCAGTATGGTGTATTACAGTGTTCGAGGGTAGAAGGAAAGATGCGATTGGCTGCCTTTTCATGCTATAAGCGCCTCCATGAAGACATAGGAGAGAGTTGAATTGTGTTCCTTAAACAACGCTCTGCCACATAAACAGACAGCCTGCCCATGCCTTCAGTATATTAAACACCGTTTCTATCGCTTCTTAGGAATCTTTAGAATAGCTGTGCATAATGTTCTCCTTCTGTGGATATCTCCCAAATGTGCTGCTATTTTTTTTCCTCCTGGGGAAAAAAATTTCTCAACCCATGGAAGGTAATAAAATAGGTGAAGTCAGCAAATAAACTGTAGTTAAATTCTTAATAAAATAGTGTGGCTTTTCAAAACACATACTACCCCATCTAGCTTTATGCATGTTTTCTCCTAAACGCTTTACTAGAGTAGAGCCGTGGCGCATTCCTTGACTCAGATTTTTACCTTCGGCCTTCTAAAATGGATCCTTTCCCTGTGCTAGCTGCAGTGTGTATCTGTGTATGTGCACAGGCTCGCACACACTTTCATACAATTACATATCCCGAGCCAAAGAGAGGAATACATTTTCCTGTTACAGTTTGTGAAGTTTCCTTTACTTTTTATGCTGATAATCTTAACAGCGAACTTGCTGCTTATAAAAACTCTTTAGAAAGGCACAAACTTCTGAGCTATGGAGAAGGAAGGGAACTTTGAAGTGCACTTACAGAGCTCTCAACAAGCCTCCAGCCAAGAGCTGGCAGCCTTGCACATTTGCATAATACTCTCCTGTGGTTTATATAGACATACACACACACTCCTCCACACACCCCGCACACACACACACAATTAAGTACTATCTTTAGAACATCCTGGGGCAAGTCAGAGGGACTGAAAAAAAATTAAATGAAAATCACATTTTTTTTCCTGCTTTACCAAGGGAGAAAGATGGAAGGTATTGCCTCTCTGAGTTTCATTGATATTAAAAATCATATTTTTAAAAGGAATAAGTACAATTCTCCTGTCTGCATTTCATCTTGGAAGAAAGGTTTATCCTTAACTTTAAGGTTAAAAAAAAATCATGTCGATGTGACGGCTTCACTGTTTAAATGCAACTGGAAATTTTATTTGAATTCTTAGTGTGCCCTGAAGAAATGTTGCCTTTATTTCTTAGAAAATAATATTATTCTTTTCTTTTCTTCTTCTTCTTTTTTATCACAGAGCAACTCAATACCTGGCTTGCATAAAAAAAAAATCTTAGGAGCATTTACTCACCTGTATACATATTCATAGAAACTGAGGCAATCCTTAATAAAGCTGAGACGTTTCAAGGGCTCTTTCCAATCTCTTCATTAACAGCATAAATAGTAACACATGCTATTTTGTTAGCTCCATGAATGGGAAGAGACCACCCTGACCCAAAGTTTCTAGAGTCCATTCTTGATGGAAGGTCAACCATAGTGGGCATATTTGTTCCAACCACTGTGCTATCCAGATTATGAACTGATTGGTACAAAGGAAGTGTCAGTGTGCAAGTGGCAATTGTCCATCCAAAAACTTGAAAGCACGGAGAGCAGGCTTTCCTAAAAGTCTGGTTGACTGACGCGGGAAGTCACACCTGGTCCTCACACTCAGCGACTGCTTTGGGGCTTTGCACTGACTTTCATTCTTATCGTAATGGATGATGTCTTATCTAGCAGAATACAATTTATGGGAAAGTCAGAATAAATGGCTGAATGGTGAGGGGTATGGAGAAGACTCGGAGCTGGCCTTCTCCCTCTGCGTCTCAGGATTTGCAGGTCTCTAGGCAAACAATTGCCCACCTACTCTGTGGCCTCCCTTTCTTCAGTTTCCAGTCACCTGGGGTCAACTGGGATGGGGATAAATTGTTAAATAGAGTGTTCTGGAAGTACCAGTTAATGGATTTTAAATTGCATGCTCTTCTGACCAGCATGATAAAGCCTCATGCTGTCTCATGCCGTCTTTGGTCCAGTGTTTCCGCAATGTTTATTGAATTCAGCTGGTATTTCCTTAGAGCCATCTCAGTTACCAGATCAACTGTCCCATCCTTACAGGCCTTGTGTTCAGCTCACCCACATTTTACTCAAAAGGCAAGGGCAGGGTTGCTGGCAGTTGGGGCATGAAGCCTCAAAGCTGAAGTGTTTTTTCCTTTAGGTGAAAAAGGCAGATATTATCAGCTTAATGTGAAAAAAAAAAATAGGTTACATGCTAAGGTGGCTAAAATCTCCAGTAAGAATAATCAGTGAAATAAAGAAAATGTTGTTCTCAGTGAGGAAGGGCTACAGTATCATGTCCTCAGGGAATGATGGTGGCTTTTTATTTTTTTCTTTTTTAATTTGAATTTATTTTACAATTTATTCATTATATATCCCAATTAAAGCCCCTTCCCTTAACTCCTCCCAGCCCCACCCTTCCTCTCTCTTCCCTGCTATCCCCTGCCTCTGGTCCACTGAAAGAGGGAGTTCTCCTCCTCTGCCATATGCCCAAAGCTTATCAAAGTCTTGTCATAACTGCCTGGATCCTCTTCCTCTGTGGCCACATCACCAGGGGCAAGTGATCAATGTGTCCTTGACCTAAATATAATGAGAACTGTCTGACCATCTAGCTGCTGTCTCTCTGCTTCTGTACACAATCTGGCTTGCTGGACATCTCCATGACTGCCTTGCTGTATTTGTCACAATTGTGGGTTTTGCCTTTAAAAATTCAAAACAAACCAGCAGTCAAGGCTGCTTCCTGCTGCTCTGCTTGGGACCACCCCACTAGTGATAATCAAAGATTTGATGTGACTTATTCAGGCATCTTGTGAGTTTTTCTCTTCAGGTGCCCCATAATAGAATGTGAGTTGGATACTAGTGCTAGCACTGGCCTAGTTGAACACTACTGAAGACCAACCCTTTGTTTGGATTTTTCTCTAATGGGAGCCAATTGGTGGATAAAGTAGAGAACAGTGCCCCCAGCCTTCGTGCAAACCACACTGTGGTGGGAAGCTTGGTACTAGTGCCAGCTTTTGTCTGGGCTCTCAGAGGAAGAAATTTCCAGAAGCAAGCCTGATACAAAGTGAAACAATCACCTCTAAGACTCTATGACTGCTGGCTCCCCCTGGAGGTGCTCTCCTGCCCTGGCGGTGCTCTAAGAGCCACCGCATCCCTAGTCTCCTGAGAACCTCTGTCTCCACGCCAGGTTTCACCAGCAACCTTTGCTCTCCTCCACTGCTAGTTTTGCCCTCAGTGTTGTTCTGTGACCTGGGCTTCTCAGTCCTGAGCCCTGTCAGACTAGCTCACCGGTAGAGCTACTCTGAGACCAGCCAGTGGGCTTCCCTGCCCATGTGATGGGCAGGTGGGTGGAAATGGAGACTCTGGTGCTGCCTTGTGCTTGTCGATTGTGAGTCCCGTGTTCTCACCGCCTTTCCAGTGCCCCAGCATCCGTCTCCTGGGCCACACTCTCCGGCCACTAACCAGATTTCCTGAGACTGAAGGTCTGCTTTAATCATCGCCCTTCTACCCTCCCCAGTGCCAGTCACTCAGTTTCCAGTCTGGCTCCTTTGCTTAGATCTGCTTTGGATCATCTTTAAAATGCCCTCAAAGCAAGCTTGTCGCACGATCATCTAGGCAACCGTATTCCACACTCACAATTCCATATTCCATACTCCGGACACAAAATTCTGGCAGGCAAGTAAAACAGCCAGGTTCCCGGGCGTAACTTGTCTTGACTATAGATGCTCTGTTCTTAGGGCCAGAGGCCTCTCCCCCAGTGTTCCTGAATGGGATGGAAACAGATACGGTGGGCAGCTGGTTCCAGATGCTAGACCCACCTGCTGCACCAGAAAGCAACAGGTTCCATGTTAATGCACTGAGGAACGCTCATCAGCTCTACCGCGAAGGCGCTGTCAAGGAAATCTCTGTTCCTGGATTCCTTCACAGAACATCTGTTAGCAGGATCTCCTTGTAACTAAACCCGAGTCTCTCCCCGCTGGGTTTCCTTAATGAGCATCTCATGACTCAGTTACGCCTTTATCCTGGATTCCAGCGTTTGCTGTCCGTTAGGCTGTAACAGTTGAGGTTTTTCCTTCTAGAAGTTCATAAATATAACTCCGCAGAGTATCCTGGCGTAATTACCAGTTGCCGAGAGGACCATTAAGATGATGTAGTGTTTTATTTGACAAAAAGGGTGCTTTGATGCAGTGGCTATTTATACTATGGGAGTCCCCACTGGGCGCAGGTGTTTCTCTTTGACTTTTTTATTAACACATATTAATTGTATAAAATAATGGGATTCGTTGTGGTTTGTGTACAGGCATAAAATTGCTTTGATCACATGAAAACTCAGTTCTCACAAAGTCTGTGAGGAAACTACTCTTCAACCTTTGCCTCTGTACAAGCTGAGGAAAGGAGATCACCTTGTAACTAGGCCATTGTGATCATGCAACTAGTGAAATAGAAGACTGACTCCACAGGCCTACCAGAGACTTCCCTGAGCTCAGAGAGAGCATTTCTTTAGGCCCTGCCCACCAATGATAGAAGTGACATCACTTCACAACTCTGTCAAACCTAGTTTCAAGCTTGTTGATTGGTTGAGGCATTGAGAGTGGACAAGCTGACGGAGGGGTTAGAGTGCACCCCTGAGTTAATTTTCTGACTGATGCTTTTCAGTTTATCACCTAAATAGCGAGGGAGCAATTCACTAAAATAGACCTTACCAACCCCACAAAGTAGCATGGTGAAGGAGCAGTGTGCCACAGTACAGTCTATGGAAAAGGTAAGGGGACAACCAGCTCAGCCCATCCACTCCCAGCGTGGTTACAAGGATGAACCTGACACCAAGAAATTGACCAACCTCTCTCACTTTCACCCGTGAGCTCCTCCACATACTCGAATTAATAAAATAGGTCTGGAGAGATGGCTCAGCCTACAAGGATGTGGCCTGGCGACCTGGGCGTGGTCACTGGAACCCACATAAAAGTGGAGGAGAACCAACTCCACAAAGCCGGCCTCTGGCCTCCATACGTGTACATATCATACATATATGCAAAATAATAATGTGTTTGCAATTTAAAATTATTTAAAATTGAACGTAGAAAGGGGCAAAGTCTATGACACACTCAGAAGAGCGTGCTGAGCCGGCTCTCTGCTGCTCTGGGAAGGGGTGGCCTCTGCTCCTCTGAAGGCATCCTTTCTGGACTTCCAGCGTGTGGAACACTTCAACTTGGAATGCTCTGTTCTTCCTTTGCCTTGTGTGTGAAACTTTAGGGTTTTCTCCTTTACTCGCTGTTGCAGAAGATGCGTGCAGGTGTTGCAAAGAAAAGCTCATCAGAGCGTGTTCAAAGGCATTTGCGCAGCATTAGATTGCCACCGTGCCATCGTTATTGTTAATCACTAACTTGTCGTCTCATTGGGCCCATATTAAGTTTCAGATCTTTCCGTTAATTCTCTCTGTCCCTCAGAGGAAATGAGTGGCTCTGCTTTTCTGCCTGATCATAGTGTATGCTCTTGTAAGACATACAATTTATCTCATGAAAGTAACTTTAAAAAAAAAAATTAAGCCCTTAAAAGACAGGAAGAAAATCTACTTCTGAAATGACAACAAATGAATGAATGGGTTTATTGCTATAACCCCTTTTGTGAGCAGTTTTAAAACCCTTCAGCCTGGCAGAGAAGCATTTGTTCACAGTGGAACATTGTCAGATATTATCACCGCTATTAAGTGTGTGAATATAAGAGGAAGCATTCTCAGGAAGGACCACACCAACGTCCACTGATGTCTTATGGTAAGAAAGGAAGAACACTTCTTCATCAGCATCTGGATTTGTGGCCTTGGGAGACTGCTCCTTTGGCAAAGTGCTTGCCTGCAAGTAAGAAGACCTGAGTTAGATCTTTCAGCACTCACATTCTTGTATTAATATCCATGAATACACATTCCTGTAATCCCACTGCAGTAAGCAGAGAAGTTTTGGGGCTTGCTGGCCAGCCAGTCTAGCCTCATTGGCAAGCTCCATGCTCAGTGAGAAAAACTGTATCAAAATAATAAGGTGGAGAGCAACTGAGGGAGAAACAGCTTGTTGACTTCTGGCCTCTACATTCCTGCACATCAATTTATATTTACCAGAATACATGTGCATACACACACAAACACACACATACACACACACACACACACACACACACACACACACACACGCACACACGCACACATGCACACATACACATAAAAGAAAACCTTCCATTGGAATCATGACCACAGCAAAGGCTTGAATATTTTGGGTATACAGTTGCCTCTTATCAAACTTTGAGGGATGCCTTTTAAATTGTACATCTGTTAAAGAAATTGACCAGAGTTCCTGTCCACCCATGGGATTCAACAGTGTTTACACTTGTTTATGACCTTGATCACGGGTCTCCCTTGATGGGCTAGTAAAGGGCAAGGAGGGTCCATGCAGAAAGAACCATCTGGTGTGTAAGTGGTTGTTCAGCCTCATGCATGTAGAAGGTCAGTGAGAAAAGTCAGCCAAAGCTGCTTGCTTCCAAGCCCAACGACTTGAGTCTGCTCCCCAGAGCCCACAAGGTAGAAGGAGTAAAGAAACCCCAGCAATTACCCTCTGACCTTCCTATGAATGCCATGGCATTCCCACTACCATCCTCATCATCATCACATTATAATATTTAGCATAATATAGTATAGTATATAATGTAATAATATTTAATATTAGTTATTATTATTTAAGTTTTTACGAGAAATGAAAGCCTAAGTGGAGGAGATGAGCAGACTGGTTATGGCATAGTAAATCATGAGTGAGAAGTAATTTGAAGATCAGAGCAGCTGCCTGGGAGCCAGGACTTGGGGATAGGAAAGGCATTGGATCTGCTTGTCTGTGTCCTGTTTCTGGTATCTGTTCTCTCTGCCTTGGAAATCCCTTCCCTGTAGTTTCCAAATCTTGATGTTTAATTTAACATAAATGTCTTTGAGAGGCACAACAGGGGGCTTGCTCCTGGTCGTTCTGGCATTGAGGAAATTGAAATGTACATGTTTTTTCTCATTTATCAAAGAAGAGGAAGAATCTGAAGTGACATTTTATATCAAATGAATTATGAACTGTGTACTTTGTACCTAAGGGAACAACAGCTAAATTAGGGTTTTAGATAAAAAGGAAAGCATGACAGACACACACAAAAACAGGGTTTTAATAAAACATACAGTAATTTCTGGAACTGTGTCTGACAGCGGCATGCTGTCTTGTAGTAGGAGTCAGGAGAGCAAGCAGCCTATTCAGAAATCTGTGAGATTTAAGTTTATTTTGGAGATTTCCACAAAAGATTAAATCTAAACTTCAAATGGCATGAGGTTTCTAGCCTGGCAAATGGTCTCAAATGTCATAGAGGTTTTTGGTGTGTTTTGTTTTGTTTTGTTTTGTTGTTACTTTTCCCTCAGTTCTTATTTTTCTTAGATAAGACAATTGCATATTCTTACTTTCTTTGAAAAGACAAAAGTGTAGGTTGTATGCAGGGAAAATATAAGATAAAAATGACTTCTGTGAATATGCCGCATGCCTTCCTTTCTCTTAGTACGTACACACATACTAAGAACATATGTTCCTTGTCACACACAAGGAACATATTCTCACTGTTATCCAGGCTTCCAAAATACCAGAGTCTGGGGTCAAGTCCTAATGTTCGGTCCTGTCCTCTATATGACCCTGAGTGCTTTGTATCATCATGTGTGGCCTCAGGTTTTCTGTTCATAAATGGGAAGAAATGACAGTGTTCACACAGGAAGACCAAGGCTGATGACTCTTATGACACTGGGAGTGTGACAACTGCCTTCTGTTCAAAGTGTTGCCCTCCATCAGTGAGATGGTGGCCACTGCCCACGCAGTGATTCCTGAGGTTAAGAAACCTCTTGAGAGCTGGGCATGAGAGTACGTGCCTTTAACCCCAGCACTCGGGAGGCACAGGCAGGCAAATCTCTATGAGTTCAAGGCCAGCCTGGTCTACAAATCGAGTCCAAGACAGCCAAGGCTACATAGAGAAACCCTGTCTTGGAAGGAAGGAAGGAAGGAAGGAAGGAAGGAAGGAAGGAAGGAAGGAAAGAGAGAGAAAGAGAGAAAGAAAAAGAAAAAGAGAAGACTCTAGAATTAAACCTTCCAGTTGTATGATATGGTTGGTAAGTGCTTCACTATGTAATAGAATATTCTTGGGGATTAGTACCATGCTCTTCCAAGTGATGCTGCTGTGCTCTACCATATAACATTATAGTGGAAAAAAATTAATATATCAAGGTAAAAAAGCTTGAGTAGTAATAGAAAGCAATTCTTTTAGTCAAGTGAGGAGGCAAATCCTAGTCTCAGTACTCAGGAGACCTGCATATAAAGATTTGGTTACCCAAAGTGAGGGGAACAAGGACTATTTCTAACAGGAACTCAATGACTGGCTCTTTGGTCTCCCCACCCCCGAAGGGAGGAGCAGTCCTGTTAGGCCACAGAGGAGGGCTTTGCAGCCAGTCCTGAAGATACCTGATAAAACAGGATCAGATGAATGGGGAGGAGGTCCCCCCTATCAGTGGACTTGGAAAGGGGCACGGTGGAGATGAGGGAGGGAGGGAGGGACTGGGAGGGAATGAGGGATCGGGACACAGCTGGGATACAGAGTTATTAAAATGTAACTGATTAAAAAATAATAAAATAAAAAAAACAATAAAATAAAGAAATAATAATAAATTTAGAATACTTGTGGGAAAAAAAAAGAGTTTTAAAACCAACCTAGACAATATAGATATAATGACCATATCTAAAGGGAAAATGTTTTCAACTCAAATTCTCTTGAAATTTGCCATTTATTTATTTATAGATTTCTCCCTTTTATTGAAATGGATATTTTTCTCACATAATATATGCTAATTATGGCTTTCTGCTCCCACCTCCCCTCCCACGCAGATCCACCGTCTTTGTATCTCTTCTTAGAAGGCAAACAGACTTCAATGGAATAATAATAAAATATAGTAAAATTTAAAAAACTAACACATCAGAACTGGACAAAACAAACAGAAGAAAAAGAGCCCAAGAGAAGGTACAAGATTCAGAAACCCACTCATTGTCACACTTAAGAATCCACTGAAAATGCTAAACTGAAAGCCACAATATACCTAACAAAGGACCTGCTGCGGACCCCTGAAGGCCCTGTACATGCCACTCAGGCTCTATGAGTTCATGTGTGTTCTGATCATGTTGACTTAGAGAGCCTGCCCTCCATCCCCTCTGCCTCTCACACTCACTCCATCATGTCTTCCACAAAATGAAGGGATTTGATGGAGACATCCCATTTAGGACTGAGTATTCCAAGCTCTCTCATTCCCTGCACATTGTCTGCTGTGGCTCTCTGTATCTGTTTCTGTCTTCTGCAGGAAGAAGTGTCTCTGATGATGGCTGAGCGTGGCACTGATCTATGAGGATAACAGAATGTCATTGGGTATCATTTTGTTATTGTGGCAGTGCTATTTGGTTTTAACCTAGGTCTCTGGCCTATCTACTCTGATTCTTGGTTGGCCAAGCAGTGTCAGATGTGAGTTTCATCTCTTAAGGCAAACCGGGTATTTGTTTGTTGCTCCCTCAAGCTTTGTGCTACCAATGCACTAGCATATCCTGCAGGCAGGACATCATGGTCAATCAGAGTTTGTGGCTGGGCTGAAATTCTCAAGCAGACTGAAGAAGGGACTTTAGCAAGAATGCATTGGTTTTAGACTTCTAAACCCCCCCAAGGATCTAAACATAAAAGAGATAAAATATCTAGTATTAATTCCATATGTGGTCTGTACCATGCTATATAAGGTAAGAATTATGTGACTAAATTGCTAGAAATAATTATCATACTACCCCAAATACACATTTTCTTTACGTTCACCTATTTATACAATTAACTGTCAGTTAAGCCAGGAGTCAAACCCGGGGTGTTGTGCCTTCTTGAAAACATACTCAGCCTGAGAATTTGTCATTTTTTTATTCTACAATGTGATTGTAGCTCTGTGATCCTTGAGCTGAAATCAGTACTTAGAAGTCATTTGGTGTCTTCACCTGCTCACTGTTGTTTTTAATCTAAGAATGTGAAGGTCATGACCTTGTGAGGGGAACCAGGCCTCTCTTGTACCATCAGCTGCTGTAACAAAATGCCACAGGCTAGATGGCTTATCGATAACCTAAAGGTGTTTTTCAGGGTCCTAGAGCTGGAAATTTCAAGACCAAGACACCAGTGGTTTTGAGGTCTGGTATGTGTGTGTCTTACTCAGACATAGTTATCTGCTCCCCTCAACCTTCCATGTCAGAAAGACTAGACAGTAGTCTGAAATCTCTTCATGTAGACCCTGAACAGGCTCAAGAAGCTTCTGGTACCTAAGTACCTGCCAGCCCCCATTCCTTGTGATCACCTAGGAATGGAGATTCCAGTAAATATGCATAGATGGGGGTAGGAGGACAAAATCAGGTAAAAGCAATATTCTACATATGGTCTGAATCCTTCACACTTAAACCTCATTGTTACTTGAGTAACCTAATATGAAATTGAATGTTAGGTATAATGATTGTCATGGTTATCATGATTCAATCTTTTTTTTAAATTTTTAACTTTATTTTTCGCTTTACATCCCAATCGTAGTCCCCATCCTCCTCTCCTCCTGATACCTTCCTTCACTCTTCCCTCCTTCCCTTACCCTGAAGAAAAGGGAAACCCCCACCAACCACCCCAACACTTCAAGTCACCTCAGAACTGAGCACATCCTCTTCCACAGTGGCCTGGCAAGGCAGCTCCACAAGCGAGAAGTGATTAGAAAGCATGCAACAGAGTCCCATGTCAGAAACAGCCCCCACTTCCCTTACTAGGGTATCCACAAGAAGACCAAGCTAACCATCACAATAGCCACAAACAATATAAATTATCTTGGTGTGACTGTAACCAAGCAAGTGAAAGACCTGCTTGACAACAACGTCAAGTCTGTGCAGAAAGAAACTGAAGAAGGTATCAGAAGATGGAATGATCTCTCATGCTCATGGATTGGCAGATTAACATAGGGAAAATGGCCATCCTACCAAAAGCAATCTACAGATTCAATGCAATTCCCATCAAAAGACCAGGACAATTCTTTACAGATCTTGACAGAACAATTCTCAACTATATTTTGAAAAAAAAAAAAAAGAATAGCTAAAACAATTCTATACAATAAAAGAACTTCTGGGGAGGTATCTCTATCCCTGACTTCAAGCTGTACTACAGGGCAATAGTAATAAAAATTACTATGATTCTTAATGCAAGTCCTCTGATCCTTCAATCATTAAATGGATTTTTTTAAGTTTAAAAATGACTTAATTCTAAGCCCTTGATTCTACACTAAACCACAGTACAATGGTACAATAAAAAGGGTTATTCTAAAACTCAATAGTGTCTTTGTTTCCCTATCTAAGTCAGGCTTACCTGGTTACTTGCATGTTAGGTATATTTTTAAAAGCACAATTAATTAAATCCTTTTAATTTAATTTAACTAATTTTATCATCTAAAACAATTTTTAAATTTTAGTATATTTTAAAGGCCTCCTTTTTAAGGAAACTAATGTGGTCACAAGCCTCCATATACTTGTTAAAATTGTTTATGAACCATTTTAACTTCATTAACAGTAAGTTCTTCAGAGAATTGTTTTAACCCAAGTAAATATATAGTAACTAAACTAAAAACAGGATGAAATTTGTCAACTAATATTTTTGTTGTATGTGCTTTCAATTATTTTTCCAACAATTGATTCTAAGCAAAAAGTGCTCAAATAGTCAGATAATCAAGTTAAAAAAAAAGCAATTCTGTATAGAAATGAATTGGCCAAAAATCACAGTATTTAAAATAATAGGAATACTAAGGTGGATGTTTAGAAATACCAAGAGGAATTCACATATCAAAACCAAAGACTTAAGTCCAGTGTCTGGATCTAGCAAAGGTCTTTAAGGAAAAAGAACAAAATTGTGGTTGGGTGATTTGAGATACAGGGAATCAATTCCCGTGGGTGTTCTGGTGACCCTCATCAGGGCCACTAATTAGTCTGACAATGTGACAGTTCTGCTCTCCAGCTGAACAAATAGTGTGTATAATGAAATTCAAAAGCCAGTACGTCATCCACAGGTTTAACGTCCAGTGAAGGGAAGAACCTTCTATGTGTCTGATGTTTCCCAGCTGACAAATGTACTAAATTGTCTCTTAGAATCACTGGAAGCAAGACTTTCAGTTTCTTATCACAAAAAGAGCAGAAAGGGAGTGGGCTGCTTGAGCCAGTGAGTGCTCAGGGAAGGTGGATTGTTTCCACAGAACGACCCATAGCAATTGGCACTCAGAGTTGTCTTCTCCCAGTGGCCTGAGCCACCTCTGCCCTGTCTCTTTGTAGGATTTCCATTATGTGCTGTAACTGGGGACATCCTCGTTTTCTTCCCATTCTAATTAAACCATTCATAGTGAATACAGCACCCTGTCTACATATCACAAAACAACAATTACTGGAGCCAGGTGAGAGACGTGCCCATTGTGTCCATGTTAGCCTTGACAGATAATGTGTGCTAATTTGTGCTAATTTTGAGGCTGTACTCTCAGAGCTGTGAAATGTTGCTGGAGATATAATCCCAGCAAATCAGAAACTGAATGCAAGTGTTGAACCAACTTCAGGTTTTATTCATGAATATGCTCTTATGTTCATCCTGTCACTGAGATCATAAATGTGCTTTTTTTAAAAAAAATAAAATTCTTATAAGCATATACTTTCTTCATCAACAGAGCTACTGTTAGGCTTATTTGTGTGTGTGTTGACATGTGTGTCTGTCTGTCTGAGTGTGTGTCTGTCTGAGTGCGTGTGTTTGTGTGTGTGTCTCTTTGTATGTATGCATGCATGGGATATGCACACCTAAGTATGCTCTTACACACATAGAGGCTGGAGGAAGGTATCCAGTGTCCTTTTGCGCTCTCCTTATTCCCTTGTGACGGGTTCTGTCTCTGTACCTGAAGCCAGGCGGATGGCCAGGCAGCCCCAATGGATCTGCTCACCTTCCACATTCTAGGATTACAGGCTCAGGCCACCATGCCCAGCTTTGTGCGTGGGTGCTTGGAATTGAACTCAGGCCTTCATGCTTGTGCCAGGTGCTTCAACCCACTGAGGAGGAAGTCCTCTGTCTCTTAAGACTTCATAGAATTAAAAAAAAAAACAAGACCTTGAATTTGGAGGCAGCTGCTAGATTCATCTGGGTATGCATTCTCCCTTAATCTTACGAAGTTCCCTTTCCTAATCCAACCTACTGCACACATAGAACTTTCAAAGATGTATGTTTGCAGGTTTATGTATTTATTTGTAAGTGTATATGGACATGGAAGTCAGAGAACAACTTTTAGAAATCAGTCTTCTTTTTCTCTCTTGTTGGTCCTGGGATTGAACTCATGTCATCAGTCTTGGTGGCAAGGTCCTCTATCCACTGAGTCATCTCACTGACCCCACGTAGAGCTCTCACGAGAGCGCAATGCAGAAAAGGTGTTAATCCAGAACTTGGCCTGCAAAGATACCCAGTGTTAGAGTGGGCACTTCCATGTGTCTGTGTCTTTATCAATGAGCATCAAGACAGGGCAGCTAGACATATCATTTACACTGTCCATCTAGTTAATGACCATGACTCAATAAATTAAAACTCTATCAAACTCTGAATTTTGTTCAGTTTTCACTGAGAAAAATATTTGATGAGTTTTTGGAGTTTGGAGTCTTCTTCCCTCAGGGCTGCAGGTCGTCTTGAGCTTTTTCTTTAGGACTGAGCTTTGGTGCGTTATTGATGGGTAAGCCTGGATCTGCAGAAAAATTTGCAGTGGGTTATTTAGGTTCGATTTTACTTTGCTTAGGATGGAAAGGGAATTTGCTATTAAAATAGGAATATGACCTTGTGTGTGTTTGCTAATGAAATAACAGTGTCACTGACTTAGTTTTCGGTAGTAAGGTGTATTTTCCTCGTTTGGTGGTACGATTATTATATAGAAACCAGAAATACCTTTCAGCTTACTGGTCTCATATTTAAAAATACTTAAAGCATAGTGAGTTCTCATCATATATAATAAAAGTAAACAAAGCTCACTAAATAATATGTAGTACTCCTCTTCTATGCTTAATATAGCATATGTTATATATTTTTTCCATAGAAAATCATGAATAGTTAACAATGAGTACCTTTAACTAGTTTATGTATGGATAATTTCTTTTCATTTGATTGGTCATTTTAAAGTTTTCTATTACAACTAACACAGAAAAAGATTGAAGTTCTGTTTAGCTCTATGGGACTAAACTGTTAGTGTTGGCTCATGCTTAGCATCATTTTAAAAAGAGACAAGAGCATAACATCTGCGGTCAGGCAGCCTTTCTTACTGCTTCTCTGGAATATTCTGGAACAAGGGGATGGCCAGACTTGAGTTAAGATTCAGCAGGGTTGGATGGAGGCCTTTGGGTCTTTAAAACAAAGAAGAAACATGTGAAAATACGGGCTGTTGCTTACTGGTTTTGAACTTCATGTATGTGGTGCATCCTTTTCCAACTTCGGTTTCTACACATGTGGGAAGGGAGCCTGAGACATATCATGGCAACCGGAATGCGTTCCCCTGGATCTTCCGACTAAACTTGGTATTACTTCCATGCGAACCTTTCCAATCTTCAGTAGTCCCTGAGATGCTTGCTGGTATGAGGTAAGCTTCCTAGGGAATGGTAAGGAGGCAGAACAGCTGCCTGAGTAAGGAAATAAGATGAAGGCAGGAAATACTGTCTACGGATATGATTTAAGGCACAGGAGATGGCTCAATGGTTAAGAGCACTGGTTGCCTTTACAGATGACCTATGTTTGGTTTTCATCACCTACATGGTGACTCAAATAACATGTATCTCCAGTTCCAAGGGATCTAACACCCTCTTTGGGCCTCAGTGAGTTTGGCACCCATGTGGTACACAGACAGACAGACAACAATTCAAGACACAAACAGTAAAAGTTAGTCATTCTTTTTTATAAAAAGAATCTGATTTGAACAAAAAACTTCAACCTTCATTGAAGCTGAATTTTTCATTGTTGTAAATGGCAGCATCTTATATTTATTGGATATGTGCAGTCCTTCTTCTGTATTATGAAGCACTTTCTGTCACAGGGTGCTTAATGAAGCAAAGTCAGAGTGGTGTCCTCAAGCTGGAAGCCCCACAGTCTTGCTCCACAGTAACCAGCTTTATGATTTAACTCCTGTTAGCCTTGGCCTCTCCACCTATACTACAAAAAAGAGGAGTTTACGATTTTAGAGCATAATTCTGGGGATTGGAGAGGAGCCGGTGCATAGGATGCTTTCAAAGCTTTAGGTCTTCCGGGCTACATGTGGCCATGAAATCTGTTCTAATGTACTTGCTACTGCTCAGTGCTGCTCTGTTTACACATCCTTGGGCTCAAGGTTGACTGTCCATTTGTTAGCACATCTGCACATTGCCCATAATTAATATCTTTTTAAATGACATATGGTTCCGTGACTGGAAATCGAGTCTTGCCTTCTGTTTCAATTTGTTCATGACTCAATGACTTAGTTTATGTGTCTGAACTTTAATTTTCCATTCAGGAAACTAGAATTTAGACATCCTTGCTTCTCTGTTTCAGAATGTGAGGGGGAGGTGTATTGGCCGTGGCTTTGAACAAGTGCCAGTTTACCCAGCCCTGTAATGGGAGCACATATAGACAAAAGGCCATGGTTTTCCTTTATGTCAACAGAAAAAAATTACATCATTTTAAAAAAATCCCTCTAATCTGTCGAGTGAGATGTAGAGACTAGAGTCAGAATCTTGGCAGAACCAGCATGAAATCTGAGTGCAATGAGCCCACGAAGATGGAGCCTGAACTGGAACGAGGTGGAGACCCTGACTAACCCTAGATGAGCCACTCCAGCATGCTCTTGGCAGTGCCTAAATGATCCATGGTCCTTAGAATGCCATGGCGAGGCCAAGGGCAGCCTAGAAGGCTGGAATTCCCTACCTGTCACAGAGAAGGCTGGGAACGAAATCTTTCCTCGCACACTTTCTGCCTCTGCACCCCAAGCAGGACCTTAACGCAGAATAGAATTTAATATTGCATCTCTAAACCCATCAGGTAAGGCTGTCGCTGCCAACGAACTCTTGGGTGTGTGGCCTTCCACCGGATGGTGGTTGGCTTGCCAGTGAGCATGCCTTAAAGAAAACGTACTCCCCTGTGGTCAGCTGTCCATTGCCAGAGTTCCTTTGCTAGGGGTGGGACTTCATGTTCAACTCCCCGCTTTCTGCTGGGATTTTGTCTGCCTTGAGATTATGCATGTTTTACATTTCTGTATTGAAGGTTGGGGGGGGGGCAGTGAACCATGGGTATAGCAGTAATTCATTGGGAGTCAGTTTAAAACGGTTCCTGTTTCCATTTGCTGTGTAATAATCTTAGTGGGTTATCCACTAGAGCTATGGCCTGCCAAGCCACAGACTCTTGGCCAGGTGTGTTTCAACTTGTGGAGGAGGCCTTAAATCCAGTCGGGAAATGGGTGGCTCTGGTCATTCCCATGACATTTCTCTCACTTTTGCATCAATGGGCATGTCTTGGCAAGGCAGTCTTTATCATACCTCCCAAAGGTCACATCTGGGTAATACTGGTGATTATTTTTCTCTTCTGATAGCACGCGCAGTGCATTCCTAGGCAGAAGGAAGAAAGCTTCCCGGTGAATACCAGCCTGGTTGCTCATGTTTGATGACTCAAGTATGAGTCAAGCATGTTAATGCAAATTAACATAGGTCCCTTTGTGGCCTTAATATATCATTTGAATACACACAGAGAAAGACAGACAGAGAGAGAGACAGAGAGTCAGAGAGAGATTTTGAGATGCCTGGAATAAAAATCTGACATATAAAGAAGACGTGGAGAATTTTTTCTCGTTATACCGTCTCCCTTTAGTTCTGGCAGACTTAGCCGTCATCCTCATGGAGAAGAAGAAACCCTACATTTGCCGTGTAGATCTAGCCCCCCCCCATTCTATACACGTATAAGGAGCGAGGCTTGAGGGCATGTGTCACCTATCTTCTTTGAATGGGAGGGTGTATGTGTGGCTGAATTTCGTTGAAGGCAAGGTCCAAAAGTCTATTATTTTTAAAGTTTAATATAATCATGTATTCAAAATTATACCATCTTGACTCAATCGGTATGTGGTTTATTTATGGTCTGCTGTTTTCTTTTTTTTTTTTTCCTTCGAAAGAAGGTTGAATTTGAAATTTTATTAAAAACTCCCTTCCATTGGATTTATAGCTGGGGGTAGCTGTTTTATCTGATTGCCATGTAGAATTAGTATTTACTGGGCAGGATGTGTTGATTCAGGAGGCTGTCTGTAGCGTGTTTGCCCCATGAGGGTCATATGAAACTGGAGAGAAGCTTTTTGAGCAACATGGCATCCTGGGGAAGATATATCAAGCAGAGAGATGCAAGGCACTCCTGTTAGAAAGCAGGCCTGGAGTTATGACTGGCTCCAGTTATTGCTTTCATACAAAGGAGCCTCTGAGGAAATGGGCCCAGGATAAAAGGGGCTAAGCAGAAAGAAAGAAGGCTTTTGGGAGGGAGGGTCGTGCAGAAATCATGGGAAGAGGGCCATTTCTTGGCACACGTGTTGCAGTTCTGTATAATTGAAGTAAGAGAGAATTGATGAGCGTGTTGTTCCCTAGTCACTCAGATGAGACTAGGTGACACTTCCAGGTAATGGAGGACTCTTTGGGGTACTTCTTTCTAAACCTCAAAGTATTGTAGTTTTCATGCACAGAGGACTTTTTAGTATTCATGCTAAAACTGATGACTTCAAACAAATATTCCTTCAAAATTCGGTTAATGGGATATTCCTCAAGATAGAATTGAATACAAATGATAAATAAGGGTTGTGATTTTTAGGGTACACCAGGAATGTATCTTAACCTTTAATTTCTGCCTGTTTTATAGCACTCGTTTTGTACATATGTACTTGTTAAAAACTGGCTGAAGAATATGTATCAGGCATGAAAAAGTGGTATAAACTATTTGTGGTCACAGAACAAATTTCAGGTCAAAAGTCCTTAGCAATGAATGTCCTTGTCCTTCTAACCAAAGATTCCAAGTTCTTGTGAACTGTGTGTCTTCATCAGTCCTGCCACTGTGTTTCCTCGGCTCACCATGCTTTCATGGAGAGGATGAACTTCTTTCAGCTTCCTCTTTCTCCAGAGAGCCAGTGCAGGTTGTTTTTAATAAAATCTCAATCATTCAGTTTCACCAATAAAGACTTAGGAGCCAGATGCTGAGGTGAAAGCCTGCTAGCTCAGAGAGGCAGAGAAAGTGCAGCTGACCTTCTTCCTCAGCTGATGTCTCAGAAAGAATGGCCCCTCTCCCACCTCCTTGAATAGGATCTTTCAAACTGAATGTCCCTCTTTTCTACTTCCTGTGAGTCTCTCTATCCACCCTCCTGACTTACTCTTCCTCTCTTGCAACAAATCACCTTCACACTTTGCTATTTCCAGAAACCTTTGCCTTTGACTTGATCATAAGCAAGAAGCAACACGTGTGGGAAAGGAACACCACAGGGGAGGGTTGCCCTTGCCATTTACTCTTCACAGTTCACCTCCTTCCCTGCACACCAGTGTGTGCACCCACCATGAGTAAGGGTGTCCCCGCTCTATTCCTCAACCCAGCCCGGGCTGTCCACTCATGGACATGTATGCGAGCTTGTCTTTCTGTCTCCTCCAAGAGCTCTGCTCTGTCAATTATTCTGTCTTCTCCCGTGTTACTATCTACCTCCCCCCACCCCCTACACACACACACACACACACACACACACACACACAATCTTCTAGTGTACCCTTGCACTAATCAAGCCTGGTCTCCTTTCCTATCCCTGTGAGACGATATCCTGACAAATGTCACTTAAGGGAGTAAGAGTGTAGTTTGGCTCGAGGTTCAAGGAGCAGTCCATCATGGTAACAAGTCAAGGCAGCAAAAGTATGAAACTGCTGTTCATATCTAATCTACAGCCAAGAAGTAGATAGCAATGACCATGTGCTAGCTCTCAGCTTATTCCCTTTTGTATAGTCTAAGATCCCTGTTGAGGGAATGGCCTCCCTACAAGGGGTTCTCCCATATCATCAATCTAATCAAAATAACTGCCCCCACACATACCCAGAGCCCACCCTCTAGATGACTCTAATTCTGTCAGGTGGAGAATTTAGCCATCACATGGGCCCATGTGAGGCCACGCTTCCAAATCATTCACAGGCCTCACCAAGACATCTGGAATTGCACTACTTGCTGTGCTATGCTCTACTTCCTGTTAGAGTGAATTCTCTCAATTCAGCTGCCAAAGCTCGCTGTGTCTGATCATGCCTCACCTCCATTCTCTCTCAACCTTCTCTCAGCAGTGTGTCATGAGCTCTCTGCGCTGCATCTCCTCCTGACAGTGCCCCCAAACATGTCTGGTCACCAAATGCAGCGTTTCACTGCCGCTCCCTGCTTCTCTGCACACTTGGCATAGGTCACCAGCCCTCCTCTTCTTTGCTTCCTTGGCACCTTCTCTTAGTTTTTCTCCCACTTCCTGAACCTAAATTGTGGGTAGCTTCCTGGGTCCACATGATACACTCTTCTGTACTCATCCGCTCTGCTCTCAGTCTCTAGCTCATTTCACAAATCTCAGCCTTTAAAAGCTATATATCCATGTATCCATAGTCTCTACCTAGATATCTGAAATCTTTCTTTATATCTCTACTAGGAAAGTACCACACAGTACACACATGATGCATTTCATGGGTAAGACACAGATCTGCATCACCCCCTTACCTGTGCCCCTTGGTGCCCCTCAGCTCAGGAACGAGGTTACCAGCCACTCACTTGTCCGTGCTGAAAACAGTAGCAATGTCCTTGACTTCCTTATCTCCTATTGACAACACGCCCTGGCTGGATGGCAGAATATCTCTTCACGTTCATCATGACCGCTGAAATGAAAGCCGTTGTCACCTTGTGCCAGGCTTAGCTCAACAATGGTGTCTGTGTCTACTCATGGCCCTGCCCACATCCCCACATGGTGGCACTTCTAGGTTTTTAATCATCCTGTTCCATTCTCTTTACCAAACACACTTTGTCCCATTTGGGAGGTGATCCTAACACCCCCCCCCCCCCCGGAACTTTAAACATAACTCAGGAGGAAGTCCTTGTCTACTTTCTGCCCTCTGCTCTGACCACACAGGCCTTTCTTCTACTCTGTTAATGCAGTCAGAGCCTCCCCTGCCCTGCGGCTCCCTCCTGTTCTGTGGCTACACTGCTCATCGCAGCCATTCTCGTGGCCACCTCCCACATTCCCCTAAGGTCACAGAGGTCACCTGATTATACGCCCTTCCTGCTGGCTTCCTACCTATCTACAACATTTTCAAGCAAGTAAAGGTGCATGAGCCAATGTGCATTCATGTCGCACACTGTTGCTTTCTTTACATTTATTTCTTCACTGGGCGGCGGGAGGCCCACGTACCTGGAGGTGAGAGGACAGCTCACAGGAGTGGATTCTTCTCCACAGGGCTCTGGGGATCAAGCTCAGGGCATCAGGTCACTGCACTGGCCTCCTCTTTTATAGGCTTTCTTTTTAGGGTTCAATTCTCCAGGCTTCACACCATCTAGTATCCCTTCCTACATCTTTTTATTACCTAATCCCTCCACTTAGACACAAGCTCCATGGGGGTGGGGCCTGTTCCACTCGGAGATGCTTTGCCTCCATGGGAAGAACACTACTTAACACAGAGAAGAGCCTCCATAAATGTGTATTGAACAAGTGAATGAATTATTGATGAACTCAAAGCCCTTACTGAAGATTGATGAAACATGTAATCTAATTCTTCCCGTCTCCTCACTGCCCATTCATTAGTCTCATGTTCTCAGGCAGGGACTTCCACACTGCAAAGCACATAAAATCTACATATTTTACAAAGAGAAAAAAAATACATACATATACATGTGTATGTGTGTTGAAAGTGCACCCTGATACTTTATTTGTTTTCATTATATTAATAACATTATTAAATTACTACAATGTTAGTAAATAACATTAAATAATATGAATTAGCAAATAATATGGCAGTAATTAAATTATGCTAAGGGAAGTTTAGCTCAAATGTAGTGATGACAGTGATGATGATTCCTAGAACCCAAAGTAAGGTGCTCTGTTGATATATACTATGATTTTGGTACCTGTTGGGAAGAAATATCCCTGAATTGAAGATAAGAAAACATAGGCTCATAGTCATTGGATGAGCTTCCTTAAGCCTAGAGCCTGTTTAATCTGCTTTTCAATTTCTAACAAGTTTTGCAGCAAATGATACGATTGATTTGTGCAAATTCTCGTTGTTGGGAAAATTACATAAGCATAATAGTCCTGTCGGGTTTTTTTTACTAGAAAAGGCCTTATTTTTACTCACTGCTGTGCCTCATAGGAACCTTCCAGTGAATTCTCTTGACAGGTGATAGTTAGCCATGTTTAAGGGAGGACAGGGCAGTGTGAAAGGCTTGCCGACTGTGAAGACACAATAAGGACAGAGTTTAGTTTTCATATTTTTGTGGGAAAACTCAAGACCTGGAGTGTGTCAGTCATCATTACAGAGAAGCACATTAGCAAACTCCTCATCCTTCAGAAGGGAAGGTACATAGAAGGGGACCACAGGTGACATGAGCAGGACTGCATCCCAGCTGGCTTCAACATTCAGTCTGGTTAGAAAAGGGTTAAATTAAAGGTACTCCCAAGCTTGCTGCACCAAATTTCCTCTCTGCTCTCAATATAAACAGAAGTACATGTGCGGACGGGCTCTTCTTCTTTCATCCTGAAGCTCTCAGGCTGGCTTTTTACACCTGAAGTGCTGACGTCATGGTGGAGATGAACAGGGAGGAAGCACGCTTCAGGAACGAAAATGTTAAATTAAATGGACCGTGTTTAACGTCGCTGTTGATCCTGAGGAACAGTTTTCCAGTGTGCGGAACATTTCCACTCCACCCAGCATATGTCCCCCACAGTTTTCTCTGCTCTAATTCATCTGTGTTTCCCGACAGCTCCAGATGGCCTGCTGTCTCCCAGGCTTGCATCTGCCACTCCAACCAGTCTTCAGGTTGTCTGGTCTACACCAGCTCGCAACAACGCTCCGGGCACTCCCAGATACCAGCTCCAGATGAGGCCTGGCCTCGCCACCCACGGCCTTCTAGAGTGAGCATTCTAGTTAGTGCCTCTTCGTTTGGGCTGGCTTATACAGTGTCCACGTTTTTAAAATGTCCTCACAAAAATGAGAGCTGAAGAATAGGTCGGGTATTATTTGTTATAAATTTGGGTTTCTTTTAAAAGTTCAAACAGAGTAAGACACGAACAAATGATTTAGTGGGTATAAATTTGCTTTGCAAAAAAAAAATGTTTTTATAGCATGGAAGGCAAAAATTTCTTACATTCTTAAGCTTTATATAAATACAAGTGTCACACACTGGAATAGACTTGAAACATAGGAGAACAAGTTCTCTCCCAACGCCTTTTTATTCTGACATAGCTATAATGTGATGGCCTAAAATAATAGCACTTAAATCTACGTTGGTATGCCTGAATACTCTGCAGTCTAATCTGACTGATTTTTTCATCTCTGTTTTATTTATTTGAACGCTGAAACCTTCCTAATGGTCATTTCTTTCCCACATAGATTATTTCCTGATCCTTCTCCATCATTAAGCTGTGAAGTGAGAGGCCTCCAGCCGTTCACGGTGTATGAGTTTCGGTTGGTTGCCACCAATGGCTTTGGCAGTGCTTCCAGCACTTGGACTCTGCTCACGACTGCAGAGGACAGTAAGTCGGCCAACTACACAAAGTGAAACATCACCTACAGTAGGAATCTTTAGCTGCCTTGTGGTTTGAAAAACAAGGAAGTAAACCCCTCCAAATGTCTTGTTATAGAATGGCGATGTCTCCACCAGGGTAAGAGAGAGGAGTGGTGGTCAGTCCCTATAGAAGAAAGAAAAGTGGGGACCTGGAAGGATGGAGGTTTGGACCTATAGACAGAACGAGGGAAATATCATAGTCAGTTAGAGTATGGCAGTAGTCTGTCATTCAGGATATAAGATAAAAAAAGAAAGGCTGTGGTCTTCTGCCCCTCCGCCCAGTGGGACATACCTTGGAGAACTTCCGGAGGACAGGCAGAGATAAAATGTGGGGTTGCATCATGAGAGCAGAAAGAGACCCATACATTCAGTACTGGAAGTGGGCACCATTCTAATTTGACATACGCATCAAATACAGCCTCCAGGATAGACAGGAAGAGCTTGACCATTGGTGGGCAACAGAGGTAGCGTCTGCCTTGTTCAACTAACAAAGAATCATTTGTCTTCGTTGTTTTCTCATTGAAAATGAAATTAGGATTAGTTACATTCAGGAAATAAACACATGGATGTAATGTTTGGTTTTACATTAACTACATCTACAAATGCAAATATATTAAGACGGGTATTTTGTTGTTTTTAGTAAAGTTGGAAATGAAGTCAAACTACTCAGTGAAGGAAGACACTATTTTTGAAAAAATGAGGTTTGTCAAGTCTTTAATCACAGGCTTCTCATCTGTTGCTCAGTGCACATTTGCCATTCTGGTTTTATAGCCAACAAGAGCAGGACTGACCTTCAGAAAAGCTAGACGCCAATACAAAGATATACTAATAGTTAAAACGAAACAAGTTTTGTATTAAGTAGATTATTTTTGTAATAACTGTAATGACTTTAAGTACTTAGTGATAAGACATAAAATGTGTCTGAATAAAAAGAATGTTTCCTCTTTAAAGTTTACATTATTTTTTAAATGTTGATATGAACAATATTAACACTTTCTCCATTGCTTCCAATACTTAATTACTCCCAGGATCAAGTTAGACAATTTATAAGGGTTTGTCAAATGTTTCCCATCCCAGGATGCCACTCCAAATATTATGGGTGCAGATGGGAAATAATGTCCAAAATTCAGGAACCATTGATGTGCAACCTTTAGGTAGGGTATGGCTTGGGAAATCAGACTCCCTGGTCACCATGGTCACTGTGGTGTTCAGGTTTATGGGCTAGAAAGCTCACATTCAAAATAGATTTTTTTTGAGAGACATTTTTAAAAATGAAGATAGATGTCTAATCTCCTTTTTAAAAAATAGCATGCTTGATGGCACTCAATAAAAATTAGCTAAAAATAACTGTCCAACCCAGTGCTGAGGTGATGGCTCAATTGAGTACCAAGTAGGTAGAAGGGAAAAGAAATTTCCTCTTTTTTTTGGTGTCTCCTTGGCAGCAATCTGGTCACAGTCCTTCCTGAATGGTGGTGATGCTGTGCTGTCCACAGGTAGGAGAGTACTATAAAAAAACAGTCAAAATGCTGCATGTGGCCCTCTTATTATGTTGCTTTTCTTGTAGACGGCATGTGGTTAGAGTTTTTAATGCAGAGCCTCTGCCATCTTGCTAACATGTAGAGCGGGTGCCTCAGTCTTCACTCTCCCTAGGAACAAGTAATATCTGATTATCTAACAGTTATCAACTCAAAACACCAACCATACTTTCTGTTTAAGCACTTGCCATGAGATGAATGAGATGCCCCTTCCCTCACTTGGCACACACTAAGTCACACACATTAGCAAAGAGTGGAGGGTGGCCACATGGCCCTTCCCAGTACGTGTTCCCAGTATACACTCCGCCCTGGGGCATGGTGACAGTATACCATATATTTTGGATGTCAGTAGAGATTGATGCCATCTCTCAAAGGCTGTGCAATTGAGTTGACAAAGGCTGAGTGATTGGCACGGGGCACAAGGAGTTTTTCTGTCAGGGCTACAGCGCGTGGCTTGTAAAGCTGCCAATGCTGACAGAGCCATGCCAGAGTCGCACTTCAACCCCGGTAGTTATCACTGGAGAATTTTCCCATGTCGCCTTACAGGATGAAACAGAGAAGTCATGTCGAAGTCCCTGCCATCACCAGGAGCCTCTTTCCTCAGTCAGACAGGAAACTACTCGTTGTATGGTTGGGACACCCATGGCCATGTTTTTCACCTGGCATTTTGAGGCAGTGATATCCATCAAAACTGGCTGGCCTATTAAAACCAGAGAGAAAGAGAGAGAGAGAGAGAGAGAGAGGGGGGTGGGGTGGGAGGAAGCAGGCATAAGTGAGCTTCAACCAGAGAAGCCAGTTCTAGAGTGTGAAGAGACGTTCTCCTGTATAAAAGCTGTATAAATGTATACACATTTTAATGCATTCTTTCAAATTACTTGTCATTTACATCAGTGTGGCACGGATATCCAGTTCTATGCATTTTTTAAAAAATAGAGGGTGAAGATGCAAACAAAAACAATGCACCCTTCCTATGAATATTTTAAATCCTGTTAAACATGTGTCAATAAAAGATGTTTGTTACAGCCAACTTGGTCACTGTGGTGCTCAAGCAGTGGCAGCCCAATAAACACAAACAACATGTGCATTTTTTTGATGTCCTCCTGGTAGTCCAAGCAGACAGGTCCAGAGCCTGCAAAACTATGCAGTGATTACAACAAACTCAGATGATAATACTTAGCATGGTCGGTGGCACGAAGACACCTAGCAGCTGAGAACATTTTCTAGTGTGTGTGTTGCAGACGTGTGGAGCCCAGAGGTTAACTGGGAGCTGTGTGTACTCTTCTCATTGGTCTAGAACTTGCCAAGGAGGCAAGGCTGTGGCCAGGGGGCCTCCACCTGTCCCTGCCTCCCGGGAACTGGGATTATAGGCACTCGGCATCACATCTCGATTGTGTTAAGGTGGGATCTGAGGACCGATCTCTGGTCCTTGTGCTTACTAAGGCGACTATCGCTCCAACCCAAAATGGTGACATCTCCTAAGCCGTGTATAACGCAGCCTCCTGAGTCCAAAGCTGTTCTACAGATCCTGTACATTTACGGCTGTCTTGTGTACAGTATATGAATGTGAAAATTGTAGTTAGGGGCAGGGTTCCGTGAACTTCAGTTTACATATGATAATAGATGGGCTCTTCCCACTAAAATCCAGCCCCATGGCAAATCTAAGTTCTTTGCTTTAGAGAAACTCTAGACCAGGAAGAGTCAGATGATCTGTTTTTAATAAAGGTTTTTCCAGGTAAGGAGACTGAAACATTTATATTTAGACTGAAATGTTTAGGTGGGTCTTTAAGTCAGTTTGTCAAAATTGCATTCACACACAAGCAATGAATGATCAACTAGTGAAACTGAAATTGCTTCCTAAAAGCCATGGCTGACCTCAAAACAAAACCCCAAACAAATGATTTAATGATCAGACATTTTAAAGAATTTGACCATGTCCCCAGACTTGAGATTTCAAAGTTACATAGCTTTAAAGATTCATTTCTAATTATGCATGCACGCGTAGGGGAATATTTGCAGGTGAGAACACACGCCACATGGCACAGCATCTCTCCTGGAGCTGGCGTTACAAGCAGCTGGAAACCACCAATGTGAGTACTGGGAACTGAACGGCGTTCACTGAGCGAACAGCCTGTAGCTACCCTTAGTGGCTGAGCTGTCTCTTCAGACGCTCACAACAGACATTTATATTTTTAAGCATAAATCTAAGAGCTATTATTAAATAATATTTTGGGATCTGAACAGTTTATTCTGAGTGTTCACACAGATTTTTTTTCCTATTGGTTCTCTTGCTTTAGATAATCATTCATGAACTTGTCTTCAGTGTGATACATACACTATGATATTTAGGGGCCACTAGCAGACTTTGGTGATGCATCTAATCAAACCTAGGATCTATTTTTTGTACTTTTATAATTGTACAAGCAGGGTATTTTAGTTTTCCTCTTTTTCTCTGATGAAGATAATGACCAAAAGCAACTTAGGTAAGGGAAAGGTTTATTTATCTTACACTTCTGGGTCACAGTCCATTGTTGGGCGAATGTGGGGCAGGAACTATAACTCCAGTGTAACTATAACCCCCTGTAAAATCAAAGAGGAGACCACATACACTCAACATACAGTGGCACAAAAGATGCACTACTATTCCAAGAGGAGGAAAAGGAGCATAATGAGGAAACACTGGTCCAAAGCAACACTGAAAACTAGGAGGCAAACTCCAAACTCTGCATCTCCATGTCTGATGTCAAAGCGCTCTTCAGATCTCCGATTCCTTTCAGCTTTGTTGACTGCAGCACTCTTCTCTCCCTTGGACTGGTTCTACTCCCTGTTAGCACTTCTTTTTTCCCTTTTAACACCCTTCTTCCGAGGTATCCCTTGACTCTGGCATCTCCGGTATCTTGGGGCTTCCCACACTGCTTCACCTTCACAATTTCACACAATGGCTCCCCTGGGCTTCCATGCATGTACACCCTGACACATGCCTGGCCTCAGTGGCTTTCCTTAGTCTTGGAGGGAGATTTCAGAACCGTTTTCTTGTGACTCTAAAGCTAGAACAACACGGCCAAAGCTACCAAGCTCTACTTTGATGGGGCGGGAATTGGGCCTCCTTGTTCAATTACATTTTTACACTTGTATCAGCTTTCTGTTTTGATAATTTCCTTCAGTGCATAAGCTTTTCTTTAATTCCTCTTCACAAGTTGGAAGCTTAGCTAGATGGGGTCTTACCCGGAGGTCACTATTCCCTTCATTCCATTTAGCATCAAGCTTTACTTTAAACTTTTTATCTCCTTGAGCACTGAACTTAGTTCATTGCACTTCCTGGTGCTCCTTTTCTCCACAAACCATACACTTTGTATTTTGCTTTGTCCAACCTGTGCCTTTTCATTATAGGTCTGAATAAGAGTGACCACTGATAACCACATGACACAGTAAAAACCAGGCTGAAATCTCCATCGCTGCCATTGAATCAACACTCAATTTAGCCTCAGGCAAATTTTTAGGATGAGGACAAAAAGCAGCCACATTCTTTATCAATATATGGTAAGAGTGGTCTCTAGGCCATTTACTAATTTTTCCCTCTAAAACTTCTTGAACTGGGGCCCTAACAGTCCAGATCACTCTCAGCCCAGTCTTCAGTGTTCCTACTAAGATGGCCCATTAAGATGTCCACTTGCTTTTCTAGTCTAAGATCTCAAACTCTCCCACATTCCTTCAACAAACAGCATGTTCAGGTCCGTCTCAGCAATAACCCAGACCCAGGTACCAACTTCTGTCTTGGCCAGTGTTCTATTGCTGTGAAGAGACACCATTACCAAGGCAACTCTTATTTGCGAGGGGAAAGCACTTGATTTGGGGCATGTGTATAGTTTCAGAGGATTAGTCCATTATCATGGCAGGGAGCATGGCCGCTCACTTGAATCTGGAGTAGTAAGAAGAGCTTCCTCTTGATCTGCAGGCAGCAGACAGAGAATCTGGGTCTGGCATGGGCTTTTAAAACTCTTAGTCCACCTGCATAACACACGCTTTCTCCAACAGGGCTACATCTACTCCAACAAGGCTCTACTCCCTATTCTTAGTAATCCTTCCAAACAGTGCCACTCTCTGGTACACATTCAACTATATGAGCCATTATTATTCCAACCCCCACACTAGCTAACTTTTTAATACAGTCTAGGGAATGACGCCACCCACAAGGGGCTTCTGCATTGATTAAAATTCATGAAAGCTCAACCAAACAAATGCTGTTTGTGTGCACAGGAATACATATACACAGAGAGAGAGAGAGAGAGAGACAGAGAGAGAGACAGAGAGAGAGAGACAGAGACCGAAACAGAGACAGAGAGAGACAAAGACAGAGAGAGAGACTGAGAAGTACCCATAAGGAATGTGAAAAACATGTCATTCTTCCCTGGAGGCTTCTGCTAACAAGCAAGTGTAAACCACAAAAGACAGTGAGGAGTCCATTCAGCTGAGCCATCTATGGGGTAAAGGCAATTCTTGCAAATCAAGGTGCTGGGAAATCATACATGACAGAAACAATAAGTAGGGATCATGTATATTTGGTGTTTCTTTAATATATTTCAAATTTGCTTTCGTGGCAACTGATCTAGGAGAAGGAAAAAAAAATGAAATGACCACCTGACCTGAGCACTGAGGAGGGGCTTTCAGGGTGTCCGTGGGAGAAGGAGGGAGAACAAGAGGTAAAGTGGGGAGAAGACACGTAGTCTGCGTCCTGGCCAGAGACAGAACTCTGGCTGCCTCCACGGTGACCTCCCTGCCACATAACAGAATGTTTTAGCCGCAGAGGCTCCAAACCAAACCTTGCACTATTTAAAAGTGGGTGTGGAGACTGTGCAGGGAGAGAAAGCCAAATGGAAAACCCTTTCCCTGTTTTAACCCTGACAAGCTAGAATCGAACCCTGAGTCCATTGAGAGGGAAGGGAAGAAAAAGTGCAGCGTGGTGTTCAATTAACTGATGGAGGTCATCTGGGAGAAGATGCCTCAAAGCATTTATTATGTAAGTGCGTGTTCTCCGGGTGCCTAAACTTAAAAATTAATATCACACAGCAAACATTTTTCGTGATTAGTGTGTTCTAGAATGTGAAGCCTTAACCGGCATCCTTACAAGAGATCAAGGCAGAGGAAAATGGAAATGTTTTAAATGTGGGTTGAGCGTGCTTGTGAATGTTCGTCCCAAGCCAAGTAACTGCCATTGTGGGGAGCTCAGCTGTGCCCCATTTCAAAGGTGTTCTCCTAGCTAAGCTTCTTGCCTGTTACACCGCTTCCTGAAGGTAGGGGAGAGCAAGGGATTCAGAAGACCCTCAGCTGAGGATCCAACCGAGTGTAAGCAAGTCTGGCCTAATTATGAGTGGCCTGGAGGAGGGGCTACAGTATGGAGGCTGTGGGAAGCTAAGGAGGGGAGGCGCCCTCTCTGCCGCTATGGGAAGCCTTGTCTGGCCCTACCTGTCCAGCCTGGTGTGGGAAGAGCATGTACACTCCTGTGAGTAACCCCTCACCTTTGCCTTGTAGAGAAGCCCAGTAAATTCATTGCTCCCTGGAGTGAGTTTTGGCAGAACTGTGCCTTCATTTGTGGTTGGGATCCTAGGAAGAGGGTTAGGCGTTGTTCGGACTTCCCCCCCCTTGAAGAAAGTTTAGCAACGGTGCTAATGTCAGTAATAGTGTCTTCATTAATGAAGAAATGTGAACTATAAACTTGAGGTGTGCCACGTGGTCACTCTGCTCCTATTGCTCCAGCCTTCGTCCCTGAATGCTCTGAATATTAAGGGCTGGGTGCTGCCCTGTTTTACGCTTTTACATGGTTACATGTTTGTCTGTTTATAGACAAAAGGAATCTTAGGGCAAAATCTTTATGTGTGTGGGAATTTGCTTCTTGTGTGTCGATGTGCCTTGTGCATGCTGGTGCCTGGAGGCCAGAGAGGGGGTGGATAGCCTGGAACGGGCATTGCACATGGATGTGAGCTTCCATGTGAGGTCCGGGAATCCAGCTCGGGTGGTCTTAGCTGCTGAGGCACCTCTGCAGGCACAGAAGTTCCGTAAATCTCTGACCTCAAGAATGAAGGGCTCAGCATGTTTGTCCCTATAAGCCCTGTTTTCCGTGGCACAGATCATTACATCGGTTGTTTACATTTCTAAAATTAGTAGGGGCAAGGATCTTCTTATAATTTATTTATTCTTATTTTATAATCTTAACATTGAATGGATTTGTTCATGCTATGTGAACAACAAAAAAATTTCTCTAAAAATGAAGGATTGATGAAAAAATGTATCCATCTGAGTGAATCCCACTCTGAGCACACTAAATCAGGCTGCTCTTGCAAATTTAGTCTCCAGTTGCAATATTTCTTATTCCCTCAGACAAAAGCCACACACGGAAGTGACAAGAAACCCATCTTTTTCTAGCTTTTCTTACATTGAGTTTAAGAACTAAGTACTTTTTAATCACAGTTGCCTTAGTGCTGTGGACTCATCTTTACTGAGAGTCTATTTCAGACCCCTTGACAGTAAAAATCTGTTTATCCTGGCATTTAATTTATGTTATCTCTGGAATGTTCTCAAAAGTTTCTTTAAAAGTATTTTTGTTCTTTTAAAACAAAAACCGGACTCTCCATGTTAGGAAGTCCTCGGCGGGCTTTGTAAGATGAGCCTTTGGCACCTCCCACAGCTGAGTATGAAACAGCCAGGGTTAAGACCCTCCAATCTCAACTTCTTTGTGACTTCAAACACCTGAGCACTGCTAACCATTAACAAGGGTGGGGTTTGTGTAATCATTTTCAATAGATTGTCATGCACAGCCTGCCTATCTGGAACATTCTAGAATACGAAAACTCTATACAGAGTCTCTGAATCATGCTACAGTGCTCATTTTGACCATAATCCTAGGAAACGCAATTTCCCGAGATCGATTAAATAAGAGGCTAGAAAAGGCAGTCACGGTCTGAAAGAGAAGCAGTGGAGGTCAGGAAAGGGCCCCTGTGAGGTGAGCTGAGGTTTACACGTGTGTTAAGTCAGGTGCGGCTGCCCCGTCATCACAGCACATTTTATTTGCAACCCCGGACTGCTCAGGGAAGCACTGGCTGCTGTTCTCCTCATCCTGAGCCTCAGCTTTAGACAGCTACCCCCTCCTCCTGACCCCACTCACCCTGGCCTCAGGGGAATGGGGCACAGAAGGTCCTCAGAGCGCTTCTCCTACCTGGGCACTACACAACACTGCCCTCTCCATTCCAGCTCCATTCCTCTCCATTCCTAGGCTTCTGCTGCCCTTTCTTTGGATCCAGGTGCCTAGTGTTGGAGTTCTCCTCCCCAGTCACTTGTCAGGAAGCTGGGAGCTGACTCCGAGTCTGCAGCTCATGTTCTGCACATTTGTTTTGGGGGGTACATCATGGCACCATCTTCATTATTGCACCATGAATATTCTCTTCTCTTTATTCTATTGGTCTTCTTGCATTTGCCTCTCCTCTTATTAGCTGTCAAAAATTCTATGGGGAAGTTGTTGGGTATTAATAATAAATTGATGAAAGAATTCATGATTAAAGAGAAGGCAGAGGCAGCCATTCTCTGGGCTAACACATCAGTGGTACATATCATGGCTACCTTAACCGGCGTGTGATGGCATGCTTTGCCTAATGGCCATCCATACACGATCCCCTTGGTTTTTAATTCACTGGCAAAGTTAGGGGCTAGTCACTTAGGAATTAATTTTACTGAAGAGAGTTTTTAAACTGGGAAGGTCCTTTTTATGAGAATGCTAAAATATTACCTTGAGGACAACATTTGAGACTGTAACAGGAAAACCAATCAACCAGTTGTGGCTAACTCCGGAGCAAGCCACTGTAAAAGGCTTTTCTTCCCACACCCCTGCGCATCCTGTGCCCCCTCAAGTTGGAAGACGTTGATAGTGTTCAGCCTGTGCCCACACTTCCCTCCATCACACACCCCTGAGATTGTTGTGGAAAGGCCCACACTCCTTTCTTAACAAGGCCGTGACTTTAGGTTAGGCTAGGGTGAGCCAAGCAATTTCTCACACAGATCATGTCATTTGCCAAAATAAGACTGCTTTCTCGGTTATCAATGCCAAGGCCAGCTCATCGAAAACAGCAGTCTGTGATTTGACCAGAGAGGAGGCCCCCTACCTAGCTCCGGGGGGAGGAGGGGTACGCTCGAAACAATTAAGCCACAGAGAGAGCTGCCCCCTTACATTTTCCTCACTGGGCAGCTGAGCTCTGTGCCTGTCAGGTTTCCCCATCTCCCCTCGAGTGACAGCCGCATTGACAACATGTTATACTCCACATTGATTTTACAGTTAAGGCGCTGATCGTGATGTATAAGGATTTTACGAATTCAGCTGAGAGGCTGACTTTTGCCTTTTATCATTCCATTAAAATTTTATAACCATCTTTTTCATGTCATTTCACCCATGAATTCTTACTTTAGAAAGTGAGAGCTACTGCGGTGAGCGTAACTTTCCCCGTGTTCACAGCTTTTTATTGTATTAGCCAACTACCCCAATTACAGTTATTACTCATGTTTTACATAATTGTGGTGACCCCTTCAACTGCGCAGTAGTGGGACAGTTGATTTGTATATAGAATTAGATGATCCTGCTTATCATTTTAAAGCACTAAATTGAAAGAGTGCTGGAAGTCAGGTTTTAACACTTCCCTAGCCAAAGGAGCTAATTAAGCCAAGTCTTTTCTCTCCAAGACGCTTTAAAGGACCCTTCTGCAGCGCAAGCAGGGAGCGTGCTCAGGTTCCCTGAGAATGAAGCTAATAAAATGTATGCTGGCTTGGGGGGGGGGGGGTCGGATCATGAAATCGAAATTGAATGTCCCCTCTTCCCAAGATAAGAGGTCTTTAAGGAAAGGCTATGTTCTGTGGGAGTTTGAAGTGCAAGTTCGGCTCATTATCACGGATGTTTTACCTATCACTCCATCAGCAGCTTCGGGAGAAATAAAAGGCTTTATCCTCATCACAGAGAACAAACTGCATCCTTGTTGGTGCTTTTCCCTGAAGAAGCTCGTGGCTTGATAGCCCACAGAGGAAGGAATAATCATGCGAGACCCTGATGAAAATCTGCTCAAAAACATTCCGATTTAATAAGTGTGTATTATTCTCTGCTGAGAAAAGGGGCCGAGATAGGGTTAGGCTAAAGACTTGAATCTCCACCATTGATTTTTACAAGCTCCAATATCAGAGGATTTTAAAAATGAAAACATTTGTAGCTTGCAAGACTCTCACTTGCTTTTCTCTGGGAAATAGCTAAACATGCATGACATGCCTAGCTAAGAAAGGAGCCTTATCCCCGTGTTGGTATGATAATTGCTTCTGTACCTATGTACTGGAGAGGTGAGAAGAAATGTCACAGAGGCATTCAGATGGCTTTAAAGTGAAAGCTAACAGCATACCAGCCTGGGGAATGCCTGCACCAACATCTTCATGATATTAGGATTTTTCTCTCCACAAAGGACATGTGACTAAATTGTCAAAACGGCTTGATTTCAGGCCCCTTCCAAAAAACAAATTATGATTCTACCATGAGTCCAGTTGGTGACTAAAATGTGGACCATTCTATTTGAAAATGTCCTTTAACTGGCTATTATGACAACCACTGGCTTCTCAAGTCTGTGGCTGCTTTAACACTTAGCCCTCGGTGGGACACTGAATCACACACTCACACTCAAATCAATGCTGTTTTAAACAATTACTAAATCCAACTATATCTTTTTAAAAGATTTTCAATAAAATCTAATGTTCACAGAAAAAAAAATCTCATAAATGTCAAAATTGCTGTGGGAAGAAAAGAGGGCTATAGTATTTTTTTTTTTTTTGATCTGTTGTAGCAATTTGTAGATCTCAGGCCATGGTTTATAAGAATGCTAAATGTTCTGGAATTACAGCTGTTACTGATCAGTGATTGAGGCAGATTTGTGTTATTGCTCCATGTTCTTGCTTGTACCTAGAGAGCAGTAAAGCCGCAATATAATAAAAAGCACCTGCATTTTAAATGAAATTTCAATTGAAAAACTTAACAGCCCTTCAAATTGCAGAATTTAACGCAGCCCAGTAAAGCTTAAATAACACTTTGCCTGCGCGGGCTGAGGGGATTCGCATTCAAGGTGACTTGATTGTGTCGCATGGCGAAATTATTTACAATTAAGGAATTTCTCTGGAGGGCTGCAGAGAGCTCGCTGCCCCCCACCACCTCTGCAGGCATATGGTGGGCCTTCTTCAGTATTCATGGGGCCTCCCAAACCTTTATGATAATTGAATCAGTTAGAGTGCTGAGCGGGGCAAGTGCAGAACCTGTTAACCTAAAGGTCAGACATGGGCATTGTTTATTTATCAGTAGGTGAAGGAGCCGGATCATCATCAGCTCTGTCACAGGCACAGGGAAATATCACCGATAATATTAACAGGGGGTAGATAAATCACAAGCCGTGGATTAGCATGATAAACAGAGGCAGCATCATATGGAATGTATAATGAGGGTGTTGCAGGGTTTCACAGGGTTGTAAACTCTCGGGTCTGTTATGATCGTGCTGTTGGTTAAAATCAGTACTGAGGGTCCATGGGGCCAAATGAGGCCCAAGGCAGAACTTCATTTAAACTGTCAGCTTTTGTATTTCTTTTCTAATGTCTTGATTTAAAAAGAAAAAAATCCCGAGATTTTTTTCAGCATTAGCTTTAATGAAAAGAAATTATTTTGTTGGTGTATGTTAGGAAGGAAGGGATTCAACAAGTATGTCACTGCCATTATGAGCAGGGCAGTCATGTGGGTCTTTGGACCCCTTACCTGTTTGTCCCTCGTCTCTTTGGGGTGCTTATTCATGGGAGTTTTACTGTTGAGGACATGTGGGAAGTTTATAAGAGCCATGACTTCCTGGCTGTGTTCTTCTTTATAGAGCCTGGACCGATAGATGCTCCAATTCTTCTGAATGTGCAAGCTCAAATGATGTCAATTGTCTGGCAACAGCCTGCAAAGAGCAATGGGGTTATTACCCATTATAACATTTACCAGCATGGCCGTCTGTACTTAACAGCCTCTGGGAATGTCACAAACTGCACTGTGGCCCATCTACACCCTGACACGGCCTATCAGTTCCAGGTAGAAGCCTGCACCTCCGTCGGGTGCTCCAAGTCACCAGCGTCTCAGACCGTGTGGACACTCCCAGAAACACCAGAAGGCATCCCGAGCCCGGAGCTGTTCTCACACTCTCCCACATCCATCATCGTGTCTTGGCAACCCCCCACACACCCCAGTGGCTCAGTTGAGAACTTTACCATTGAGAGACGAGTCAAGGGGAAAGAAGAAATTAGGAGCCTGCTGACCCTCCCAAGAAGCCATGCCATGAAGTTTCTTGACAATGATCCTGCCCTCCACCCTTGGACCCAGTATGAATACCGGGTTCTGGGGAGCACTCCTGACAAAGGCACCAACAGCAGCGCTTGGGTGGAAGTTACCACAAGACCCTCCCGGCCTTCAGGAGTGCAGCCTCCCACAGTACTGGTGCTGGGGCCGGATGCAGTCAAGGTAAGGTGCCCGGTCTCAGACACGAGGACTTACCCTGGCTGCACTCTGTGTTGAACAGAGCCACCTACTGACAAGACCAGCACATTTATTGTCTTAGGCATTTGCTGCAGAAACTGGGCTTCTTGGCCTTTAGCCCAAACTATCTTGAATTCAATGTCAGCTTTTCATCTCTCCCTGTATCCCCTTAATTATATTGTTGAGAGACTGCTATTTGCCTCGCACACATGAAATACTTTGATACCACTGTGGGATGCTTAGCCGCAGCACCACATCATATTTAAACAGATCAGAAAATGAGAGGAGATGGGACGCTAATGGAGGCACTGAGAGGCATATTAACAAACAAAAATCCCACACACAAATGTTCTGCTGTTCTTTAAAAAAAAAAAGTCAAAGAATTAAAACGATGGGAAAATTTAAGAAAATAACATATTGCTGGGTATCCAAAAAGCTCAATTATTTGCCTCATTCTTTGGGGATTGAACTCTGGAGGATGGAATAACTACCATTGTTTTGGCTGGCATACAAACTTCATTCAAGGGAAATTAGTGTAACCAAACAGGAGGGAGCTGTGCAGCTTAGAAGCCTCTTTTGTGTAAATACACACATGCTTCCATGGGTTCAATCTTGTACCTCTGCCAAAAGCCTTGGTACAGTAGCTTGCTCACCAGAGCACAAAGAGGGCATTTGCATAACAGCAAAGTTCATCTGTTGGAGATATTACTTGGATCTAGGCTGTGTTCTCTTTCACCGATGAAAGAATGACACTAGATGAGGCTTGACAATTTAAGATTTTGAAGAAAACTCATTTAACCCACAAACTAGAAGTGACTGTATCTTCTTTTTTTTTTAAATTCAGTCTTTGAAAGTTAAACACTTAAAATAGACTTAATTATCTTCAATCTGAGAACTGTTAAAGCAACACAACTTGGGTAAAAAAAAATAGGTAAAGCGTAAGGAATTCTGTTGATTTAGCACTAAATGGGATTTAAGTTTAACATATAGCATATATGATATTTATTGCATGAACTGAAAAAATCGTAAGAATTGGTCTTCAGTCAAATAAAAAGCAAAAACACAGACAAAGCTAGAATCAGTAATCCTTTCAGAATCGACTTTGTAACCCTGGAAAACTTGTGTGGGATGTTGGTACAGTGCTGGTTGATGGCCTGGGACCTGGAAGACATTGTCCCTTCATAAAGACAACAGCTGCACCACAGACATTATTCTGATTCTTCTACCAAACATTTAAAACTAGCCATCACTGATTATAGTAGATCCAGAAAGGAAAAAATATACATATGCATGGTTTAAGAAGATAGCAATGAGCCACGGTGCTTGAGTGGGTCAATGCCACTGGCTCCGAATCTCTGGGAAGAGTTAGTCAGCCTTCAATACCCCCTCTGTGGGCTTGACAGTTTCCACAGGAATAGGACAGTGCACATGGCCTGTCATTTGCTAGCAGAGTTTTGATTAGATTGGCTAAGGGAGCTGAAGCCCGAAGATCATGACCTCAGGCCCGTAAAGCCCAGACCAAGTTTTTAGAAGGATCTTGAAGTACCGAGGTATGGCAGCCAAGTGATAACGTGAGCCCTCTCACCTACATCAGTTTCCATTTTTTAACTAGAAAATGAAATTGACCAAGGAGGAGAACACAGGGAATACTGAACTAAATCATGGAGTGTATTTAAATGTTCATGGAACACATTTTTGTGTTAGTATTACTGACTCACGTTGTACTCAAAAGTAGCTTAAAACTTTACCAAAGTACATTTTTCTAGTGAGACTGCCTCTAGTAAACAGATATATGCCTGGGAAACTGTGACTCCTCTCTGCAAGGACAGATCTGAAATCAAAATTGCAAATAGATAAAACATTTATGAGGAATCCCAGGATAGTCATTAATGCACGGTTAAGAAAGCCATTCAATATTTACCATGCTCTACTGTTCTAGGTAAATTGTCAATAATATTAACAATGACAATATGTTCAGCTTCTCATATTCATTCAAACACATTTATGAGTGTCTCCTTTTGACACTAAAGGGAATGAGTGGGACCAATATAGTGCCCCCCCACCTCGTGGAGCTACTTTGTAGACAAATAAGCATAATAGATGCCCACAAGTGGCAAGAACTGGGGGGCATGGAGCAGAATCAAGTTAAAGATAAATAGGGAGAGCGGTTGGGGTGGTAAATGATTGAAGGTGTCCAGCTGGTATTTCACGGTGAGGCTAGTAGCCACTGGAGCAGGCTGGGTAAGTTTAGAGAGAAGAGCAGCCTTGGGCCATTGGTGCTGTAGCTTCTAGGACAAGGGGCTATGTCTAGTGATATGCTTCTTGCTAGCAGCATCCCAGAGCTGTGTAGGTACCAGAGGTTGCGAGATGGGAATCCTGTAGCTTCCTGTGATCCCTCTCCCTGTAACAAAGCCACCAGCATTCAGTCATCATTGGGCAGAACCCTCATGACCTTATCTAGTCCTGACCCCATTCACGCTCCACTTGTAAACACCACAGTCAGATTAAACTTTTACCTTTTAATACCTCACTTGGGGGAATGGGTTTGAAAGTGAGGGGTTGGGGTTTTGTTTTTGTTTTATTTTTATAGTTCAGCCATCTCATCAGCTCGGTTTATCTCTGTGATGTGTTCTTTGCTCTGTATAGTATCATCCACTACTGTTCAACAGGGACCACAAGAAACGTGACACAAACTGAGCCAACTGGAAGACAAAGGAACACATAAGGATAGTAAGAGGTGCAACCCACGCTGGACCTAAGAGAGTCCTGTCCGAGGATGACACATTTTTCCCCAGGCTCCCCTATGCGTTCAAGGACAGCCTAAGCGACTTACTGAACTACTGTCTCAAACTGTGCAGGGGGGCTGAGGCTGTGAGGCCATGGTAGAGCGCCAGTCTGGCATACGCAAGGCCCTGGGCTCAAATACTTAGGCTACTAAACATTGTTTATATCTTGAAGTATTATATCTAGAAGTATTCAGGAAGGGAAATTGGAGCACATAGTAGGTCAAAATCGTATTCTTAAAATCTATTAGGAACAAAACATGTCAAAGCAATTATGTGAAAGATGACATCTACGTACTTCCAGGTTGTACTTGATTTTCTAAGAAAACCACTTCATTTTGAAACTCAGTAGACAGCCTCTACTACGACTGAAAGGACAGCTCAATAAAAGTACAGAATAATTTCATATTTGAACATCAATCCAAAACTTCTGAATTAAATATTAACAAATTGAATTAAGCAGAATATGAAAAGAATAATAAAATGAGACAAATTTGATCTGATTCCAAAAATGTAAGGAGAGTTCAATAGCCAGCTGTCTGTCAATATGCCTCTTCCATCAACCAATTAAGGAGAAAGCCTGTTTGTTTTTTGATATTTTTTAACCCAAAAGGGTTTTTTTTTAAATCCAAATGGGGCTGGGAAGTATCTCTGCAAGTAAGAGAACTTACATTCTCGCCGAGGATCCAGTCCAGATCCCACATCAGACATCCCATAACTTCTCACAACTCCAGGTTGATGGGGTCCAACACCATCTGGCCACCTTGGGCACCTACGCACATGTGGTAGACACAAACTCATGCACGCACACATCCTCACGTAAATAAAAACAATAAATGGTTTTAAATGGTCTTATCAGATTTTGAAGCCATCTCTTTACAAAATAAATAAGCAAAGTAAAATCAGATTAAAAAGGGGTTCAAATAGGATTCAGCCAACATCAGTTTGCCATAGTAAAGCACTTAGCACAACTGAGAGATAAAACTGAGAAATAAAGTGCAGAAATCACCAAGTTGTGCATCTGTGCAGCAGCAACAAAATTTATTTTTATGGTGCCATCGGGGCCTCTAACCTTGAACCCTCATCCATCCACAGCTACTAAAATTTGGGCAGAAAAGTTAGCATCCACTACGATGGAATTCATAAGGTATTACTATGTTTTCTGATGTTAAATTCATTTAAACAGAACCATCCTTTGGTTGCAGTTTTTAAAACTTTCATGTGTTTCTGGCTCTGAGACTAGAATGTGTTATTGCTTTATTTGTTAAACTATACACCAGCTTCAGGAATTTGACTGTGACTGTGAAAATAAAAATAATGTCCACCTTTCTCCAGCCTTTGTAAAAGCAACCACTCTAGCCCTCATGCCCACATGGTAAAGCAAGAAGTTTCATTTAATTGAGTTAAAAACATGCAAACTCTCAGGTCCTGATGCTGCCCTCCCGATGCATGTGGATGTGTGTTGCTCTGTGTCCTTTAGAACACCCACATGGAGATGAATCTGACTATCCCAGAAAGTATCATAGCTAAAATCCAAGCCCAGGAAGCAGCTTCCACTCAGCTTCCTGGTTCAGGTCACTTCCCCCAAGTTTCTGTCTAGTGCAGAGGGCTAAGTTGAATATAGGCCTTTGGCAGATGACTTCAGGGCAAATAAGGCAGGTAGAACTCTAGGCTTTATGGACCTCACTTGCTCTGCCCCAGTGTGTCACACTGATGCTGCTGGTCTTCTCTCTCAGGTCACTTGGAAAGCCCCTCTTACCCAGAATGGAGACATACTGAGCTACGAGATCCGAATGCCAGACCCTCTCATCAGAATAACCAACAGGACCTCGGTTGTATTGAGTCATCTAATCAAGCACCTGACTCCTTTCACTAATTATTCAGTCACCATTGTCGCTTGCTCCGGAGGTAACGGATACCTAGGAGGGTGCACTGAGAGTCTACCTACCTTTGCTGCCACCTACCCCGCCCTGCCTCAGGAACTGGCCCCATTGTCGGTGATTCCAAGCGAATCTGACATCAGGATTTCTTGGCAGCCACCAGCCAAGCCAAATGGACCCAATTTGAGGTAGAGAAAGTGATATTGCTGTGGGGTTTGTTTTGGATGCATCATGCCAAGAAGTAGGAAAGTAGGATTACATTCACATCTCAGTTAGAACTAATTCCATACCAAATACCATAGCTTCATTCACAAACTCGTAGTAAGTATGCAATGTCCTCTATTCTTACCATGCATGTCTTGATTTAAATGGAAACGAGAGCTCATCTGGTAAGAGTGAGTACCATAGGGCTGGAGAGATGGCTCAGAGGGTAAGATCACTGGCTGTTCTTCCAAAGGTCCTAAGTTCAATTCCCAGCAACTATGTGATGGCTCACAACCAACTATAATGAGATCTATGGCCTTCTTCTGGCAAACATGTATACTTGCAGACAGAACACTGATTACACAATAAATAAATAAATCTTTAGAAGAATGAGCACCAAAGCATTGAAACAGACTAAACAGACTAAAGACCTTTCCACATAGCTAAGATTTCGATTCGTTATCCTGCTCTTTCTTTTCAAAATAATATTCTTATTCTGTTAGGCAGCTCTGATGCTTGTTCTGTGTAACGTGGGACAACTGAGTCTGACTTATAAAGTTCACCACAGTTGTTTCCATATCTCCACTGGGCACACGTGTGAAGCATGTTCTAGGAGATAAGACGGGTGCAAAGAGCTATGATTCTAAAATGGCTGTGTAGCAGCCAGAACTAGATACTTGGCAGAGAAAACAGAGGAGATGATATTATTATTGTTTATAAAAATTTGATGGTATGAGTCTCGGGAAATCCTTAACTGGATAAGATTTTTATAGTCCAACCTTGTGTGAAACTCTCAGCAAATATTGAGCAAATCTGACACAGAAACACAAAATTCCACCATTCCCACTGGTGAACAAAAAATGTGAGTGGAAATGGTAATTTACAATTAACAGACTATATGATAGCTGAGACAGAAAACAATGCTTATCTGGAAACAGTCCGTAATTGCACTAGGGTATTATTCATGTTTGCAGGCATGCATCACACACATGCCGCTCCACTCCCAGAATCTCCGTAATAACAGGAGTTGAGACAATCAAAATGTTCCTGCTTGTCTTTTGCTTTAGATACGAGCTTCTGAGACGTAAAATCCGGCAGCCACTCACTTCAAATCCCCCAGAAGATTTAAATCTGTGGCACAATATTTATTCAGGAACTCGGTGGTTTTACAAAGATAAGGGTCTTAGCAGGTGAGATTACAAAAACTATAAAAACAAATGCTGGCATTTAGTTTGGGGCGTGTTGAATGGTTCAAAGGACTGCAGCGTCTTCGTTGTGTGAACGTGTTATCGGTCGCACAGTAGAATATGTTCAGTTATTATCTGTGGCATTAATCACCGAAGTGCAGCCGAGGCGTGTTCAGTGTTTGCCATCTCAACCGTGTGCCTGAAATAAGCCTTTCAAGTCAAACTTGGAGATGTGTGAGCCCCGGCCTGTTGCTTTTGTCACAGCTCTATCTGGACATGAAACTTAGGAAAGCTGTGGAAGTTTTGAATGTAGGTGGAACTGGGGCTGGTGCCCTCTGCACATGCCTGTGTCACAGGAGGTAATGGGTTATGAGTCATTGGATTAGTGAGACTTGAAAAAGCTGAATCTAGAGTTTAAAGCAAAAACATGAGCCAGTAGGTGATATCCATCAAAAACATTTACCATATGCTAGAGTTTGAGCTAAGTTCTTTTTTGTCTCCTGCTAAGGAAGCGAACCTTTTGCCATCTCTGGGCTTCACCTGTATTGTCTGTCATTCACAGGACCCAGGGATTTCTTAATAGTCTTGGTCCAGGCAATGTGAAGAAGTTTCAAAAACATACACGAATGTCTTCCATGAAAAGTTTCCAGTTACATTTTTCAGTAACCTTTCTGTTAGGTTGGTTGGTTATTTCTCTAGGCCACCCGCAGAGTAATCATGGCCTGAGCCCCGTTCTAATGTCCTACCATCCATCACTTGCTCCTCCAGCCCTGCCTCTCAGACTCACCCTCACTGTACTCATGATGGCGAACATGGAGAATGCCCACCTCTGCTCTCATTCTTCATCAGCCCCTTCCCATCATCAGAATGAATCTCACTTCCGGCCTTAGCTAGATGGTTCTCCTTACAGGAAGCTGCCTGTCCACTCTCTTGCTGGTCTGAATATGAGTTGAAATAAATGTGCTCTTGGCAGCTATTTCTAGAAAGACTGTGCAGATAAAATTGTGTTGAGGGAATCTTAGTAAGCTTATGAGGCTAAAGTCAAAAACACTTTTTTCCACACTGGGGCTTAAAACAGGGATTACTGTTTTTATTCAAGAAACTAAGTGACTGGAGACTAAGCTCAGTTGGTAGAGTGCTTGCCTGGCATGCAGGAATGCCTGGGTTTAAACCTGAGCAAGGAGAATAAAAAGGGTGTTGAGGCAGGTAGAGACAGGAGGGTCAGAAGTTCAAGGTCATCTTCAGTTATCTAGTAAATAATTGCTTACACCCATAAACAGCTGAGGTTAAAGGAGAGGATGTGAATTTTTATTTTCCTTAACATTCAAAATATATAGCACCAGGCCAGTCTGTTTACCAGTCCACCATTTGTAAGTCTAAATTGTTCAGGGTACTTTTGTTTAGGCTACCTTTGCCCAAGTGGACCATCTCAGCAGTGTGAGGGCTGGAAATTAACCCTCAGAAGGGCTTAAAGTAGATGGATGAGTGCCCATTGCTGGGTCAGGTGCTGCCTGCAGCTACCCTGACAACAGCTGGAGGTCTCCTTCCTCTGGTGACCCACAGCTGCCAGCATATCAGGAAACCAAGATGAACCTTACCCCTGGACCTACCCGGTTTCCCTTGGCATCTGGGGGAACAGCCTTTGGGACCACCTCCCATCCCCATAGGTGCTATAAACCGTGAATTCCAAAGTCCGTTACGTAAAACTGTGAAGTATTTGCCTCTACCCCGATACACAGGCTGGCATATGCATAAGTCGTTCCTGCACGGCTTACAATGCTGGGGAAGGTGTAAATGTGAAGGGTTGTTATACTGCGTTGTTTAGGGAATGAAACAAGAAAAAAAAATGGTTCAGTACCAGATGCTGTTATTTTTCTAAATATTTTCCATTCATGGTTGGTTGAATCTGAGGCTATGGAACCCCAGGGCACAGAAGGCTGACTTTGTTTATCCTATTGATTTATCCATTTGGCTGTTTTTCTGTTGTTGTCCTTAATTGAGTCCATCTCTTTTTAGAAGACATAACTAATTTCATATTCTCACCAAATTTCCTTGTTCCCTCTTTACTTCTATTTACATTAAAAAAATAGAAATAGGACACTGAAGTGTTTTTCACATCTTTCTCACACACACACACACACACTTAATTTTATATCTACGGGGTTTGCCTTGCATGTATATTTGTACACCACATGAATACCATGCCCATGGAGGCCAAAAGCGAACATCAGAGCCCTGGAACTGACAGCCAGTTGCGAGCCACCATGTGGGTACTGGGAATCAAACCCAGGTTCTCTGGAAGAGCAACCACTGTTTGTAACCCGTGAGCCATCTCTTCAGACCCCAACCTTGTTTCATTTTGATCATTATAGACACATTTAGATCAGTGGTTAAGTGACAATTATTCCAATGCAAAATATATAATTATCAAAGACTGGGCATGTCCTCATAAATATAGTTACGAAATTAAAGGCAAGTTCGAGTCACCGCCTTGTTCGAGTGGTCTGTTTACTATGCTGTATTTTTACTACAGAGAAAAATAGTTCAGACAGCGTTGGCAAATTTTCTACACAATTTCTATAACCTGAAATTCAGAACTTTCCTATAGTAATTTTCTCTTCTGAGTCTTATTATAGAATGCAGGTTCTTAAGCCAGTTACACATATAATTTACTTTAAAGAAAAATACCCTTTATATGTGTGACTATCTTAGGCAGGGGTCATTTGTTAGTGTGTTTCCTTGTTCCCACTAGGATGGGGAAGCTGAGGCTCATCGGTTCTCATGAGGTCTCTCAGATCCATCATGAGCCCCTCCTCAGGCAAGCTTGCGTTTGTGGCAGGGGTGAGGACAGCATAGTGGATGCAGCACCCAATGAGCCTGCGTCTCCAAGAGCATCATCTGTGATGGTGACAGTATTGAAGGATGTGGTCCAGAAGGTTTTCAGTAAAGTCAACAGTTTTGATTCTGAGGAAAATAGTCCAAGTCATTCTCAGCCATGCTGAAGTTAACCAGATACACCCCAGCTTTCCAAGCTACAAGCCTGTGCGCATTTTGACATAAAATATCAAAGTAACTTTCACTGGACAAATGCCTCCCACACTAAATCCCACTTGTCATCAAGAGCTTGCGGAAATCATACCTCCTCCTTGGTGAGGTTTAACTATATGGTCTGACTGATTTGCACCCAAAGAAAAAGGGAGGAAGAGAACATTCTAGATGAACACAGTCTACTTTTTCTCATTCCAGACATCCCCACAAGCCTGCTGGGTGACCCATTGAGTAAAGTCTTTGCTATGCAAGCATGAGGACCTGGCTTAGGTCCCCAGAATCCATGCCAGGTGCTGCACAGCCTGTGCCTGTGGGCCCAGCACTGGGGAGGCCCAGACAGAACCCCTGGGGTTTGCTAGACAGGCAGTCAGTGGACTCCAGATCAAGCAAGAGACTCTATCTCAAAAGTTAAGGTGGAAAGAAACTGAGAAAGAAACACAGCCAACAGCCATCACCAGCCTCCACGGCTCCCAGCTCCCAGAGTTCACACACTCTTGCCCAAATAATAGAAAGCATCCTCAAGAGCTTTCACGTGCTCTGGCTCCAGCAGGACAGGAAGCAAGCTCTGGATTCTTTGTATGCAGCAGTCATCTGCTGGCATTCAGGAAATAAGGTTGGAAGAAATGAACAAATGAATGGCTGAAATGGCATTGCTCACTACAGCAAATACTGTCTGGTTTTGATGTGTTTTACCCAAAGAATACTTTGAGACTCAACAGGGATCATTTTTCTGCTGGACGAGCAGATGTTTGTGTGACTAACCTACCAAATTACATGTGAGGCTGACTGACTTTGACTGATTTAGGAACTGTGACACACCTGTTTGTCTCCCACAAGTAACTGATAGGTAAGCAGATGAAACCTGCATCAATTATACAGAATCTAGTAAGCTTTTGTGGTGGTGGTGGTGGTGGTGGTGGTGGAGGTTGTTTTCATCTAAAGGGAATTTAGTTCACTTTTTCATTCTTTTGAGTTAGAGCCACTGGACTTTGAAAAGAGAATTGTTACATAAATAAGATTTTAACCTGTGCTGTTTTGCATAAAGGAAAATGGCAGCATTGTGTCGCCAGAACAGTCTATATTTGCTGTTGCCACAGCAGTCTGCAAGGATAGGTCTTGCTATAATTATATGGTGTCAACTGGCCTATTGTTCACTTTATTTTATTATTAAGTGGAATGCCTCATTTGGCACCAACAATCAACACTTAAGTTCACTGAAAAGGTGGTAGAGAGAGGGAGTAGAAAAGCTGCTTCCGTACAACTAACTCGACCTTCTGCATAGGGGTAAAATGGGAACCACATAGTTGTGTAGACGAGTGACAGAAACATACTGTTACTCAGTAAAGATGGGTTTGCTGGAGCCGGAGAGATGACTCAGTCGCTAAGAATGTGTAGTTCTCTTGCTGAGTTAGGTTCTCAGCAACTGTGTTACACATCTCACACCCTCCTGTCATTCCAGATCCATGAGGCCTAACGCCTCGTGTACAGCTCCTGAACTCACACAAGCACACAAAGACACACACATCTACCTATAATCAAATATGAGTCTCAAACTCACAACATAGAAAAGACATGAAAACACAGATATTTAATTTTTAATTATGGTTTGCAGTAAACCGCACACTTAGAAGGAGAGAGATCTTCTGAAAAGTTTGAGAGTGAGGGGCAGGAGAGGTGGCTCGCCAGGTAAGTGCACTAACTGCCCATAGAGAACCTGAGTTTCATTCCCATCGTCCAAGTCGGGGTACCCAGAAGTTGCCTGTAACTCCAGATGCTGGGGACTCTGCCCCCTTCTGGCCTGTGAGGCACCTGAGAACACACACGTGAAAAATAATCTTTACAGTTCTCTTTTAAAGTTAAAGAAAAGACAAAAGGCAAAAATGTGATGTCACATGACTGCACACTGACCCCTCAGTTAAGTGAAGCAGTAGAAGGAGTCCTCAGAAGTGAAAAAGAAGTAGTGCATTAACACTAACATGCAGTTCTGAAAACCTCTCGGTGAACTCGTTTAACTCCTCAGGGTCCGGGGGTTTGGTTTGGTTTTTAATCTCTGATACAGAGAAGACATTTAATTATTTGAAGTAGATGGGCTCTAAAGGCAGCTCTACTTGAGAAGTTTTAGTACCATCTTGAAAGCCACCTTTCCAGTTGTATGTATCCATATGGCCTGTGCCTTCTGTGTTTTATTATATATATACATATATGTGTGTATATTATATATATATATATTTGAGATTGTATTGTATTGCATATAGCCATTATATATTCAGAATGCTCCCTAAACCAAGTGACCTCATTATATAAATATGTATATATATATATATACATATATATACACATCCTTATCTATCTGAATTGCATACTACATAAAATTATGATAAAATTCCTGGAAATATCACAAAAGGGAGGTCCTCCAAAATTTGAACACAACAGAAAATATTTGTGCTATTAACTTGACCAAGCAAAGGACTAAAACCATGGTGTCACTTGGAGCCACGAAGGTTGCTAATTGTCTGATAACATCAACAGATGGAAGAAAAGCTCAAATATAGTGGAGAAGATTAGGCATCTAGTCTTCAGCTAAAGGAATAAGGCCATTTTATGACTTGAAATACAATTATACATATTTCACCCAGGGACAGAGCTAATGAAGCCAAGGTCACTGGTTCAATTCCCACGTGAGCCATTATCTTCCCTTTCTTCCCTTGTCTCGGACCCGCCACCCTCTTAACCCTGAGTCAACACCCTGCAGATTCACCCTGGGGTCACAGAGGAAACTGAGCAGGCAGCCTCAATGCAGAGGTAAACCAGCCCCTCTCCTCCAGAACAGTCTCTGAGGTCAAGCCCCAGCCATGTGACATCACCCCCAACAGGGGCGAGGCGGGTTATCACTGGATTGTTATTATTATTATTATTACTTTCCAATCATGCTGGCAGTGCCCTGTGCTGCACCAGTTCAGAGGGCTCTTCAATCAGGCAGCCTGCATTTGAGTCTCGGCTCTCCTGAGGAGTCCATTGACTTGGACAAGCTATTTAATACTTATTTTCCTCACTTTGAAAATCCATACTAAATTGGCACTTTCTAGTTATGCTGTGAGGAGTGGATGGGTTGGTATGTGTAGGAAGATCTGGACCATAGGAAATAACCAGCTGTCACCTTTCAATTGCCTCAGCCCTGCTGACTAGTTAGCACTTGGTGGAAAGCACACAGACACGTATCTTCCCAGTGTTGGCTAAAGTCAAGTTCTACAAGCTGGGTGTCTGGACACAGAACACTGGCACAGGGGTACCCTGTTACAGTGCTCAGAGTTAGGGCCACCAAATAAATTCTCTTCAAGGCCAACCTCCCTCCAGAGGCTTCAGAGGGCAATCTCGGCTTCTCCTAACTTCTGGTGGTCCCAGCGTGCTGGTGTTTGTGGGAACATCACTCCTGTTTCTCCCCTCATCTCCATGTACACCATCTCCTTCCCTGAGTCTGACTGCATCACATGTTCATTCTCTCCTCTTACAAGATGGCAGCCATTGTATGGAGAGTGTCCTCTAAGCCAGGTTTCCTCTTGACTCATTCAGTGTACAAATATCCTAGTGTGAATAAGAACACACTAGACTTCAGAATCTCTCTCTCTCTCTCTCTCTCTCTCTCTCTCTCTCTCTCTCTCTCTCGCTAGGGGGATGAGGCAGGTATGAATCCATTCATGAAAGGAGGAAAATGAGGGAAAGAGAATAGAAGATGAGGAAGAGGCAGACAAGCAATGAACACCTGAAAAGAAGACAGAGCTATAAAGCAGAGACAGGCAGAAAGTTTAATGCTAGCTCTCATTTAGGAAAATAAACCAATAAGTGACCCCCCCCAAGCCCCACTGAGCTGTCAATACAGCAACTGAGTAGTTTCCTTCCACACGAATGAGGCAGAATTCCAGAGTCTTTAGAATGTTGGGTCCTGAAGAAGAGAAGACAAACAGAATCCACCTGGAGCTAGGAAAATGTTCTAAAGTCCCAAGTGCAACTTTGGTCAAACTATCTAGCGAAGTTCTTGGAAATGACACGCTCCTCTTTTTATGGTGACAAGCAGGGGTTGTGACACATTGAGACAAACAAATACTGTGGGCTCTGAATACCCTAGGAACAAATAATGACCCCAAATTAGAAGATAAATGAAGTTGAAGTTGGGACAGTCACTTATCACTCAGCATATCTATGCGACTCTCTCCATACAGATGATTGTAAAGCCAGGGCCTGATTCTGTCTATAAATAGCATTTTCCTACTCAGCCAATTTTGAACCAAGAAGATAAAGCCACTGGGCGCCTGCTTGAACGAGCCAAATACGCGAGGAATTAAAGTAACAATTTCAAGAAGTTCGTATCATGCTACATGTTTCTCCTTTGGCAAAGTGATGCTCCATTTCCTCTGTATTGACTCAAATCAGCATGTGCACATGGGGTCCAGCATACCTCGCTGTCACCAAACTCTCAGAGGGATGAGCTTGTGCGCTGTGCTCACAATTGAGGCTTCGTTTAAGCATTTATCTGACAGCCAATGATAGTCCAGGCACAGGAAAGAAGCATAGGAAGAAAATGATGATAGAGCCTGATATTTGAAAATGGATGAGTTTCCCTAAAGAAGAGAATAAAACTCTCTGGATAGTATTGGGACAGAAAGCTGGCAAGCTGCCAGCCTTGTAATTACATCTTGAATTGAGCCATAATCCTCACCGCTTCTGAAAACAGTAAGAACGGGGAGACGATAACGCACGTTTATTTTAAAGACTGATATTTGCTTACTGCTTCCAAATAAAATGCTTTCCTGACACTCTGGTGGAAGCTGGGGGTTACAGAGATAATGGTATGTTTTGGGTTAGGAAGAAAGGAAATAATGCATTTCCTAGAAGGAAAAGGAAACTGAGCATTTTGTGGAAAGGAATTCTGTATTTTATGAAGAAAAAAATTAAATGCATTTGTCTTCCATAGAACATAATGTATGTTTCTGTTTGTTTATTTTTTTTTAAACAAAACCTTCAGGTTTACAACGTACGAATATAAGCTCTTTGTACACAACAGCGTGGGCTTTACCCCAAGCCAAGGAGTGACAGTGACCACCTTAGCGGGGGTCCCAGAGAAAGAAGTCACTGTCACCGTGAGCGTCCTTAACCACACGGCCATAGACGTGAGATGGGAGAAACCAAGTAAGAAAGCCCTCTACTTCTCTGTGTCTCCTCTGCATGTTAGCTCTGTGTTAAGTTACTTTTCTGTTGATGTGATAAAACATGTGACCAGGGCAACTAAAAGAAGGAAGATTTCATACGGGTTTATGGATCCAGAGGATTAAAGTCTACCACATAGGAGACTTACCAGCTAGCAGCATGGCACAGACAGACTTCTCCAGCAAGGCCACACCTCCTAAATCTCTCCAAACACTTGGCACCAAGTGTTCAAATGTCTGGAACTGTGGGGGAACATTTCTCATTCAAACCACCACAGCACTGTAAGAAATATTTTTTCTTTTTTATTGTTGTTTTTGTTTGTTTGTTTAGGTTTTTTGAGACAAGGTTTCTTTGTGTAGCCTTGGCTGACTTGGACTCCCTTTATAGATCAGGCTGGTCTTGAACTCACAGGATCTCCCTGCCTCTGCCTCCCTGAATGCTAGGATTACAGGCATGCACCACTGCACCCGGCTGGGAAATTTAAATGGTACATTAAGAATAAATAAGTCACGGTACCTAAGCTATTTGTGTGCAGATATGTTCACATATGCAGATGTGTTTCTGTTTACATGTACATGTGCATATGTATATGGACAAGTATGTGGGGATGGCAGAGGTCAACCGAAGGTGGTGTTCCTTGAGACAGTTGTTTCTCTCACTGTCCTTGAACTCAGGACTTCCCTAGCAAGCCTCAGGGATAAGCTTGTCTCTGTTTCCCAGTACTCTGTTACCAACAGACACCACCTGCCCAGTATTTTTATGTGGCTTCTGGGGATGGCAGTCAGACTTTAAACAGCATCTTCCAAGTCCTGGAATGCTCTTCTTAACAGACAGAGCCTCCTTACCTCTCCCTGGACCAGTGTGCCCCTCCCATATTGCTTCAGAGGGGAATAGCTCCGTTCCCGTCAGTGAGGAGACTGGATAGCAGAGAGTCCAGGTGTTTGCCCTACACTGTGCAGGACTGTGACCCATCACAGCTCTGAGACGTAGCACCTTTGACACATTCCAAGGCTGCGGCAGAGTGATTGCTTGGCCCATACAGCGTGCTGAGTGTTGGCTGGTGAAGGAATGCCATCGCCACACACTGGTGCTAGATTAGAGATTTCACCTGGGCCTGGTAGAACACTTCTTCTCGGGGTTTGAGAGAACACACAGATGAATCCATCTGCCTTTATAACACTCCCGAAACCACAGTGAGTGAAATCCCAGAGTGACCTAATAGCATAGCATTTAACATCTAATCTGCTCATATATGATGCCTCCTAAGGATCAGAAAAAAAAAAAAAATAAAGTCCTGGATCTGAAATATTGATACTAACTCTTTTTCAAGTATGACTTAAGGTCTGAAAAACGACCAAATCAAAACTTGTCAGTTTTTTTTGCTAAATATTAAAAAAATATCTAATTTGTACAGGTTTGATTAAAATGTTTTGATTGATAAAGACTCACCAGAACAATTACCCACTGTTATACAAAAATATGTTTATAACAATGACAACCATTAGCACAATTCGAGCCAGTCCGGAGTCTGTTCCGGCCTGGAAATACCTGAGTGGGTTTGCATAAACTCTCTAGCCAAGACGTGTGAGGACCAGGGTTTGACGTCATTGACTGCAAACCAGAGCAATGTCTGTGTCGGTCACTCTTCCATCACAGTGATTAAAATATCAAAATAAATCCATGTACGTGGAAGGAAAGAGTATAGCAACTCGGTGTCAGTGTTTGGGTCGACGGTCTCTTCTTTCTGGAGCTTTGGGGCCTTGGTAAGGCAGTGCACAGGTGCGTGATGGAGGACGCTGCTCAGATCCTGGAAGCTTTAGAGCAAGAGAAAGAGGCCATGTTTCAGTATCATCTCAGCGCGTCCCAGGCAGCTAACCAACCCCCACTGGGTGCTGGCGCCTACGGGCTCACCGTCTCCTGTCACTGCAAGACACAGAGAACCAGGCCCAGTGTGTGGCCTGAGGGACGTTAGTAGGGGGCGACATCGTGTTGACCTAAGGCTTCCACCCAATAATTTATTTTTTTAAAGCCCTGGGTTTCTGTAAGTTTGCTGCTTTTTAATGATCTGTGAGGTTTCTGCTAGAATAACGTGAAGCATTTTAGTGGGAAACTTTTGTAATAGATCTAGTGATTACCGTCTGTCACATCTCCAGGAAAAATCAGTTTTATCAGAAGTTGAATTTCCTTGTGTTTGTGTGTGTGTGTGTGTGTGTGTGTGTGATCACCCATTCACCAATTCAGCTTAAGAACTTGCCCATAAAAGGAGTATGTGTGTGCGCACGCACACTCAAGCACACACACACACACACACACACACACACACACACACCCCTTGTGGACTTGAACAGTACAGTGACGTTCTGGGTGCTGTGTTTTCCCTCTCGCATATCCTCTGATATCACTGCGCTCCTGAAGTCAGTGTGCTCATAGAAGCTGACAAAACTAATAGATCTGAAGCGGCCCGCTGAAGTTCCATTACCTCGGTAATCAGAACCTCTGACCTTCGGGATGTAGGTAATGCAATCTGCTGTGATTTCCATTCATACCTTGGAAATTTTTCAGATAACTCTGTGAGCGCAAAGGATACCTCCGACAAGGGTGGGCTGTGGAAGTCGATTGCAGGGTCCTGCCCCTCCTCGGGGCAACTGCTACCTTAACTAACTTACCTAGCCCCTTCTCTGTCAAGAGCAGCCTATTTTCTCAACAATATATATATATATATTTTTTTTTTTGGCTCATGTAAGAAAAATTGGCACAGAGCCTACAAAGTTGAACAGTGCTAAGCTGTCGCTTAGCACATCTTGGAGTTGAAAATGTTAGAAATAAGTTTTTGCCTCTTTCTTTAGTAAACATCATCTTTCAAGAAACCATTAAATAAATATATGTGGGTGTCTGCACATACACACTCTCACACTACACGCGCTCACTCATGCTGGGCTGGGAGCTGGCTCAGCCTGCAGTCCCAGCACATGTATGGCATGATGAGGGGCGGGCACAGGAGGCTCAACAGAGCAGCACAGCTCACCTGCTAAACAAAAAAGTGGACAAGAGACTGTGTCTCAAAGTAGAAGGTGGGCATCAACATGAGGCTGTCCCCTGACCTTCAGGAAACCCTCTGACCTCTGACCCCCGTGCATGCACCATAGTGTCTGCACACTTAAACACACATACCTGCACATGCACACATATCACACAGAGACAAAATTAAAACAAAAGACAAGTCTTTCTCTCGGTTCTGATTTGCACAAGTGCACATCCTGTTAATAGCAAAATGTTCCTGGTAAATTTTTACCAATCACAAGTTGACAAAGAGAAGCCATCTGACATTTTTATTTTTCCTGTGATGTAGGCAAAAAAAAACCTGCTGTTGTTTCCATTTATACCTTGGAAATTTTTCAGAAAACTCTCCATGAGCACAAAGGTTAGTTCGGAGAAGGGTCGGCTCAAAACCGTTTGACCAGCTACTTGAGAGTTTGCTTCCATCAATTCTGTTCGTAACGTGAGATGGAAATATGTCTGCATAATTTCTGACTCTTTGCAGGAGAAGCGGACTAAGCACTGTATGTTTCCTGCACTGAGATTGTATTTTCCTTCTCTCTTCTCCTCTATGCCTAAAACATGAGGGAAAATAAAAAGTAGCATTTTGTCTCATTTACCCATCAAAAGATTCCACCTAAAGACAATAATCTCGGCATTCTCCTGAAAGATTTATCTTTATTATTTAGTGTGTGTTTATACTTAGTGGTATCTTTTACTGTTTTCCACCTCTATTTTGCAAATAATAGGGAATTAATGGGTTAATGCTTTCCTTACTTCTTCTAATTCTCAATGTTTTCTTTATACATTATTTTCATACTATAAAATATATACAGCACTATTTTCTCAAATTGGCTCCAGCACTTAGCATTAATCATTAAATTTCCCCAGTCCTAAATCCTGGGTTTCAGTTCACCTCTCTTTTCTCTGGATGATGAATCCAAAGAGCTTGATCATGAACATTCACTTGCTTATTTTACTATGGCTGTGTGTGTGCGTGTGCGTGCGTGTGTGTGTGTGTGTGTGTGTGTGTGTGTGTGCGCGTGTGTGCGTGTGTGCGTGTGTACATGTGCACCCATGCCCAAGTTCTCGGCTGAAGTCAGAGGGGAAACCACTTGAGGAGCTGATCTCTCCCACCATGGCCGCAGGTTGGGCTGTGGGAGCCAGTGCTTTCCCCTCAGAGACATCTCACTGGATCATCACAAAGTCTGATGTATGTTCATTTTTGCCTATGTAAGATAGTATTTCTGCCATCTTTGCATATTCACTTCATTTCTGTCAGGACAGGAATACCTTTGATTTTTTTTCTTTTTTTTTTTTGCACACAAATGATAATTTAGGTATATATAAATTCTTGGATCGAAGGTTTTCCCTCAAAACATGCTGATATTATTCTGTTCCCATCAAACGCCTATTCTTCAGCTGAGCCTCTGAAGCTTGTCTGATTCTTCTCCCCTCTGCTGTGTTCAGATGTGGACTGTCCTCATAGCTTGGGTGTTGGATGACTTGGTTCCCAGTAGGTGGCGCTGCTTTGAAAGGCTGTGGAACTTAGGGGGCCTGGTGCACGTTGTCCAACCACAAGTCTCTGTTAATTATCATCTATTGCGAGAAGAATCTTCACTGAGGAGTACTGAGGAAGGGGCTGGTCTATGAATGTCACCAGGAGACGTGTCATTGCTGTGTTCCTTTAGCAGAACAGTACTAGGTTTTCACGTAGCCCCAGGACTTATCTGGTCTCAAGTTCTGGGTCCCTCTAAAAGTGTCAAGCATGGATTACATCTCATGGAGTGGGCCTGAAGGGCAGTTTTCTAAAGTGGTTGGTTACTTGCAGGACATATACCATGCTTGCCCCAGTGTGTGCTGTGGGCAGATTACCGCTATGGTTTGTACCTTTTCACCACTCTGGAAAGTAAGTTTTTCTTCGGTCTTTGGTGTTGTGTATCTGAAGTTCTGCTGCTTTTCTTCATTCGATGCAGGTTTTAATTCTTCCCTGTTTGTGTTTGCTTCCCCTTCTTAATCAAGGTAGATCTGTACTCCATCCCAAATCAAGCCTCTTAACAATTCCAGGCACCTGTTTTCATAAAGACATGTCCTTTTGTGTTATTTCTGAAGGACATTATTCAAATGTTTCCTAAAACCTGCATCTCCTTCTCATGAAAATAATAGTATACAGAGAAAGAATCTTCTAGGCAACATTTCCCTTGTCTTGTGTAATGAAGAATCCATATAACGTAATTTCCTCTTTTAGAAAAAGAAAATTACTTTCAAGGCAGTTTTATCAATAGACAGAAAAGGTGAATGTTCCTCAGGAAGATTTAGCAGCTTCCTCTTCCTAACTAATTCAGTTAAAACTCTTCCTCTCTCAGAGAGGAGGTAAGGCCAGCCGTCTCTAACTTGTACTGCCTTCTGAATGAAGGCTGATCACCTGCCTCTTAAGTGTTTCACTGACTAGGGAGAGGCAATGCAGACAGACTCTGTATCCAGCCTCACAGGACATCCCGTGCGATTGTGACTAGTAGCAATACAAAATGTCCCTGCTGTTTGCCTGTGTTGGGACTCTGAACTGTAATGTCTTCTGATATGGCAAAAGGCAAGACAAGGTAGCAAGGTGAGTCCTGCTTTCAGGTCCACTGCCTGTTTCTAGTCACAAGACCGGAAGGAATAACATTCCTGAGGGCATCTGCAGCAGCACTAACCCATCACCTTTTCTCTCATCCCTGGGCAGTAAGTAGCTGCATTCTATGGCAAGTGGGTTGGCAAATGGAACCATGCTAAGATTGGGCAGGTAAAGGATTTTCTTCAGACCTTGACATGATATCTATGCTCTCCTTAAACGCACACTGCCAGTTCCAATATGCGTAATCTATGAATCTAAATGTGCTCCCGAAGAACATCGATAGCACAAGTAAAATCCATTTACCTTTGTGGTGCACACGGCATGTTCCACGAACTGCAACATTCCCGCCAAATTGGAAGGTTTCCTCTAGGTATGAGGGGAAGCCCACCAGCCTCGGGGGTAAATAGGAGGTCATGTGCTCTGGATGATTGGAAGATTCTGGAGAGCCCTTCCCAACAGTGCAGAAAGAGTAAACAGTTGCTGGGAGTGGGGATGCTAGCCAGCCAAACTGGGGAAGAAAAGACACATTCAATTGGTGGTGCCTCCTGCAAGCTTTGAGGACAGCCCCAGGGTTGCTGGCTTTGGCATCCATCACCCATTGGGGGTAGGATTTCCAGGGATGCAGCTGCTTTTGTTTTACCCATGCTCCTGATCAGTGACCCCTCATCCACACTCCTGTTAGTGACTCAGAAGAAGAAAGTACTGGTTCACCAAATCAAGCGCTCGTTCAACTGATACTTTGGTATTTGGTCTTTGATGGATTCCCTTTTTGGGGTGAGTAGATCCATCTGTGGTGTGTCTCCCCAGAAAGTCTGTCACATACAGCAATTCGGAAACACTTCCATAATGTCATAAAGGTTTAACTCTCAGGTTAGCCTAATTGGTCAAGGTGTCAAGTAGCCCAGACTTGACATGTAACATATCTCCCCGTGCTGTGGAATGGCCATAGATGAGTGAGTGATATTCCCACTAAGCCAATGAAAAATATTTCTAATGAGAAAAGAAACTTTTCCACAGACAATCCATGGAGCTTCGCTGGGCTTGACTGATAGTATCTTTAGGAATATGAAGGGCCGTGAGTACGGTTGGTTACCCTGGAGAGAAGGAACGACTCAGTGTCTCCAGGGTTTGCCAACTTAATAACAAAGTCTTCCGACATAAACTCTTCCAAGCACCCTGGCATACCCATTGTTTTAAAATATTGCTAGAGACAAAGTATAGTATCATGGTAAGGGAAAATACCTAAACTAAAACTTTCCATTTATGCATGAACCCTAAGATGTTAGTGTAAAGGTGTCCTTGAAAGAAGTCACAAAAGTCCTCCACAGTGGCTTGCTTGGTGTTGCACATATTTTGAAGGTTATTTGAATAACTATAAATAGCTAATTAGAATATTCAAGAGAAAATTTAAGGTATATGTTCCTTAATATAATGTCTCAATTGGTTATAAAGAGAAAAACAAAGCTTGTTTTAAAATAAATTCTAACTCCAACAGCTTTACCACAAATAAGGTTCCAGAAAATTTCTTAAAGCTGAATCTCTGCCTTCTTACTTCTGTCTCATTCTAGAAATAGTTAACAAAAGATTTATTCTGCCTTTTCTATCTGCCACATAAGCAGTGTTCTGTGTTTTCTGTTAATAGCTTTTCAAGATCTACAAGGTGATGTGGATTATTACACACTGTTTTGGAATTCTGGGACCTCGGAAGAATCTTTGAAAATCTCCCCAGATGTAGATTCTCATGTCATTGGTCACTTAGCTCCAAACACTGAGTATCAGATTTTCCTCTCAGTTTTCAATGGAGTCCATGGAATCAATAGCACAGTGGTCCATGCGACCACATGTGATGAGGGTAAGTGAAGCCTTCAAGAGGGTCTTGACTTCAGGGATGCCAATGCTTTCGATTGAGCCTTTCTGGAGCTAACATCGGTTGTCCCTCCTCTAGCAACGTTCCTAATGCTGGAAGAAAGAGGGTAGGAACCAAACTCTTATGTGCTTATTGTCATGAAGGACGGATGAATAAACCAGTTCCCTTACAGCAGCAGCATGGAGCTGTAATAATCAGCCATCCACCCAGTTTTCCCTTGTTCCTTTCTGAGCAGGCTTAGTTGGGATCCAGTTCACATCAATAAAAGGTGATGTTTAGAAACTTCTTTTTTTCTAAGATTAGCCCTGGAAAGCATTGTGCTTTTCAAAATGACACCCAAGCTCAGGGAGAGTCTTCCCCGAGTCACCAAAAAACAGTAGGTGGAAGTTCAGCCTCAGAGAAGAATTGCCTATGTCCCTGTTTCTAAGCCAGTTAGTGAAGGAGAGGGAGCCGGGGAATCAACTTGTGAGTCGGAAATGAGTCTGGCATGGTCTTTCTAATCTTTCTGGCTTTATATGGTCTCATTATAAACATTATAATATCGTTACCTGCCAAGCAAGCGTTCCAGGCCATTAGCAGAACTCTTTAAGTGTGGGACCCATTTCCCTTTGTGATGCCAAAGGTCGACACCTTTTGTTTATAAAATAGGATGAGTCACAAGGATGATTTTTCAACTAGTTAAGATGAGTTCTTATGATAAAAATAGGCCTTTGCATAGTTATTTCTGACATGCCTGAATAATTGTGTAATTTAACGCTAAGCAAGATTTTTTTCTAATGTTAGATTTCATCATTACCTATGGTAATCAACACTCAAAATCATTTACATAATGACAATATTGCATTATCGTTTCATATTGCTTGAGTTACAAGCTAGTAACAGCAAATGATTTTTTACATTCCAGCAGCCTTGGTGTATTTCAATTTTATTTTATTTTATTTGACTTAAGGAGCAATTTCCACACACATATCCAAAAAAACTGAGATAAGGTGAAGAGTTAAAAATAAAAAATAAAAAAACAAATAATAGATACATGTCAGAGGTGCAGACGGGTGAGTAATTTATCATTTATATCCCACTGGTCACATAGCATTGAAGATTAGCACTGTGCTGGTGGTATGAAGCATTTTGCCACCAACTCTTATGGTTTCTAACTGAGAGTATAATAAGCCAATTTGCAGAGGACTTCAGACTGTGATAGCTTCATCATAGGAGAGCAGATAAGCAAGGAGCCCTTTGCTAAGCCTCCACACCAATCTGCATTTAGTCTAACAAGTGCTTTTCGCGGAGACAGCTGGAGCTTATTCAGTCCCTTCCTTTAATTCTAGAGCCTCGGGGCATGCTTCCTCCAGAGGCTGTCATCATCAACAGTACAGCTGTACGTGTCATCTGGACATCTCCTGCACACGCAAATGGCATTGTCACCGAGTCTTCTGTCTATGTAAATGATAAGCCCTACAAGGCTGGAACGAATGTGCCGGGGTCGTTTATTCTGGAAGGCCTGTCTCCCTTCACTGTCTATGACATTCAGGTCAGAACGTTGTTTTCTTTCTTTTTGGGTGGTTAAGCTCGTGGACGTGTTAAATAAAACATGCTGAGCAGTGTCTCTGAGTGGAGGCCCTCTGTCCTGGTTACAGATTAGTGTTTGTTTGATGGGAGAGGAAAGACAGAAGAAGGAAATTTGACCAAATGAAAGCTGTTGGCTGTGAGGAGTTCGCATATTTGAATCCTCCCCACCCCCAGAAGGGCTCTAGGCTAAGATGACACTGGTAATGATGAGGGAGATGACCAAGTGCCTGCCAGTAAAATATAGTTAATCAAATCATCACCCTAAAAGTCTTTCCAGTTTGTCTTCTTTCTTGATGCGGAGATTTTCTGGGTTTGTTGTTGTTGTTGTTTTGTTGCTACTTACTCAGGGGAGTAGAAGGCTCGCTGGGTGCCATTATAAGGGCGTGGCACAGATGATGTGAGCTGTTCTGTCCTTTACCAGCACTCCTGATTTCGAATGAAATGGAAAAACATAAAATGTGGCAAATAGAAAGATTCCAAAGGATTTTCCGTGAGTTTGGGAAGGAGTGAATCTGGGCACCATGCAAACACACTACAGTGTCACATGATGTGGCAGTTTAACAGTTGTTCTTGAGGGTCTGGAAGAGGCTTCTAAGTCCATGCCTCCTTCCCAGAATGTTCACACACTTACACTGCCTGGCAAGTTTTATCACAGAATTCAGAGAGTAGGCTGTCTGTGCAAAGCCTGTGGACCTCTCCAGGGTCTACTGACTCTAAAGCAGGAGAGATACCAAAGCCAACAGTATTTACGATACAACTCTCCTGAAAGTCTTGTATGAATGTCAGACACAGGAGATAACAAGGCCAAGGGATCAAATGAGTGATGAAAAGATTCCAGAAGTTTAAAACGAAGGCTGCAATTTAGTAGATTTTTAAATAATCTATGCAACTTGTAAAATTCATGAGCATTTCATGAATAATCTCAAAAAGGCGTTAAATGCAAGAATCTTATCTGACCCCAGGAGCATGTTGTCAGCGGTGCTGTGTCCTGCCAGCGCCACGCGTAGCTTCGCCACATCTGAGCAGGGAGCACGTGTTTGGCCGCAGTCCTCCAGCCATCCCCGCCGGGCCCGCAGTCCTCCAGCCATCCCCGCCGGGCCCGCAGTCCTCCAGCCATCCCCGCCGGGCCCGCAGTCCTCCAGCCATCCCCGCCGGGCCCGCAGTCCTCCAGCCATCCCCGCCGGACCCCCAGGCCTCCAGCCATCCCCGCCGGGCCCCCAGGCCTGGCTTCATACGCAACCAAAAGAAACAGTAGAAACAAAAAGAAGCCTTCATGAATTGTTTTTTTTTCTTTGTATTCTGATTTCCAACAACCTACATGAGTGACGTTAGCACATGTGAACTGATGTTTGCACTCGCACTCCTCGGAAAGAGTTTACACAGAGAAGTAGGCCATATACGGGCTAATTCATAAACCCATGAAATTACAGCTTTGTGAACAAAGCACACAGAATGGCCATGGAGGATGCACTGGGGGCCTTCTTTGGGGCCCTGTTGAGGGGTAAGGTTGAGCTCTGAGAAGGAAGCATAGTCAGTTGCTTTGTAAAACCTGAGCATCTGGAGACTTAAAGGCAGTTCTGTCTGTGGTTAAGAACATGCTGTAAGCACATAATGTGTAACATGTGACGAGATGGACATCTCACCCTACAAATCCGAACAATCGCTTTGTACCCAGAAGACATTAAAAGAGTATTTGGTCAAGAGCTCATCAGGAATTTGTTGTACATACTAAAGACATCATGAATTTGGTTCCGTTTCTGGGGTTAATCTAACTGTGTGCCTGAGTCTGATATCTTCCAATATGCATAAAATTGATGTCATTAATTCTATCATATTGTATTTTAAGATGATCTACCCTAAAGGAATACTTTACTATATCATAGTGGAGAATCTTGATAACATTTTTCTATGAAATGTTATTTTACAAAAGGCAATATTACGACTGTAGATAACACATCTGATACCCTGTAGCATTGCTCAGTTCCTGTTTAGATACGACACTGCTGGGAACAAAATGATGTCTATTAATGTAGTGTGATTGTAATCTACCTTGCTCCAAGTTCCGCTGTAAAGAATTGAGGGCTGATGGGTTCAAAACTACAGTACCAGAATTGAAGAACCATCAGTACAAAGCATTCTTTTACCTCTGCGTGTAAGACATTGAAAGTCAATTAGCAGGAGAAAAAGTATAGTCCAGGGCTAGAGAGATGGCTCAGTGGTTACAGGTACTTGGGACTCTTGCAGAAGACTCAGCTTTTAGTTCTAGCTCGCATCTCAGGTGGCTTACAACCACCTATAACTCTAGTTCCAAGGGACTTGGCGCCCCCTGCTGGCCTCCATCAGAACCTGCAAACGCATGTCACACACACATACGCTCAGACATATATATTTTTTAAGTAAATGAATCTTTTGAAAAGATATGGTTGGGTTTACCCTCTAGGTGAGAGCAGAAAAACGCTACACATGCTGGCTGCTGCCCCAGCTGTCTCCGCTGTGTCCGCTTGCCCCTCCTCAGCTTCTGGATGTACACCGTATGGGTTACTGATGTTTGATGGGCCCCATTTCCGGTCCTAAGTTCTCCCACCCTCTCAGTTTTTATTCTAGCTAGGTGGCAGAATTAAAGGGGTGAGTGATGATTTTCTGCTGTGATTAAGGGGATGGACGATTGCTGCTGGAACAAATGGATGGAAAATATCTCAGCCCTATTGGGAAGTTTTCCCTGGCTTCATTTTTCTCCCATTAGATATTAGCATTTAGGCAATTTGTCGTAAAGTGTCAAGACGTCCGGGAGATATCATCATCACACCACGTGATTATAGATCTGGGTGCAGTGTGTGGAGATCACCTATTAGGCTCGGGAATGGCCACCTGAACGTCTCCCGTTCTCTGGCTGTTCTGAATAGATTAATAACCCTTCTCTTTGTGAGTGGTCAGAGGCAGAGACCAAACATCACATGCTAATCACTAAATCAGTTGTCATGAGCTCAGTTCTGTATTCTGCTCTGAGCTCATGCCACTGGACTCAATTCACATAAAAATAAATGAATATTTACTAAGCCCCGTGAGGTTATAGAGGACTTGAAGAGATTCACATGAAGAGAGGGAAGGTGGATTCAGAATGTTATTGGTCTGTTTTGAAGATGATTATATTTATTCCTTTCCAAACTAATCTTTGCAGGTAGAAGTCTGTACAAAAGATGCCTGCATAAAGAGCAACGCGACCCGAGTCAGCACTGCGGAAGATACTCCAAGGGACATTTCAATGCCTCTAATCCGTAATATTACTTCAAGGTACCTAGCTTTTTATCAGTCAATCTAAACAACTTTGATCATATGAAATGGAAGCAAATATCAAAGAAATCAGTTTAGTCAGGAAAATCTCACTTAAAGGCTGCTGTAAGTACAGGTGAATATCAATTTTCTTACATTTCTTGGGTAATCTATACTGCATATCAAAACATTGAAATCTGTTTCCCTAACCCCATGTTCCTTGCCTAGTCGTCTATTACCAGATACTTGCATGTAGGAGAGCCTCGTTATTTAAATGTGCCCTTTAATGAATTCTGTTATGAAGCAAAATATAATTTTAATTAGAATGATCACTTTATAACCAAATCTCTTTGAAAATGATTGATTTATCTGTTTTAGATTACCCTAAAGCTAAAAAATATATCTCAAATAAATAGAGCAAATAGCATTTGGATTGCTGCACAAGGATGACACTCAAAAACAGTAATAATATGATAATAATAATCCACTGTTAACAGTAATAAGATTCAATTCCCTTTCCAAATACAGAAATGAGGCTGTTGTTGCTGATCTCTCTACTGTGAGAGATGGAAGCAGGAAATGTGTGCGGTCCCTTGTCATACTTTGATCCTAACGAGATGAATCACCTTTCACCTAAACACACATGGACAAACACACATAGACTGACTCCATCCATCATGTGAGCTTCCATTCCGATAGGTTCAGCCCGAACATACTGGCTTTTGTTTTGTTTTGATGTTTTGTTTTGGGTTTTTTTTTCCTTTCAACACAATAATAGAATATTAAATTTAGAAAATAATAATTAAAACAATTAGCAAAAACAAGTAACCGACATTAGCCACCCATGTCACAAATTGTATCTTCCTAAGTGTGTTTTCAAACACACAAACCATCCATTCCCATCTAATTTTTATGTATGATTAACTCAATCCTTTCAATAGATTTTTGCCATGTGTGCCAGGAATACATGCTTGATATATAAAGGAAAGATGGAGAAGGTAATTGGGCATTAGAAACTTTTAATTTATTTTTTATTCAAACATGTTTATGGTTATAATAAAATAGGAACCAAAAACAATTCCAAAGAGAAGATACAATTTTAAATTTACAAAGTTCCATCCTGTAGTATGGGTGGGAAACTAAATAAATATTTGAAAATACTGTCAATGTTGACAATGTGCAAGAAAAATGTAAAGGGGAAAAGTTCCAATGGAAACGTTGGGTGGGGGCATCTCTGGGACAAGCTGCAGACCTAAGTCAGAACAGGCCTCTGGGAGGACATGAGGGTGACTCTAGGTAAGACCTGGTAGCAGGGACCATTGAGACTGAAGAGGACACCCTCTATCTAGACAAGACTCCTAGTGGACAGGGGAGAACATCAACCCACTCACAAAATCTTCAGTCCAGAACTTACCCTACCAACAAGACCTGCAGCATCGAGATAGAACAGATAGAGCAGAGATTGAGGGAATGTCCAACCAATGCCAGGCCCAACGTTATAACCCACCCCATGGAAGAAAGCTAATCCCTCTCTGTCAATGATACTCTGATATGCGTATAGTCAGGAACCCACCCAAATTGTCCTCTTAGAGGCTCCAACCAGCAAGGGCTCGAAACAGATAGTAAGACTCACAGCCAAACATCAGGCAAAGCATAGAGTCTGCTGGAAAAGGGGGGAAGGGTAAATGGGCCTAGAGGTGACAAAAGCTCCACAAGAAGACCAACAGAGCCAGTCAACCAGGGCCCAGAGGGGCCTCTGGGGTGTGACTCACCAACCAAGGACCATGCATGGTCTGGACATAGGTCCTCTACTTATAAGTATCTGATTGGCAGCTTACCTTTCATGTGGGCCCACAAGTTAGGGCACTGTGGGATATCTCTGACATGGACTCTGTTGCCTGCTTTTTGATCACTTTCCCCTGATGGGAGTGCCCTTGCAGGCCAGAGGGGAGGAGGATGAGCTCAGTCCTCATGAGACTAGATAAGTCAGGGTGTCTGAATGGGGGGAGGCTCCCCTATTCTAAGGAATAGGGGAGAGGGCATGCAGGAGGGAGAATGGAACTGGGAGGAGAAGCCTAATACTGAGATGTAAACTGAATTAATGAATAGGGAGGGGACCACAGCCGGGATACAAAGTGAATAAATTGTAATAAATAATAATAATTAAAATATTTTTAAAAATTTTTAGCTGTCAATAAAAAAGGAAATGAAAATGAAAAAAAAAGAGAAAGAAAAATGCTATGCTCTAGTGAGGATTGCAAGGGATGGAAGGGATCTTGGGAGATAGGACACTAAGTCCATTCTCAAAGTCAGAAAATAATTACTGTTCGGAAATGGGTGGTGGTGTCCTGTTCTTGCCTTCTGGGATCTTTATAAATCAAACTCCACTGAACGGCAAAGAGCTGTGCTTCAGAATACATATTTACATTCATCAGAAAGTAGTCTCAAAGCTTTGTGAGAAATTGAAGGAATATGTCTGTCTCTCCACGACTGTTTTTTCTTTATGAACATTGCTACAGATAATAAGGGAGAAGGGAAATGGCTGGATTTAAACACTGCATCTTCCCAACTGTAAGAAGTGAATGCAAGATCATTTAAATAAGCCCTGCAGCACAAGAACAAGCAGAGAGAGATAGGAGGCACCAGGACAAGCCAGGTTTGAACACAGTTTTGGAAACAAGACTTATCTGGAAGAAACAAATTGTTTATAATGGATAGTAAAGGTATAGTAGGTGAAGACAGAAAGGGCGACCTGAAACAAGCTTATATTCCAGCTGAGAATCTGGGAATATGGACGCATGAGACACCAAGGAGAGTAGGGAGCTGGGGTAAAGGTCGAAGATGAGCTTAGGTAACAATCTACGGAGCAAAGTGGTTGGAACCCAAGCTCCCCTCCATCTACATAGGTATCCAAGTGTTTCCCTTCTCCAGTGTGGTCCAGTCATCTAGTCTCTAGGGAAGCTCAGTGGTGTATATTAGGAGTTGTAGACACTAGGCACAGAGTAGCAGGAATGACGGCTAGAGGTAAAATCATTTATTAATTAAGACTAGACAGAACCTGAACACAGAACCTTTGGCTGCTTTCTCTAGCTTTGTTCTCTAAATCAAATAGTCAATCAGAAATGCCTCCTCATAAGAAACTGCTAATTTTTATCTAGAAATCAACGAATCACATGACATAAAATACTTTCATATCATAGAATATGAGATCTTCCAAAAGAAACAAGTAATGGTTTGCACTTGAGTTGTCCACGGGGGAAGTACGTTGGTCACCCATCTGTGAAATGTCTGACACTTCAAGGCAGCTTTGTACGGATGGGTGCATCACTTCTCAAGTTGGACAAAAGGACCAAGATAAACACAGAAAATTATTTGATAAGCTCAGAAACTATGTGTGCAGAAAACTTATGATTGAAAATATTTTAGAACCACAGTCACACTGTAAGACCTGGGGTCTCACAGCTCAGGAGTTTAATCGCGCCCTTCCCAGAAACTCCCCCAGACCAAGACTCTTTGCAAAAGCAAGAGGTTTATTAACCATTGTACAACGGGGTCACCCCTGCTGGTCAGCAAAGAGTGGCACCGGGAGACAAAGGCCTTTAGATTTTTAAAAGAAAAATTGCGGGAAATTTGAAGTTTTAGTTTTGGCAATTTAGGATTGGATGAGGAAGCTATAAAGTAAGATAATTAGTTAGTCTTAGGTGCTCAAGCTTGGCCAGTCCTGCCAAGTGTGGATGCAGCTGCACTTTAAGGTGGGGGTGGTTAGCTCATCCTTGAAGATTAGGGCTGCGGGCTCTTGGCTGGAGGTCAAAAGCTACTCAGAAGAAGTCTAGGTTTGTTGCTAAGAAATGCTATCTCAAGGACAAGGGTCTGGTCATTCTTTTGCTGAGGGAAGGTCATTGCTTGCTTGCCCCTTTTTTTTATATCTGTCCTCACAGATAGGGTCATATTCCTTCACTCTCTGGAAAGGTACTAAGAGGCTTTAGCTTAACCTGGACCTAAAACTCAAAACTATAGGCTTTAGAGGACATATAGGTTACAAAGTTAGCCTAACCCTTTCAACAACACCACTGGTATGCAGATTACCCCCGTTGGCTGCTGAGCCAGGAGAGACTGTCAGATGGGCTAAGTCCAGCTGCTGCTTCTACTCTCAACTGTTTTGTGTTTTTTGGGGGAGTGGGAGATGAGGGGTGCAGACCTGATGTTTTCACTATGTGGGGTCTTCTTCTCCTCATTTACAGCTATCTTAGTAGATATATAGTGATATATTACTGTAATCCTGATTTGCATTTCCCTAATGCTTGATGAGACTGATTATCTCTTATTGTGTTATTTATCAATTATCTAATTGAGGGAAGTCCCTCCAAATCTATTGCTAGTTCAATTGGATTCATTATTTTCTTGTTAGATGTGTAAAGTTTTTCATATATGTATATACATATAAATTTGGAAATTATTCATACCTAATATGTTGCAGCAAATGTTTTTCTCCATTCTACAGCTAGTCTTGTGATTTGGAGGGGGGGTTGTTTTGCTTTTTTTCTGTCCTGAGACCAAGATCTCATGTAGTTTTGTGGTCCCAATTGGCTTCAAACTTGCTGTGCATTAGTCAGTGTTCTAGTGCTGAAAAGTGACACCGTGGCCATAGCAGTTCTCACAAAGGAAAGCTTTAATTTAATTGGGGCTGAGCTACAGTTTCAGAGATTTAGTCTATCATCCTTGTGGTAGGAAGCATGACGGCAAGCAGGCAGGCAGGCAGGCATGGTGCTGGAGAGGTGGCTGGGAGTTCTACATCTGGTTGAAAGGCATCAAGAATAAAGAGAGAGACACTGAGCCTGGCTTGAGCATTTGAAAACCCAAAGCCCACGCCTGATGACACACTTCCTCCAACAAGGTCATACCTCCTAATCCCTGTCAAGTACCACTCTCTAATGACCAAGCATTCAAATCTGTAAGTCGATGGGGGCTGTTCCTTTTCAAACCATCACACTAAGGGAAACCCCGAACTCCTGATCCTACTGTCTACGCCTCCCAAGTGCTAGGATTACAGGTATGAATCTCCATGTGAGGCTACAGTGATTTATCTTTTCAGTTCACATATTTGTGTCTTTTACAAAACAGAAGACTTAAATTTTGGTGGAGCTGGCTTTGCTTTTCTTTCCTGTTTGGCTTGTACATCCGGTGTTAAACACAAGAACTGCTATACTTGAGCTTTTCTTTTGTCTGCGGTAAACAACTGGTTTAGGTTTAGGCTAAAATTTATCTGTTTCTTTTTCAGTAACTTAGCTCATTTTCCTCAAGGTCTGAGGTGTTTCTTTACCTCTGTGGCACGCACACACTTTCCCATGCTCACTCAGGACTTGGCTGGGCCGTTACAGAAACATTGAGGTGATGAAAGATTTTCTCATGTGTGACAGTCACAAACAAGCCATTGGTTGTTGATTCTGAATTTGTGTTACTTTCTTTCTGAAATTAGGGAGTGTTCTATCTTTTTCCAACTCTGTAACCTTGTTCACTTCCTTTCCTGGACCTAAGCCTGAAATGTTCTCTCTCTGGGATGTTTGCCTCCCTGCATCCTCACAGTTTGCACAACTGAAGCTCCTTTGAAGGCAATGAGCAGAAAGCAAACACAAAGAAAGAAGACAGCAAAGATTGCCCCTCCCTGTGTTTATTCTCTGGGCCACACAGGGCCTTTTTCTGGTTCCTCTGGATAGAAAAATGAGCTGTCCTTGGTCTCTCTGATTCCTCTTTGGCCATGGCAGCTACAGTGCTTCCCTCTGAGAAAAGTCATCGTTGGGGAAGAGAGTGAAGAAAATGAGAGAACAAACAGAATGGGAATTTGCCCCATACTCTGTCCTGCACAGAATTTTCCCTCTCTGCATTCTGTGCCCAAAAAGACCGAAAAAGGTTGCCAGTCTTTCTGACTTTACTTCCACAGTCTGTTTCATACTGGGGCTGCCCTTGGGTTAAATGTGGAAGGACAGAAAAATGGAAATTCCATTCTCTGACATACATTCTTCATGACTTGATGTCTTTCGTGATGTTGCTGCCATGGGTATGTTCCAGAGTACTCAGATAGTGATGTGTGCAGCTTTCTTACACTAACATGTGGGAGACGGAGGTTGTGCCAGCCTTACTCCATGCTGGACAGAACAAAATGCTCCTCTCCCCCATATGTTTCTTTATTGTGATGCCTTTAGCCAATTTATTTTTGTCTCCCTGCCCCTTCAGCCAGAGATCTAACAAAAAAGAGACAGACACCGTTCACAACCAAATGTTGGCTTGTAAAATATTTTCTTTCTTAAAATGAGCCATTGTGGCAGAGTACCAGTTCCCAAAGGCAAGGTTGCAAGGAGTGAGTACAGGCTGCCAAGCCATCAATCAAGGTACACCAGTATCAAAGCAGTTAGCCTCCTATGTGCAAAGCATGGTCTGGGTAATTTTGTCATACTTTTGGCAATGAATGCTTGTTAATTATGTTTCTGGGGTTTTTTTATGTCTTTTATGTTAGCAATATGTAAAAATCAAATGTGAAATCTGCCCAGAAAAATGTGAGTAGATTGACTTCGCTTGTAGAACATTGCAAACAACTTGGCTCCTCCTAAAGCATGCATTTCCCATTGGCCTTCTCTTTCTGCTTATTCTTTAATAAAATGCAGTGTCAGCAAGACTTAACTTTGATATACTCTGCTAACATGTAGCTCTCACATGAGCCTGTTTGATTAGATGCCTGGAGTGCGTCAACTCATCCTTGGCTTTGACCTTAACTTACGCCTGGGTTTTGACTGCAGCATCTGCAGTGCAAGTGCTTGTCATGTCCCCCACAGTCCGTGTAACCCAGAGGCACACATGCATGCGGAAAGATCATCTAGACTGTTGTAGCTTCCCGATCTGCCCCTTTAAAAACAAGCCCTGCTTCCATCTTGCACTTTCTCTACTTGTCATCTCATCATCAGCTGCTTTGGTGTCCCCAAAGAATACTAACTACTGATCGATACCCAAGACATGTCTGGCCATGGCCTACATGTGCCCTGGGTAGTTCATTTATTTGCCTTGGTGGATTTGCTAGAGTGGAATTTAATCAATAGCTAATTCATTAATTCTGGTCCTTGAGACTGTAGAGACGGTGCTGGGCAGAAGAACAGGCTGGCTCCTGCTTTGATTGAAATATGACAGACACTCCAACAGACACTTCACTGGGTACCAAGCTACCTGGGAAGTTTGCTTATGTTGTCTCCATAAATGAAAAACTGAGAGGAAAAAAAAAAAAAACATAAAGAAGGAAGAGGTTTTATCCTGTCCCTGACAGTCTTCCAAAGCCCGTGGTTTCCAGGCGTGGAGCTCCAGGCAAAGCTGAGAGAGAGCCCAGATCTCATCTTTTATTGCCTGTAATTGAGACCACATTGGTTTGAGGCTGAATTACTGATGCTGTGTCTGAGGTATAAAGTCCTTGGAATCCTTACAAAATAATTTTTTTCAAATTTGCCTGGAGATACTGAATGGTGCCCATAATATTTTTATAATGCAACATTTCAGCAATCGTTGTGATAAAAACAGTGATAGGCTAGATTCTTCCAAAGGGCGGATAAACTATTAATATCATGCAAAAGTCACATTATATTTTCAAATCCCTTAACTCGTAGCTGAGTCCCGAGTGAGGGGCCAGAACTTTCAGGTCACAGGCTTCTCCTTTCTTTACCATATGTTCGCGGGAAGCCTGCAAGGCTCCTAGGTTTTAATACCATGGCGTTCAGCGTCAGAGACCCAGCTATCAGAAATTTTCTCTATGAAAAAATTTTCACTGACTTAGAACCTGAATGGAGGGTAGTAATTTATAATTTCATAAAGATATATGTGATATGTATCATACTCATGTTTTCATTTATTTCAATAAGGAAAATATTAGGCTATAAGATGCAGTCTATTAAGTTATGTTTCCATCACATCCTCTAAACCTTCCTAATGCTGTGACCCTTTAATATAGTTCCTCATGTTATGGTGACCCAAACCATAAATTATTTTTGTTCCTGCTTTGTCATAACTGTATTTTGCCTCTGTTTGAACCATAATGTAAATATTTTGGAAGATAGAGGTTTGCCAAAGGGGTTGTGATCCACAGGTTGAGAATTGCTGTTCCAAACTCCCTGACTTGCTAATATAGACAATTGGGAGTTAGTTTTAGTTTGGCCTGGAATTTCTGTTGGTATCTTTAAGTATGGGGAAGGCTCTTCACAAAGAGGCTCTTGTCTGTGGTACAGAACTCAGTGTCTGCTGAGCACAGTGGCTTTCGAAACTAACTCTTGAAGCTCCATCCCCTTAACGTTGGTGTGTGTGCCCCCTTCATCTTCCCAAACTCCCACTGACTTCTCCACCTCTGGTCTCCACAGAGACAGCTCAGTCACAGAGGTGGCCTTTGTACATCCATCTCTTCTTCCTTCTTTATCAGCGCCTGGGGTTCTCCTTCTTCCTAGCTCTCTGAAACCAATTTCTGGGTCCCTTTGCAGGCACACTCATTAATTCTGGGTGCCATCATCAGAAAGCTGTGCTCCCTATTCGGAAAATGTAAACATTCTCAGCATTAGGTCATGATGCCTCAATGGTCTCTGACCCTACTTGCTTCCTAAACTATGCTTATATTTCCAATTGCCTATCAGTTTTCTCTTGTAATGTCACTTCTGCAACCTGGAACCAAAAGTTAATTCTTAACATTCTGGTCACCTGTTCCTGTGAATGCACCCCTACTCCACATAGAAAAAGTTCATATGTTGAGTTTCATGCATGCACATGTTTTTTGAGCCATTCCACCCCCTATTTCTTCCCCTCCAATTGCTCCCCTATCTTCTCCACTATTTCTTCCAAAAATTATGGTCTCTCTCTTCTTGAAAACCCACAGAATCTAGATAGGGTTGCCTGTATGTCCATGGGCACCTTATGGAGCATTGGTGCCTTTCAGGGGAATCATCTCTGAAGAAATCTTCCTCTACCTCGCCTTCCCCAACATCCAAGAACTGCCAACAGCTTCTCAGTTAGGAAGAGGATTTCATGAGCATCCCTCTTATCTTTGCTTGGATTTTGGTAGGCTTCATCCTGTACAGGTCTTGTGTACACAGTCACAGCCACTGTGAGGTAAAATGTACCATGGCCTTGTCACGTCCAACAAATAATATTTATCTACAGACATTTATTCACAACTTCTGGGTCCTATAAGCTTCTTACCCCTTTCTCTGGGCTGATCTTTAAGCCTTAGATAGATGTCTCATTTAGAGTTAAGCATGCCATAGTTGTCTTATTCTCTTTATGCTGACCACACATGGATCTTGGTATTCATCACCATCAACTTCAAAAAGAAGCTTCTCTGTTGAGGCCTGAGAGAGGCACTGATCTATGAGTGTGAACATAAGGACTTAGGAATCTGTTTATTAGTATACATTTAGCAGAATGATAGTTTTAGGTTCTTCCCAAATCCTCTGACCTAGCTAGTTACCCATTTTTAGCACAATTAACAGTTCATTCTTGTGGAATAGACTTCAAATCCAATCAGAAAGTGATTGGCTAGTTACTCTCAAAATGTTGGTGCCATAATTGCACCAGCGAGTATATCTTTTCAGGCTGGTTATTGTAGCTCACAGAGTTAAGAGCTGGGCAAGACTGTTGATCAGGCTTTTCCCATAGAACCTTCCAGAAGTATGAAAGCTGGAAGACTGATACTGCCAGCTCGCTGCCAGCTTGACCTCTGCATTTTCTGTGACTCAAGTGTGTGGTGTCTTCAGCAGTAAGCTCATCACCAAGTTCTAGAGGGGAAATAAGAGCAACCTGTATTTGGCACTGGACTCCTGTTAGCCTGTGTGCCGGGGAGGAGCATTGCACCCATTGGTGGATAACTCCACTTAAGCTCCTTTTCAAACTGTTTTTAGTTTGTTTGTGTGGGGGAGGCTGAGTGGGCACGGGCCACCGCACACACGTGAAGGTCAAATCACAACTTGCTAGAACCAGTTTGCTCCTCTAACATGTGAGTTCTAGAGGTCAGATACAAGCCAGGTTGATGGTAAGAGCCTTCATCGGCTCAGCCACATGACAGGCCTGATTTGGCTCCTTTTAATGCCAAGTTCATTAAGCATTCACTTCAGTTGAGTCGCTCGTGGGCCCCATTCTTGTATGTGTTGTTCTTTGTGTCACTGCTATCATCTGTATGTGCATTCCCTATTTCGGTTTATGGAACCAGTTCATAAGCTGTCCAAATTCAGTGAGATTTAGAGAGGAGCGAACTTCTCTCTACCCCCTTACAGTCTCAACTATTGTCATCTTATAACTCTCAAATTATTTCTAGTTATGAGTCTCATTTTGGTAATTAATCTTCGTGATCAACTGATACACAACTTTTTCCATAGCTAGCAGAAAATTAAGCTCTTAAAGCTTCCATGGTTTCATAAGCCCAGCCCTAATTGTCTGATCATCGCCAGCATTCCCCTCCTCCTTGCTCTTTGCTACCCACTAGTCTTTATCCCCTCACTAGTTTCCTCCCCTCATCGCTCATTGGCTACCATCATCAGCCATCATATACCTCCGGTATCAGATGAAGCTCCCTTGAGCAAGTATATGTTTCCCTTGAAAAGTCCCCAAGAGAGTTCCCAAATTCCTTAACATATGTGATGATCTCTACTGCAAATGGCTGGGGTCCCAAAGATGAAACACACACACACACACACACACATGCATGCATGCCTGCACGTGCCATATCAGCCCACAAGACCAGGTTAAGTTCATTTGAGATAGTCTTGCCTTGCATCTTGCCAGTCAGCGACTTGGCTCATGGAACGTTCTCATCTCTATCATGATAAACTTAACTTTGTTGTCTACTCTTGCTCATCAGTGCAAAGCCATGCACTCTGTCTCTGGTCAGCAGCATGCTCTAACTGAGAGGCAAACATCAGTTTCAATAATAAGTTGCCAGGCCAGAGTCCTCTGCCAGACAGCCCCAGGACCTCCTAGCCACACTTCACTCCAGAAGAAGCAGGTCAGGCTTAGATACTTCCATACTTCAACACAAACCATGAGAAGCAAGGACTGCCAATTTCTCTGCATGATGTACTTGGAGCCTGTTTCCAGAACCTAGGAAATGTGAGTTATTAGGTAAATAACTCACCTTTCCTATCTTGGCTCAGAAACTTCCAATGGTTTTCTAACACACTCGAAGCCAAATCCAGACTTATTTTCTTAGCCTGTAAAATCCTGCACAGTTGGCACGCTCCATCCCAACCTGCCAGTGCACCCCAGGGCTACTGGAGTCTTTGACCTCCTTTTCCACAAGTCACCCACATGGATAACTTGCAATCTAGATCATGTGGTGACTCCCTTACTTTGCTTCCCTCACCTTTTGTGGGACTGCCCTGAAGACTCAGAGCTCTTCAGACCACATCTTGAGGTGTTAGTCAGTCACATGTTGTTTATGCTCATCTCCCTCCAGCGAAATGTAAGTGTAATGAGCAAAGGGACATTGTCTGTCTCTTACAGTGATGAAGATGCACTGATGCTTTGCATTAGGTATTTAGTAACTATTCACTCACATTTAGGCTTTGAAAACCCCAGTTCTGTTTATTTGGATTGCTTAGGGTGATGGGCTGGTGCGTCCTAAGAACTTTTCAGAACCTGATGTTGCCTTTAAAGGAACTCTCAAACAATTGCCCTGGCAATTCCCTCCAGAGCAAAAATGAAATCCCTAAGTGGAGAAACAAGCCTCTTCCTGTGTCACAGTACTGATACACACTCACACTCCTTGCCCTTCCCGGCTGCATCCATTCTGTTCAGCCAGGCTGTCGGCTCTAAAGGGTCTACTTGGTTTTCAAAGTAATGATGCTGTGCAGTCAGTTACCCCGGCTCGCTCTCCCCGCGCCCTGTGTGGTGTTCGAAGGACCACGTGACACTCTTCGTACATACAACTTGTGTCTTGTGACCACTATCTGTGACCTCACTCACCAAGGCAGTCCCGTTGCTAGCTGCTGTCTTCTCACTGAGTGGATTCTACCGTGCTCTCGTTTCTCCCGTGTTGGTGTTGATCCTTCACAGACTCTCCTCTGTCTTCACAACAATCTGTTTATGGTCACACCCCCGAGCCCCACAATGCCTTCTTTGGGTGTCCAGAACATGATAGCCTTTGTTAATGTGAAAATATTTGACTTTGTTATTTCAGAATTCACATAGTATGTATGTGTGTTTTATTTGTCTTTTTCTTTTTTTTTTATTTATTACAGTTCTTAATAAACACCCCAATGGGTTAGTCAAATGTTTAATGATTTGATTCAAAATCAAAAGTTAACATTTTGTCAAAATGCATGCATTTAGTTTTATATTTAAAGAATTCTCACCATTTTGATAACACAGTCTAGAATATTAACGAGGAGTGTGAATGCCGCATGAGTAAGTGGCAAAAATGCCCATGTTTATTTAAGGCCTCTCTTAGAAGCACCAGAAATCCAAGAGGTTTTTAATCTGGCGCAGTTTAGTCTGAGGTCTTGAAACATATGAGTTGTTCCCCTGTGGCTCAAATAAGATATTTTGACAAATGGTGGTGAAATATTAGAATACAGTAATAAAGTGTTGCTGCGAACCTCCGTCATAGAGCACCCTGACTCACAGGGTTTCAGCTCTGCCTGTGTAAAGGTGGCGATAAGAAATCGTGTTCCCAGTGCTTTCTAGCCCCCGTGTTTATCAGCAGCGACGGCTTCTCTGGGGGTAGACACGTTATTATGCAGCACAGCAGAACTAGAACAATAATTTCATTATCGAATGACAGTTGTAGCGGCACGTCCACCTGGACTCTCAGACTCGTTCTCTCATGTGTGCGCCCATAGCGGCTCCCATCAGAGACTGTTGAAGGCAGTGTGCATCTCCTTCGCCGCCCTGTCGGGCCCTTGTCTGTCACTTTAATGGGGTCTTGTGTGGCGAGGTGGCAGCTCAGCTGGCAAAGCTCTTACTGCATGAGCATGAGGACATGAGCTGTATCACTGGAGCCTCAGAAAGAGCCAGGCATGGTGGCCATGGGCTCACTGGCCGGCCAGCCTTGCCACTCAGTGAGCCTCGGGTCCAGCAACATACCGTGTCTAGAAATGAAGACTCTCCTGAGGAAGAACACCTGAGGTTGACCTCTGGCCTCTCACACACATGCACACACGTGCTTGCGCACACAGAGCGCAGCCACCGCTGCAGTTCACTTATGCCGTGAATATGGATATGGTGCCGGCAGAAGGCAGAGTTGATTTGAAAGTTGGTGTCCATGGAAAAATGGCAACG